>NC_049255.1:38643607-38955036 GCF_011100685.1 Canis lupus familiaris
ATGTGAGGCTAAAATCCACCCAGATTTACCTCTTGCATGACTTTTATTTATTAGATCTTTATTCTTTGACTGTTATTTAAGTAAAAACCTTTTAGATAATTTGAAAAGAGACATTAGATTAAAGATCCTTTGTTCTTTTGACTATTCTTCACATTATATAATTTTCATATTTTTATTATCCCATTTTTCCTGTGGACATTCTTCAATGGAAATGTACGCAGAAGTGAACATCAGTTAGATAGGATGTGAATATGCAAAGGACATGCCTCGTTTTTGATTTGTGTGTGTGTACGTGTGTGTGTATTTAAATGCTAAGAGTGTATTAGTTCTTTTTGGTACTTAAGGCACATTTTTGTCTGACTTTGAGTTTGAGGTCCATTCTAGTACCAGATATTTTTCACATAAACTACTATTAATTATCGTCTCTACAGTTACTGTCTCTTCTTTTTATTGTTTATATAAACTATTCTTATAATTCTCATTTTTCATCATAAAAACTTTAAAAAGAATTAGAAAAGCAAGAAAGAAGTTCCAAATTGCACTCATTATGGCCTCTCTTAATACTGCGTTGTGTATCCTTGCAGGGATTCTCTAGAATAGTGTTTTTTAAACTCTAGGATGCTACCCAGTAGTCACCTATGAAGTCAAGGTAGTGAGTTACAATTAGAATTTGTAAAAAGAAATAGATTGTATGAACTGAATATGTTGTATAGCATTTGGACAGAAAGAGTAAATATTGTTCCATGACAATATCTTAAGTACTTTTATATATGCATCTGTGTAGTGGACCAAGATGTACAATATATTTGTTAGTACTGATCACATTGAGAAAAAAAGTTTATCAGTGGATAAACTGTCCTTTCACTTTTTTCTTTCCTTTTCATTTCTTTCTGTTTCACCACTTTAGCAAATGTTCAGCCAGCTTTGAAAATACCTAATTAAAAGATCACCCAGCCCACTGTTTTCTTTCATTTCCACAAGAATTCCATGAGAGACTTACCAATTTTTTTCCTGGATATCTTATATGAGGCAACATACACAGTGATTATAAGAACAAAGCCTCTGGCAGGAGGCTGTCATGAGTTTGAATCCTATACCCATAATCAACTAGCTCCATGTCTTTGGATACGTTGCTTTATCTCTTTTTGACTCAGTTTCCTCATTCTTAAAATAGCATGATTTGTTTTTCATAGGGTTATTATAAGGATCACATGAGATAATACTAAATTAAAAAAATTAAGTAAAGCCAGCATTCAGTGAGTTTTGACATTACTGTTAATAACTTCAGTGTGTCTTTAATTTTCCAGGTTAGTAATTCTAATAGAAGATTATTAAAATCTGACATGGCCTCTTAACGAACTCATGATAGCTCTTGATAATCAAGTGCTTCCTTTTATAAGAGCTCACAAATCATCTATTAAATAATTATTTTTAACAGATGCATTCTATGAGCGCCTGGGTGGCTCAGTGGGGTGGACATCTGACCCTTGATTTTGGTTCAGGTCATGATCTCAGAGTTGTCAGATTGAGCCCCGAGTTGGGTTCCCTGCTCAATGGGGAGGCTGCTTGAGATTCTCTGTCTCTTCCTCTGCCCTTCTCCCCTGATCTCTCTCTTTCTCTGTCTCAAATAAATAAATAAATCTTTAACAGGCATATTCTAAAAGTTTGCTAAGGATTATATGACAGTCTCCATTGTCGATAATTTTTATCCTATGCTTTTTGGGAATCAGGATTTATTTTCCAGTCTCAATTTTCTGGCAAAGTCAGTGATCATATCTGTACTTTATGAGAAAATTTTGAATTAGAATTTGTCTGCGACTGAAGAGTTGAAATCATTCATTTAAGACAACCGGGTATTCTTACTGTCTGTCTTTCAGGCTTCAGTTAGCTGTTCACCATGTTTATTATACGTTTTCCAGTTTGAAGATCATTCTCCTTGATAGAACTAAATAGGAATCAAATAGTTTCACTCTCTCTATCATTTGTTTCCATTCATTTGGCAAGTATTTGTTGAGTAGCTTAAGTACATAGGATTGCTCTTTGGTGTTTGAGAATCCAGACTCTAGAAACAAGACTTGTGTGTGTGTGTGTGTGTGTGTATGGGTGTGTATAGGGGAGAATTGGTGAGTCTCAGGGAAAGGAGGAGGATCACAAAATTCCATTTATAATATTTCTTTTTGTTTTAAAATTTCAGGGTCTCTCTGTTTCCGTGCTTTACTGTATTTATCACTTCATTAAACTTGAGGACAGAATTATTGTTCTTTGCCAACCATGTAATCTCAGTCTATGCCACTAGATATAAGTTGCCTCTCACAGTACAATGAATCCCAAGTATTGTTCAGAACCAGATGTTGCTCTTATAAAGCTATCTCTACAACCAGATACTCCTTTTCCATATTTGTGTTTATTTTCCAATGTCACTACTTTCGGTGGGCAGGAGAAATGAAAATACCTAGATCTCAATGTCCTGTAACTTTTTTTTTTAAAGATTTTATTTATTCATGAGAGACACAGAGAGAGAGAGAGAGAGAGAGAGAGAGAGAGACACCGGCAGAGGGAGAAGCAGGCTCCGTGCAGGGAGCCCGATGTGGGACTCGATCCTGGGTCTCCAGGATCACGCCCTGGGCCAAAGGCAGGTGCTAAACTGCTGAGCCACCCAGGGATCCCTCCTGTAACTTTCTTCCTAGGACTTTTTAGAGTTCTCCTGATAGAATCATGGGAAGGTGGTACAGTGGAAAGAGCATGGTCTTTGGAATTAGAAAAACTTGTGTCCAAACCCTGACACTTCCTCCAGTAATTTTCTCTGTGTTTCTTACAAACTTCACATCAAAATTTCCAAATATGCAGAGTGGGGCTAATAATACTTATTTTTGTGAATGTTAATTATCTCCTACTGTTCACCCCACTCTGTCATGCCTGCCAACTCGAATCAATAGACCTGGTTAGTGGTTGAGGATTGCTGCCACATATGATCTCAGCCAGAATGCCAAGAAGCAATAGGATTGTTGAGTATTGAAAGCCTCTCTAGCAATCTGAAATGATCTGCTTCAAGAAAATAACACTTTTTGCTTAACTAAGTCAAAGCTGCAGGGGATCATTCATCTCTAGACTCAGTTTTTGGAGTGTCAGTCACCACCACGTTTCTTCCTACTGTGGAGAATAACAGGAGTCCCCTAATCTTAATGAAACCTTTTTCCTTCCTATGAACTCTCATTTTCTGTGTCAGTGGAATTCAGTTTTTCAGAGTTGGGAGACTTGGATCCTTTCCCTTTTATGACTTTGTTTACTTGCCAACCTGTTGTTTTTACTGAAAAGATAATAATGTGCCTAGACGTATTTAAGAGTCATTATAAGTTAAATTAATAATTAAGAGATTACCTTACTTCATGAGAATTATATAAAAGTTGGCAGAAATTTTTCTGGGGTGGAGTGGGGTGGAGTGGAGAGGAGTGATAATGATAGTAACAACTTTGGGCTAAAAAAGATAAAATATATATATTTGTTTTAGAATTCACTATTAGATGTTATTTGAAGAATGCTTTTCTGATAAATTCATATTTCGAGGCCAGTATAAAATAGTGTCTCATCCTTTCACAACTCAGCTTAATGGAAAATTACATATGTTCTCTAAATAATGCCTCACTGAATTTAACATATTTCTAGTGAAAATTTCCTCAGGCCATTGATTCACAAATTTTAATTAACAAAGTTGAAATTAAAGTTCCTTTAAAAACACTGAATGTAGTCATGAGGTTTCAGACTTTGAAAATTAGGATCACACGGTTTCCATTTTTAAATGGAACATTCTCAAGTCAAACTAGAAATGAGATTTTTGATTGAGGAATTAATATGTACTAGTTAATAAGGAACGAGAACTAAAGTGTATTTTGCCAGAGTGATTTTTGTCATTACTGAAAATGCAAACCAACCTAATCTAACCTATAACGGGGAGTTATTTGAAAATCTATAATATTTACATAGTAATTGGTGTGAATAGTGAGTTGATAAAATATGTACCTTGTAGTTTTGTGTTTCTCATAAAATTTTTCTACTGCTTACTTTCTTCCATTTACTTGAAAATATCTCCCATCTTCTTGCATTTAAACCTTCTCTCTTCTTATGAGACTCTTTTTCAGTCTTCCCATAATTAGCGTTCACGTCAGCAAATGCTTTGTCAGGCGCTCTACATGTGGGATCTGAAAATGAGTGAGACAGGTGTTTTGCATTAAAGGATCTGCACACTATGGGAGAATGACATATACATTTTTTTTGTTATATTTAGATCTCAGAGCAGATAAAATACCTGAGAATTTTGTTGGTAGGAAGCACTTGTTATGTGCCTAGCAGTTTATTCCATTGTATTGGACGTAGCACACACACCCGGTGTTAATAGGTGTGAGTTACTCTGTGTTAGTTATCACAATCTGATCTAGACCTTGCCCGTAGAATAAGAACTAGTTATATGTGTAAATATAAGATATTATCAAAGAGCTCTAGTTTGTGAGGAGAGAAATAATATTTAATAAATGGTGTTTGGACTTTTTCATAGGGATTAGGAAAATTGTCACCCAGCCGTTCATGGCAAAATAAATTCTAACTGTGGAGTAGTAAAATTAAAAAAAAAAAAAAATCAAGTCACTGATGGATTAGAAAAAGTAAAATTGCATATTAAATACTGGGAAGGGGGCACCTGGGTGGCTCAGTTGGTTAAGCATCAACACCTTTAGCTCAGGTCATGGTCCCAGGGCCCTGGGTTGAAGCTCCATACCCGGCTCCCTGCTTCTCCCTCTCCCTCTGCCTGTAGCTCCTCCTGCTTGTGTGCTCTCTGTCTCTCTTTCAAATAAATAAATAAATAATTAAAATTTTAAAATATCAGGAGGAAAAGTAATTTCAAAGTCTGAGAGCAAAGAAATATGACATTAAGGAAAAGATGAGATGATTTGAATAAATCAGCTTTTTTTTTAACATACAAAATCATTAAAAGGGAAAAATGAACTATTTGTAGAAAACAAAGTAGACCCTACTGATGTTGCAGCAAACATAAAATACATTTTAGAGAAAATATTAAATTCTTGCATAAGTAAGGTATAGAAGGGATGATCATAAAAATAATATATATAACATTTTATATAATTTTTGAAATTAAGTCTCATAGAGAAGTAGTTATGGGGTCTAAAGTTAGAACAAAAGAATAATTTATAAAAGGATTGACTAAATTTCTAATTAATGATATAAACTGTTCTAAGAATCATATACTCAGTGAAATTCCAGCATGAATCAGGCACTCATTCATTCTGCAAACAGTATTTGAAGAATTTAATATGTGTCAGATACTGTACTAAGTGCTAAAATGACAACTATGAATAATAAAGAGCTCTTTCTCAAGGAATTCACAGCCTAGGGATAGAACATTTCTTTACCCCCTTTCTTCTCTTCTTTTTGTAAGGCTAGTCCATCAACCCAGCCACTCACCTGTCCATATAAGAAAACAGTTAATGAATCTCTGGAATGTATAGGACTTTATGGTAGGTGCAGGGGTATTAAGATAAAAAGTGGGACTGTGTCATTAAGAAGTTTGGTCAAGGAGATGGGCAGGAGAAACAGTGGGTAAGAGACACCAGAGATAGATGCCATTCCAGAGAATAGATACCTCTAGCTCTTGAGGGGAAAATATACACTGGTTGGCATATCTTACAAGTGAATGCCAAAATATTAATGCAAATTATTCAGATTCTATACTTTTAACACAATTAAAATGCTATTCTTTCCAAATATAATACTTAGTGAAATAATCAAATCCTTGTGAGAACAATATCATTACTTGTCAAAGACCTTCTGCAAGTTTATTAAGGTGTGAGCAGATTTTGCCAACTATCTGTCCTTATGATTTGTTAATGGTTATTCAAAGGCTAAAAATAGAGAAACAGCCTTCTTTTTGACATAATTATTACTGATAGAATGAAGCATGTGCAGCAGGCGAGGAGCACAATATCCAGGAACTTTATAGAGATCAGTTATGATGTATTTTTCCCATGTAGGCCCGTTTTCATGTGATACTCTTTGTCCTGTGGTATTTTGCTCTTCCAATTTTTAGTCTTTCTATCTTTCCTTTGGTGTTATTTCTGTTTGGTGGTTCATTTGATCACTCCTCCAGTGTTTCATTAAAATATTTTAATTTTTCTCAGAGTTTATTCAAGTGGTTCATTCATTTTACACTTTTTAAAAATTTTCCTGGGCAGCCCGGGTGGCTTAGTGGTTTAGCAATGCCTTCAGCCTGGAGTGTGACCCTGGAGACCCGGGATCGAGTCCCACATCGGGCTCCCTGCCTGGAGCCTGCTTCTCCCTCTGCCTCTCTCTCTCTTTCTCTCTCTTCTCTCATGAATAAATAAATAAAACCTTAAAAAAAAGAAAAAAAATTTCCAGTGTATATAAATGCTCGTAAATGAGTATGGTTCCTAAAAAATGTTTGTGTGCTATATAAACTTTGAAATAAATTATACATGTTGCATGTTAGGGAAATACTAAAGTTAATTTTTAATAATTAAATGTATTTGAAATAATATATTTAACATGTATATTTAATAAAAATATTTGAAATAAAAATAAATGCTCAGAAATTGGTTAATTTGTATAATCCATTACTTGTATTGACTAAAGTGACTTCATGAATTATACCCAATTGAACTTTGCTTTAAGTAACTTAAATATTTTTAAATGAGAATTACTGAGGGGAGAGTTATTAAGTATTAGTCCAGGGAGGGAATGGAAACTTTAGGAACCAGATGTCTTTTTGAGCTAGGTCTCTCTAAATACTTCTTGTTGAAATTGACCTCCAATAGCTTATAATCAGGACTAAAGTTATGAAAATGAAAGAGCAAAATTACTCATATACAACTTGGTTTCAAAATGTGCATAAAGAATTTATGAAATAGTCTTCTTTATGGCCATCCTGTCATATATCTTGTGTTTGGACCAAATACGAGTTTCTCGATTTAAAGCTTTGGGTGAGAATCTCATTCTGATGGTTCATAGCTCTGTGCTCTTCATACACATTTTTCCAGTTTTGTTTATTATAGGACACTGAAGGAATAAAACCAAATGGCAGAGGTAGGAAGTAAAAAAAAACAAAAACCCTCATACTTAACATATGCATCCCGTTGGAATGTTTGTATAGGCTCCTTGGGTCACTTTTAAACAGTCACTGCTGGAGATGTGCACTTAAAGATTGACATCTTAAAATCACAAAACATCATGTTGGGTATAAGTAAGGGGCAGCGATTTGCATTAAGTTGCTGCCTAAATTGATTAATTGGCTTTCTACAGAACTCCCTTGTTTAATTTGTTTTTGAAATAATAACAGTTACAGCATTGAAAAACATGCTTCCAGAGCAGGAATTTGCATGCCATAGTTTAGCTGCTCAGTTCTTATTATCAGGAACCAATCTGCAAGTGCCCTAGAGCGAAAATTATCCATACGTTGATTTCCTCTGGGGAAAGATTGAACTGGAAAGTCAGTGAGCCAAAGAGATTTAGCATTCTTGTTGTATAAACATCTTAGAATAGGTGAATGATTGTTCTAAGGAGGTATATAAGTATTTTCTCATTGTTATCTATGAGTATCTCTATGGGACCTGATAAGGAACAACTGTAGTGTGAAGGTGGTAAAAAAGAAAAGGGACTTCATAGATTAATGGAGAAAAGTCATTAGCTTAATGAGGAGTGTATACTACATTTAGCTGAAAGAAAAAAATGCCCATTTACTTCAATTATTGATTGTTTAAAGTAAACTATGATTTGTTATTTTCCATTTTACATGTGGAAATTTTGAGATTTATGATGCAAAACTTAAAGTTACCTTTAACAATCTGTTTACAAATATTGATTGGTTTTGTTTTTCAGAAGCTTATGAGTGACTTAAAAGGGGATATACTGTCTTGTGTCTTGGGTTGTGTCTTCTATTTTTATATATAGATAGATATGTGTTGCAATTGTAAGATTTGTGGTAGTTTAAATTTAGACTCTGGAAAACAAGACTTCCCCCTAGTGACAGTCTCTAACAATGTTTCTGAGAATTTAAGCGTTAGAAAAACAGTATTATCTTATGTACTTTGCAGTTACACAAATACCTAGAGTCCGTGCAGATTGCTTTTTAAACTATCCGTAGTATATATGGAAAAAATAATGTTTATCATAAAACTTGTTCAAACTGTGGTAAAAATATGACTCTGTTTTAGAAATCAGATGTAACGTGGGGTATCATTTTTCCCTCTAATTCCACAAAAAATATAGTACTCACCTGTAGCCTCATTAAAATATATTAACAAATGTGTATTAGCTATCAGTTGAAAAGATAATTCAGTGGTAGTATTCATTTCATGGGTATTTACTAATACATATATTTTTACTATAGACAATTTTTTTTTTTTTTTTTTTTACAGAATTGCCAATTTTTGTCTTAATCTTTTAAACCATTTATCCCAGCAATGTATGAGAATACATTTTTGGTTCACCTGTAGTTATAATGCCTGTACTATTTGCTAGTCTGATAGGTATGAAGTGATAGCTCATTGTTATTTCAATTTATAAATCTGAGTTTGAGCTTCTGTTTAAAGTTTTTTTTTGCCCTAATTCGAATTTTCTCTTATGTAAATTGGTACTTGATTGCCCATTTTTCTTTTTCTTTTTTTCTTTTTTTTTTTTTTTTTTTTTGATTGCCCATTTTTCTTTTGGGTTGTTTATATCTGCCTTATCAAGTTTTAAGGACTCATACTATAGAGTTTAATTGCCCTCTTTAATGTTTTTCCAAAATATATGGTTTGTTGATTTTGTTCATAATGTTTTTTGTCACATATAAGTTTTAAAGTCAAATATATTTTATAATTTTATAATATATTCACTTTTGATCATAAAAGTCTTCTAAAGCTCTACATTATGCATACAATGTACTTTATTTTTTTATTTTTTAAAAAATAATTATTTATTCATGAGAGACAGAGACTGGGAGAGAAGGCAGAGTTACAGGCAGAGGGAGAAGCAGGCTCCATGCAGGGAGCCCCATGTGGACTCAATCCTGGGTCTCCAGGATCACGACCTGGGCAGAAGGCAGGCGCTAAACTGCTGAGCCACCCAGGCGTCCCATGCTTTTATTTTTTTAATAGGATTTTGCTGTTTTATTCTTCTTTAAGTGTTTAATCCTAAATTATTAAAGATACGAGGTAAAATAGTCATCTAATTGTATTTTCTTCCAGATTGATCAATTCATTGATCTCTTCTAGTTTTGCCAGTACCATTTATTAAGCTATGTACTCTTTTCTCCTTACTGGTCTATTATTGGTGAGATTATCTATCTGATAATAATCACATTCTGATCTTTGTCTGTTTTTATGTTAATGCTATGATTTGATAATAGAGGCTGGTTTTCAGTAAATTCTGATGTGTGCATGTACTTTCTCGCATTTTTTTTTCTTCAAATTTTGGGCATCTACTCTTCGATATAAATTTAAGAAAATTTTATCCACTTAAGGACAAAAATTGGAATTGTAACTTAGATTTTATTAAATATACATAGTAATGTTGAGAGGCAATATTTTTAATATTAGGAATTCTTATTCAAAAGCATTAACTAACTTTTCATTTTTGGGAATGTCATTATATCCTCTCATGAGATTTTAGTGTTTTCCCTATAAAGGTTCTCTAATCATTCTTACTGAGAGTAGTCCTAAGTATTTTGTTTTTTTGAATACTGAAAATGAAATTTTTTTATGTTCTAGTAATTTTCACTAGAACTTTGAATTAAGTGAGTCTTTTTTTTGAAGTAGTGTGTCTTTCACAGGTTTTCATGTTCCATTTTATGTGTGGTCTGATAAGTTTGGCAATAGGCTACTATTTGGAGGCAGTGCACATTAGGATTTATACTACATGACGGGATCTATTAATTAATTAATAGAATTCTAATTCTATTAGAATTAGCTTTTTTTATTAAAGCTATTAAAAGCTTTAATTCACACAGAGTATTTGAGGTGGGACACTTGCTTCCTGGACTGGTTTTGCAAGCTTAGGCAACACCATAGTTGAATTAGTTATATTATTAACTTAGCTCCACATTATGTTTTGTTTTCTACTTAACTATGTTTTAGGCACGTCTTAACCTCATGCGTGATCAATCATTAACTTTGCGTTTTTCAACCCTACTCTGTTTACCTACTGATCGTAGGAACTTTATGGTGACTGCATGGTAACATTTGTCTTGAAATTATTGCATATATCTGACGATACCAGATCCCAAATGGTGAATTATTGTCCAGAAGAATGTGTACCTCTGGACTGTTTCAAGGCCCACTCCCCCAAGGTTTCAAGAGACCTGTCACTTCTCAACTCAACTCATTCCCAAAAATATATAAGCTGTCCCTAGGTTTAACAGAGCAAGGCAGCTTTGAGAACAGTCCTCTGCCTCCTGGTTGGGCTGCCCTTCTGATACTAAATCCTTCTTTGCTTCAGAACCTGTGTCTCAGATATTGGCTTGCTGCCCAGGTGCTTATTAGGTAAGTTTGAGCTCAGTAACATATGTACTTGTACTTCCCCATTAGTCTCATTGTATCGTTTTATTGGAAGATATTTTTTTTTGTGGATAAAGATATAGAAAATAGAATGAGAAATATCAATAATCAATTATTTGACATCGCATTATTCTTCTTTACCCATACCATATAACCTCCTTGGAATATTACTTAAAATAGGAAATACACATATTTTTCCCTTCACGTTAACTAACCACCCTCACTCCATATCCATAATCTTAGTTTGATTGGTTTGTTTAGTACTGCAGAAATAATAAACACTAAAGGATCCTTATGGGAAAATAAAGAGGAGTGCCTGCATTGCTTGAAGAGCTATTCGCACTGGTTCTTTATATCGGCAGAATGTGTATTGATGCTTCTGCCTTGGACATAATGAAGATCATAGAGATCACAATTAGACCCGTGGGCTACTCATGGCTTTACTACTTACTAGATGGTACAATCAGTGATTCTTCCAAAGTATCTTTTCCCTTTTTTTTTTTTTTTAGTCATTTTGGGATTATGAAATTCTTTTTGACGATGATGAGAATATAAAACTCTTCTCAAGGGGATGTCCACACGTACATACACACAATTTTGCATGCTATACAATTTGCGGGAATTGGCATATGTCTTGAAGCTTGCCCATTGACCAGTCTGATTCTGTTATTTCTAGGATGCATGATTTTAAGTATTTGTTCTAATACTAACCATTTATTTCATCTTTTGCTAATTACTTAAACTCTCTGACCTTCGATTTCTTTTTTTAATCTACAAAGGAGTAGATTTGATCTAATGACCTCTAAAGCCTGTTTTAGCACTAATATTCCTTGAGCTGCAGGCAAAGGTTATTGCAGTATCATAGTCTAACTTGATGAAAGCAGTGTACTCTTATTATTCTGCAATTATAGAGCTCATCCTAATTAGTGTTTGGTATTGATTGAACTCTTTTGCATTCATAAATTGTACTTAATCTGACTTAACAGATGTTTATCGAGTAGTAAATAAGTACAAAGCACTGTGTAGTGCTTATAAAGTTGAGTCCTCGCCCTGAAGGATTATGAAATGTAAGTTAAAAGTATGAGTAATATAATGAATGATGCTTAAGAGAGATATGAAGTGTGGGGATTGAAAAGAATAATTTCCCTTTTAATAATTTTCCTGAGATCGGAAAATTTCATATGTAAAGGGCAAGATAGTAAATACATGGTTATTTGGACCATATAGACTGTCGTAATTATACAACTCTGCCATGGTATCACAAAGAAATAGACAACACCTAAATGGATGTGTATGGCTGTGTTCTAGTAAAACTCTAGAAAGAGGCAGCAGGCAGGACTTGCCCATTCCTGAAATAAAGATTATATTCATCAAGGAGCACTTTGATAGAGGTGATAGGGTATGTTATGAAGGAATGAAAAGCTTTTGGATGGAGCAAAAGCAGTCTGGCAAGAATTCCAGGTGGGGGGAGGATGATCCATGATCCACATGATCCACAACTTAAGAATGTTTCAGAAACTGTTGAATCATTTCAGATGGAGAACCAGTTTTATTTATATTATTCAATATCAGAGAGACTTCGTGAGAAAGTTTATCCATTATCACGAGCCACAGGACATTCAGCCTCATTTTAACATTTTTTTCAAAGATCTTATTTATTTATTTGAGAGAGAGCGAGTGAGTGAGAGAGGGAGAGCGAAATAGCACAGAAGGAGAGGGAGAAGCAGACACTCCGCTGAGCAGAGAGCCCGGCTCTGGGCTCCATCCCAGGACCTGGAGATCATGACCTGAGACGAAGGCAGAAGCCCAACCAACTGAGCCACCCAGACGCCCCTTATTTTAACATTTTATTTTATTTTCTTTTTTTCTTTTTTTTTTATTTTTTTTAAATTTTTTTTTAATTTATTTATGATAGTCACACAGAGAGAAAGAGAGAGAGGCAGAGACACAGGCAGAGGGAGAAGCAGGCTCCATGCACCAGGAGCCCGATGTGGGATTCGATCCCGGGTCTCCAGGATCGCGCCCTGGGCCAAAGGCAGGCGCCAAACCGCTGCGCCACCCAGGGATCCCTATTTTAACATTTTAAATGTTGTTTTACTGCTGTTTGTACTGGGAAATTTGACAAAGGATGGATGGATGACTCGGAGAGAATTGTGGGCTGTTGCTTTGATTTAGATTTGACATTTACTTTTGGTTAAGGTAATCAAGAGAGAAAGCTCTTTCAAAAATTTTCCATCCTATGTTCTTGGATTGTCGAGGGATCTGTCTCTCTTAATAGTTTATTGAGATATAATCGCATATAATATAATGTAATATACAAAACCTACTTAAAACGTACAATATGATAAGTTTGGATTTGTTTATATGTTGTCAAACATCAAAACAATCGGGGTAGTAAACATACCCATCTTCTCAGGACATTTCCCCGGGCCTCTTGGTCATCCCCAGCCCTCACTTCTCTTGACCCCTTTCTTCACATCACCAGATGACTACTGCTCTGCCTTCTGTCACTGTATCATTAGTTTGTGTTTTGTGTAGTTTTATGCAAATGAATCTTCATGTACTCTTTTTCGGTTCTTTTGAAATTCATCCATGTTGTATGTTGTGAAATCAGTTACAATTTCATTCACGTTTTGGTCTTTTAGTTGTTAACTAGTTTTTGTTTTGTTGTTGTAATCTTAACATTCTACAAGCATTTGTATACAACTTTTTATGTTGCTATATGAATTTTGTTTTTTTTTTTTTTTTTGTCTTGGGTAAATACCTAGGATTGAAGAGGCTGAATGTTATTGTA
The DNA here is from genome assembly GCF_011100685.1 of Canis lupus familiaris. Lineage (NCBI taxonomy): Eukaryota > Metazoa > Chordata > Mammalia > Carnivora > Canidae > Canis > Canis lupus. The sequence goes on from NC_049255.1 coordinate 38,656,958, forward strand.
GGTATATGTTTCACTTTATAAGAACCTGCCAGACTGGTTTTCAAAGCGATTGACCATGTCACATTCCAGTCAGCAGTGTGTGTGAGTTCTAGTTCTACCGCACTCTTGCCATCACTTGGTATGATTAGTCTTTTAAACTTTAATCATTCTAATTGGTTTATAGTGGTGGTATCCTTATGATTTTAATGTGTGTTTTCCTAATGTCTAATGATATTTGGCATGTTCTCATCTGCTTATTTGCCATCCACATATCTTCTTTGGTGAAGTATCTGTTCACGTCTTTTGCCACATTTATTGGGTTGTATGTTTTCTTACTAGAGAGCTTAAGAGTTTGTTGTTAAAAAGTTTTAAAAATTCTTAAGGTGTTCTGTATACAAGTCCTTTATCAGATATATGATTTGCAAATATTTTCTCCTAGTCTGTGGTTTGTCTTTTTATTATTGTGTCTTTCGAACAACGGAAGTTATTAATTCTGATGATAGCAAGTTTATTATTTTGTTCTTTTTGAATTTTGCTCTTAGTGTCATATCTAACCTAACCTAAGGCCACAAAGATTTCCTCCTTTGTCCTCCCACTTTTAAAAAAGATTTTAGTCCCAGAGCTTATATGTAGGGGATATACTTTGAGCAAATTTTTGTAGATGTTACAAAGTATAGATTAGAACTTTTTTTGCATATGAATGTACAATTTTTGTAGCACCATATGTTTAAAAATCTGTTATCTACTGAATCAGTTACTTTTGCAAATTTGTAAAAAAAATATTTTGTCCATATATTATAGATCTATTTTTATAATCTAAACTATTCCATTAATTTGCTTATTATTATACCAGTAGTATACTATAATAATATAGCTTCCTAACAAGATAGGAAATCAGGAAAGATTAACTTAAACTTATTGTTTTCTTCAAAGCTGTTTTGACTATTCTAAGTTCTTTGAATTTCCTCATGAATTTTAGAATCAGTTTTTCAATTTCTATTAGAAAACCTGTTGGAATTTTGGTTATAGTTATATATACATTAATTTGGGGAGAACTGATTTCTTTTCACAATTGAGTCTTTTGACCCATTAACAAGGTTAGAATTGATACATTAATGCTATTGAGGTTTTTTTTTTTTTTAAGATTTTATTTATTAATGAGAGACAGAGAGAGAGAGTGAAAGAGACACAGGCAGAGGGAGAAGCAGGATCCATGCAGGGAGCCCGACGTGGGACTCGATCTCAGGTCTCCAGGATCAGGCCCTGGGGCTGAAGGTGGCGCTTAACCGCTGAGCCATCCGGGCTGCCTGCTACTGAATTTTTTAACCCATAAACAAATTTTATCTCTTTATATGTTTAGGTCTTCTTTAATAAAGTTTTCAATATAGTTCCTTCATGTATCTTACCAAATTTTTCCCTAAGTATTTTATTTCTGATGTGATTGTAAATGCTATTGTTTTATTTCAGTTTCTGTTATTTATTTCTTGTATATGCAAACAAACTAGATTCTTAAATATTAAGTTGTGTCCTGGAACTTTTCGAGACTCATTTATTTATTGGTGCTAGTGGCTTTTTTATATATTCTAGCAGTTTTCAACATAAATGAACATGTTGGTAAACAAAGATATTGTATCTAATTTAAATGCCTCTTATTAGCTTTTTTGGTCTAATGTCACTGGCTGGAACTTGCAGTACCATGTTGAATAGAGGTGGTGAGAGTGGACATTCTTGTTTTGTTGGTGATCATTCAGACTTTCATGCAGACTTGTTCTGTTAAGTATGATGTTAGATGTAGATTTTTTTTGTAGATGTGCCTTATCAGATTGAGGAAATTCATTTCTGTTACTAGTTTCTGAAAAATTTTTATTAGAAAGGGAAAAAGATGTTGGATTGCTAAAATCTTGTTTAGAATTCTATTACCTGTGCTCCTAAAGACTGTTGGTCTGTCATTTTATTGTAAGACATTGTCTGGTTTCGGATCATATACTCTGTTGGAAGGTATTCCCTTTTTTCACTTCTCTAGATAAGTTTGTGTGTAATTGATAATATTTCATTCTTAAATATGTGGTAGAATTTGCTATTTAAACTGTCTGGACTGGGAGTTTTCTTTCTTTCTTTCTTTTCCCCTATGTTTTCTTCTACAGATTTTATAGTTTTACATTTTACATTTAGGTCTATGATTCATATTCATTCAATTTGTGTGAGGTGTTTAAAGTCTGTGACTAGATTTTTCTTTTTTGGCATGTAGATGACCAGTTGTTCCAGCACAATCTGTTGAAAAGACCATCTTTATTCCATTGTATTGCCTTCCACTTTTGTCGAAGATCAGTCGATTTTTTTTTATGTGCATATTTTTATGGGTTCTCTATTTTGTTTCATTGACCTGTCTGTTCTTTTGCCAATACCACACTGTTGTTAGTTCTGTAGCTTTATACTAAGCCTTAAAGTTGGGTAGTGCCATGTCTGTCCTCCAGTTTTGTTCTTGTCCTTTGTTATTGTGTTGGCTATTCTGGATCTTTTGCCTCTCCATATAAACTGTGGAATCGTTTTGCTGGGATTTTGATTGGGATTGAGTTGAGTCTATAGAACTAATAGGGAAGAACTGATATCTTGACAACGTTGAGCCTTACTATCCATGAACATGGAATGTCTTTTCACTTAGATCTCTGATCTTATTTTCTTTGTGAGAAGCTTTTTAAGTAATCTCTTTAATAGTTAAAAGTCTATACAGGGTTTCCTATTTTTCTTGAATAAGCTCTGGTAGTTGCTCTTCTTGGGAGGTTTTCCATTTCACTTAATGATACCATTAAATGGTACTACTGTCTTTTTTAATCATCATTTTACATAGATGTTTATCAGTCATTTTGATTTTTCTCCCAAGAATCAGCCTCTGATTTCTTTCTTTTTTTTTTTTTTTAAGATTTATTTATTTATTCATGAGAGACATAGAGAGAGAGAGAGGCAGAGACACAGGCAGAGGGAGAAGTAGGCTCCATGCAAGGAGCCTGATGTGGGACTTGATCCCAGGACCCTGGGGTCATGGCCTGGGCCGAAGGCAGGCGCTAAACCACTGAGCCACCCAGGGATCCCCAGCCTCTGATTTCATTAGTTTTCATTATTGTTCTAGATTTCTATTTTGACATTTTTTACTCTGACTGTAATGAATCTGTGACTATAATTATGGATTTATCTATTTTTCCTCAATTTCTATCTATTTTTGCTTTGTGTATGTTGACATTCCCTTATTAGATGCATGAATCTTTAGAATTGTTCTATTTTCTTGATGAATTAATCCTTTTATTATTATGAAACTCTATCCCTAGTATTCTTCTTTGCTCTGAAATCCTATTTTTCTGATGTTATATAACCACTTCAGCTTTCTTTTGACTAGTGTTAGAATCATTTATATTTGTTTTTACTTTAACCTATTTGTTTCTTTATATTTAAAATGTGTTTCATGTAAGCAATACATAGTTGGGTCTTTTTTTTTTTCTGAATTTTTTAAGTTTTAAAAACTTACCTTTTTGTTACAGTGTTTATAATCAGTTTTCAACAGTCTACCCTCAAATGATATTATACCATTTCACATGTAGTATAAGAATTTTACCGTATTCTGCTAATATTCTCCTCCAATTCTTATGCTGTTGTTGTTATATATTTTACTTATATACATTATAATCTTCATAATACCTTCTTCTTTTCTTTCCCGTCTTTTTTTTTTTTTTTTTTTTTCTGTCTCTTCACTTTCCTTGTTTTGTCTTGTCGTCTCTTTTTGGTTCACTTTCATCTGAGTTATGCTTTGCAAAATTTCTCTTGCTTTTTTTTCAAGTTCACCGTTTTTTTTTTTTTTTAATTTATGTAATCTGCTAATAAACTGTTGTGTACTTTTTACTTCAGGCATTATACTTTTCATTTTTATAGCATGATTTGTTTTTTAATATCTTCATTTTTCTTAATGCTTAAGGTGAGGTTTCTTTCCTTTTATTTTCTAATATAAAATATATTTCCATTTGCTTCCTCATTTCATATGGGGTTTTTATCATAGATCTTATTTTTATATATGTATAGAACCCATGTTACATTGTTTGTTTTAAAAACTCAATTATATTTTAAGTAGATTAAATGATAAAATATCTTTTACCCATATAGATTATTAAATGATAAAACATCTTTTACCCATATATTTTGGCATCCATTTTTATTTTCTCTGCTTTTTCCCAACATCTACTCATAGTTGTTTCTATCAGAACTACCCTGCTGGTTCTTATATCTATCTACTTCTTTTTTGACAGGAATTGACAGTTGACAATTACCTTGACCACTAAATGCTTGATTTCCTTCTGTTTTCTCCATATCTCAGTTTATGAGTGCTATAGAGTTATTGTTGTAGTACATGGCAGACCATTTGCTTTTCTTTCCCAAGCTCTAATAACTAATAAATTTGATTCCAACTGGATCTCCTAATAACAAGTTTATTATTTTTTTCTCACTGTTCCACTGATGAGTCACAAAGCACCTCGAAGGCTAGAAACCTGTGATTAAATAACAACAAATGAGGACTGTAGAAATTCAAAGAGGAATCAGTATGGCTGGTAGTAGATTTTAAATGCCTTCATAAAGAGGATTAAATTGAGCAGTTTAAACATTTAAGTAATAAGGAATAAATGAGAATGACAATAAATGCTGCCTGTGTGATAACTTTTAATATTATATGAAAGAGCATCTGTAAGAATGAATTGATTATCCATTTGACTAACGTCTTCAGTGATCATTTTTGGAATTACATTTACCTAATGCTTCCCATTAGCGAAAGAAGAATAGTTCCTAAAGTAAATGTTAAAATTTTAAATAGTGTTTTAATGGACTAAGACCAACATTTTCTCCTGGAGAATGTAATCTCTATAATTAGAATGTAATTAAAAAAAAAATTAGAATGTAATTAATAGAAAACTGTGATTTGATTTGCAAATCATTAGTTTTGTATGTTAGCATTCATTCAATGAGAACTTTTGAATATATCTACATAGGATATGAATTGGAGGTCAAATTTGACCTGCAGATTTGGTCTGTTTGGCCTGTACAGCATTTGAAAAAAATATTTGAGTTGATGGCTCACATTTAAAAAACAGGAAGTTTCATATATAACCCTGACTTACTGGAATTTTTAAATAAAAAGAACCATATGATTTCACCATACTAGTTTGCCTTTTTTCAATGAAACAGTTGGCTGGAGCAGCATAGCAGTTGCTTACTTTAAGTAGGCACTTGTTAGATCATTGTATTTCTTATTCATTTATGTTGGTTTATTGACCATCATGGCCACTTGAGACTACGATCCTTGATGGCCTGTGTGTATGATACTCTGAGAGATACATGATGGATATTTCCAACAGTGACATTAGAGAAGATAAATGTCATGCAGGGAAGAAAATGATAAACTACATAAGATAAGCTAAATACCTTTCAGTTACATTGTTTTAACCATTACAGAATGCTAGATTCCCAAATAGTTATGCTAAGCTGTCATTTTCTTTTCCATATTATGAATGGAAAACTTTATGAATAGTTTAACTATAAAACCATGTCCAAGATCTGAACCTGCTCATATAAGAATGTTGGAGAAAGAACAATAATATGAGGAATGGGAAAGCAAATGATGCAATGTGTATCTTTTTCTTTTTTCTGTGTTCCAAAATGTTGTTTATAGACTGAAAGACTAACATTTTCCTTTCATTTTTTTTTTAAAACTCTACTCTGCATTAGTTAATCAGTTAATCAGAAACTTTTAGCTATAGTGGGCATCAAATACTTTCTCCATATAGTACCTCTTTCTGCATTTTCTGAGTAAGTTAGCTCTCCAAAAAAAATGCACACACATATGAATACCTCACTTTATCCATGAAGCCTGAATAGGAGCTGCCACCTTCTTATGCTCAACTTTTGGCCATAGTCATTAATTCAGTGATCTAAGCTGGGCCAGTAAGAGACTTTTTTTTTCTGGTATTTTTAAAACAGATGCAGGGATAGGGATGAGTGTTATAGAATATTCCTTTCCTTTCTGTTCCTGAGGCTCAAAAAATGGAAACTGGGAAGCTGCTGGTGGCCATGTCCCTGAGAAGGTAGGCAGGGTCAGTCTGTAATAGGTGGGAACAGAGTCATCCCAAGGGAGAAGCATAGTGATATAGTACACAGTCCTGTCAGTATCTGTGTTATTTGGAGGCCAGCCTATCATTTATTTTCCATTGTTTGTTCACATGAACCAGAAATAATTCCTCCCCCTTTGGTCTCAGCTATATGGAACACCCGTCATTTGCAGCCCAGATATTTCTAATTAACACACCACTATATTTTTTTCAACTTTAATAATAGTTTAACAATTATTTTTTTAATGCCCATAATTTCAAAGAATCTAAGTGTTTATGGAATTCAGAGAATAATACACAGGCTTTGCTTTCACTGAAGTCTAGAAAGTGAGATTAGGAAAATCCACAAAGCTAGAATAATTTAGGATCATATGAGCCATACAAGAAAAATATAATTAAAAGAGGAAGCAATTGTTATGTTGAGGGATAGGTTTCTTGTACAATGTGGCGTTTGAGATGGATTGCATTTCTGTTAGCAGACATGGGAGAGGCATTTCATGGCCAGGAAAAGAATGAATAAATGCATTATTTTGGAAGCATGGGATACTGTTAATGATAATAACGATTTTATTTATGTATTCATGAGAGACACAGAATGAGAGAGAGAGAGAGAGAGAGAGAGGCAGAGACACAGGCAGAGGGAGAAGCAGGCTCCATGCAGGGAGCCCGACGTAGGACTCAATCCCCGATCTCCAGGATCACACCCTCAGCTGAAGGCGGTACTAAACTATTGAGCCACCCGGGGTTGCCCGTTAATAACTGTAACCAGGGTTACAATTTGTCTGTAGGCAGCTAAGATGTCTAGGCTGGATGGGGAAGACATGGCTATATTGTAGAGGTTGGAATGTGAAGGTCAGTTTGCTTTTTTGATTTGATGAACATGAGGAGAGAGTATTGAATATTTTTGAGTGTAGATATGCCATGATAAGAGCTGCATTTCAGGATTAGTATTGGAATAGTGAATTACCTGATTTATGTAAGGAGAACCAACATATAGAAAAATTAGCTTGGTAGATCTTACAGTTACCAAGTTTAGGAGTGATGATGACCTGAAATATATCTGTGAGAGAGGAATGGACAGGAGATGGAGGTCAGGTAGAAATGATATGTTGGCTAAAGAAGAAATAACAGAAAGCTCAGAAGTTTCTAACATAGGTGATTAGTTTGATGGTAAAACTAATAGCCAATGACGATTAGAAACTCTATCAACTTCTAGCCACATGCCACTTATATATTACTCTAATTAAAGGACTAAGCTTTTAGATCCTGATGCAGTTTTTCTTTATCTTTACCTGTATAATCAGAAGACCAAATAATTTGGAGTCACCTAGATCTGGCTTTAAATCTAGACTCAGCTGTTTTATAGTTGAGAGACTTAGATAAGATATGTAACTTTTAAAAAAATCTCAATTTTATTACCTGTAATACGAATATAACATGGTTTTAACCTCTTATGGTATTCATGAGAATTAGGCAAGGTAATATACATGTAAGAGAACTGAGAGAGTGCCTGGGATAGTGCAAGGATTAGGTACGCACTTCTTTGTTGTAGGCATTGATGTGCTGCTACGTCTCTTTATACAAATCTCTAAGTCATTCCTCACCAGAGAGACGGTGTGTGAAAAGCTTCCTACACAAAGTGTGGAAACTATTCTCAATTTCTTATCTCGGGTGTCTGGGGGTATATTTCTAGTCTATTTTTAAAAATCTCATGACATTCCTCAAGCTTCTGTCACATTTGCCTTGTCTGTATTAGTTGGTTTCCACCTTTGTTTCTTGATTAATATTCTCCATTGGCTCTAAAGCCTATTCCGAATCAGGCTAAGCAATTGGTTTCTATATCCTGTTTACTTCCTATCATTCACATTCCCAGACTCTCCACCTCATCCTCTGAGGCTGTTCCTCATAGGAAAATCTTCAAACTAGATCAATTACATAAAATCTTTCCATAGCTAACTACTTGCCTTTGCTCATTATTATGGCTTATAAACACTTGATATCATTGCCTGGGAGCTTTCAGCTTTTTCCTCTTAGTCCATTATCACCTTTGTTATTGATGTAGTTAGGGTCAGTGTTTCGTTGATACACTGAATCTGTCAACTCGATGTTGGCCAGTCATTTCTCCACTTCATTGATGGTTACTGGCTAAATTTCATATTATTTTACCTGAAAATTTTCAGGTGATCTTGTCACTTAAATTTTATATAATTAGAGTTTATGGTCAATTTTTAAAAAAAATATTTTATTTGTTTATTCAGGAGAGACACAGAGAGAGAGAGGCAGAGACACAGGGAGAGGGAGAAGCAGACTCCTCACAAGGAGCCCAATATGGGACTCAATCCCCGGACCAGGGATCACAACCTGAGCCGAAGGCAGATGCTCAACCACTGAGCTACCCAGGCATCTCTATGGTCAATTATTTTTTGACAAGGGTACCAAAACAAAAATGAATAAATAATTCTTTTCAGCAAATTGTGCTGAGGCAACTAGATGTCCACACGCAGAGAATGAGGTTGGATAGCCTTACTTTACACCATATACAAAAATTAACTGAGAATGAATCAGATACAAAAAAAAGATATAAAACAAAACAAAAAACAAAAAACCCACAAAAAAAAACAAAAAACAAAAACAAAAAAAGAATGAATCAGATACCTAAATGTAAGATCTAAAACTACGGAACTCTTAGAAAAAAAATATGAAGAATCAAGACCTTGGCATCTGCAGTGTTTTTTTTTTTTTTTTATAGATGACACCAAAACACACACACACACACACACACACACAAAAGGTAAATTAGATTACATCAACATTTAAAACTTGTGTGCTAGAAATTATACCATCAGAATACTGAAAAAGATGATCCGTATTATGGGAGGAAATGTTTTCAAATTATATATTGATATGGGACTTGAATCTGAAATATATAAATAATTCCTATAATTCAGTACTAAAAAGACAAATAACCCAGTTGAAAATGGGCAAAGAATCTGAATAGACGTTTCACCAACAAGGATATACAAGTGGCAAATAAGCATAAGAAAAGATGCTCAACATCATTACACATTAGGAAAATGCAATTCAAAATCAAGTAACATACCACTTAACATCCACTAGAATGATAGTAAAAAGTGAGAACAGACAAATAGAATGTGTTGGTGAGGTTGTGGAGAAATTGGAACCCTTGTAGAATGATGAGGGGGATGCTAACAGGTGCAGTTGTCTTGGAACACAGTTTGGTATTTCTTTAAATTATTCAATAGAGTCTTTCTATATAATCTAGATGTTCTACTGCAAGCTGCTTATCTAAGAGAAATGAAAACTTATGTCCATATACACAACGGTTTGTACATGAATGTTCATAGCAGTATTATTCATAATAGCCTAAAAGTAGAAACACGCCAATTTTTTATTAGCTAATGAATAAATAAAATCTTGTGTATATAGTGGAATGCTATTTGGTCATAAAAATTGAATAAGGTATTGATATATTCTACTACATGGATGAGCCTTGAAAACAAAGAAGCCAGTTACAAAAGACCACCTACTATGTGATTTCATTTATATGAAATATCCAGAATTGGTAAATCTCTATAGAAACAGAGAATAGATTATTGGTTTACTAAGGCTGGGAAAGAGGGGAATGGAATGAAAATGAGTATGAGCTCTTTTTGGAAGGATGAAAATGCTCTAAAATGAGTGTTGTGATTGTTGTACAAATCTGTGAATATACCAAAATCCATTGAATCATACACTTCAAGTGAGTGAATTCTATTTTATGTGAGTTATATCTTGATGATTTAAAAAAAAAAGTCAAGAATCTTTGGTTTCAAGTTTGGAGGAAAGGGGTAGTCTCTAATTTTCAAAACATGTGGAGAATATAGAGGAGGAAAGCTTAGATGAATTGAGAATAATTCAGTGAATTAAATAAATAAGGGAGGAATGTTAGCCCCATCCCAGAAGTGTTAAGAGACTTTCTATTCAGAGAATACACCCTTGAGAACCCGCCCCCCCCCTTTTTTAGTATCTCAGTGAGTAAAGTGGGAATTGGGTTTTTATTTCATGATGAATAAAATAAGCTGGCCAGTTAGTCTCTTCATACTTTAGACTAATGCTTATAAAATAGTGCTACCTCCAATGTTTTTTTTTTTTCTGTCACCTCCAGTCTTAATTAAAATTTGAAATGTGGTTTGCATTATGAAAGGAAAAGGAGAGATAAGTACTTTAAAAGTATTTTACAGGTATGTAAAGTACTTATATTTTCCAGGGCTATTGTCAGCAAGAAGGAGTAAACCATTCTCTGGGAGCACTTAGCCATAAGAAGTGAATCAACCATATAAGAACATTGAGACACTATCTTCTAAGAAATTACTTGTAGAATGGGGTATTGCTTAAATGGAAGAATTACTTTATCAATTTTGTGTGATTGGTGTACTCTCAGAAAGTACATTATGAACATCTGATCACAATAACCTGCATTAATACTGCTGGCCTTCTTCTTTCAACCCTGTATCATTTTTCACCATTATATCAATTACTGAATCTTATAACTGTAGTCCATGATAATATAGCCATCTCTCCCATGCTCTCCTAACTCTACAGTACCTTTGACTATCCAACAGCAGCAGTCTGAGCAAAATTTGTAAATCTTAGAGGCTTTAGGTAGTAAAATCTAAGCAACCCTCTTAGATTTAAGCTGCTCAGTAACAGCTATTTTTTAAAAACCCAAACATGCATTTTATATTCTTATATGTTCCATCTCAGTAGTACTCTCTAAATAATTTATCATGGTCATTGTTAAGTGTTGGAGATTGACCGTTGGTTTTCGATGTCAGCTCACTTGTCCTTCTCTAACGTGTATACTACATTTAAATGAATTAATTAATGTCAGTGTAATATATAGCTGATATCCTCAAGGATTAGTCTCAGCTGGTAATTTTACATAGATGTCCCTTCTAAAGGATTCTTTGTGTCCTAAACTAGCTTCTGAAATATTGGAGTTCTTTTTTTCTTCTAGCATTGGTGTTGTGTCAAATTGTCCTAACATATGCTATGGTCATGTGTTGCAATATTCCGTGAGTATTTCACAAAGGGAATGTTTATATGAGTCATTGTCTTTCAACACATTTTTCCAAAACTTTTGATCATTATGCTGTGTGTCAAACTTATAAAACCACTTTTATCAAGAGAAATGAACTTTTTTCTTTCTTTCTATATATACATTGTATATGTATTTGTGTATATATATATATATATTTTTTTTAAAGATTTATTTATTTGAGATAGAGAGATACAGTGAGCAGGGGATAGGGTAGAGGGAGATAGAGAATCTCAATCAGACTCCATGTTGAGTATGGAGCCCATTGTGGAACTTGATCTCATGACCCTGAGATCAGTATCTGAGGCAAAACCAAGAGTCAGGTGCTTAACTGACTATGCCATCCAGGTGCCCCAATGAACCTGTTTTCACATGCATGTTTCTCCGTGTCAAGAAAGACTATTTCATTGTCTTGATTCTGTTGTCACTTGGTGTATTTAAAATATAGATAAGGTGATGCATACTTTTTAAAATTTAGTAATTCAGAATACCTGGACACCATTTAGTAAATGGACAATTAGATGCTTTGAATTTTATTATATAGAATCTAAGAGCATCCTAGGAAATTTTCATAAATTAACATGTAGTTGAAGTCCTAGAACCCGTTGTGATAAGTTCTAAATTTCTGGGACTAATTTTCAGGAAGGGAAGACTGCTGGAATACTCACCCTTGATGAAAATAATTTTGGAGTAGCATAAGGCATGCGGGATACCTACCATAGGTATTTTTGTGTACTGAAAGCAACATTTGTGTGCATTCACAAATCCAAAAGCAGTCTGTCCTCAGAGAATGGATGAAATTTGTGTAAGAAGCCTGGAAGTTTCATGGTTTTCAGCTGTGCAAACATTTCCAAACTCAACTGAATTTACATTAATCTCTTCTTTTAAATAAATGTTCTTGTGTTATTTGTAGGCCACCTTCAAGTGCCAATTGCTGTGGCAAAATAAGACGAGGTAAAATCTGAGTCTTTGGGCTTGTAGAGTTGCAGACGAATTCAGTCCAATTACTTCCTTTTCCAGGCGGAATTGAAGTGTGCATTATTTAAGTACTAAGTACAGGGCAAATTCAGCGGTTAATATCTGAGCCAGGACTAAAGTAAGTCCATTTGTTCTTTTGACTTTGCTGTAACGATTGAGTTTCAAAAACATAGTTAGACATCTTAGGGACTTTTTCTTAATATAATGTTTTAAAGGTAATAGAAAATATTCTGAAAATATGGCTTATTATTTAGAAATATTCTGCAAAGACTGGAAAACATAACTATAATGCAACTATTTTATATGTGTGAGGATAGACATTATGGGCTGAATTGTGCCCCCCCCCAATCATGTTGAAGGTCTGACCCCCTATTCTATTTGGTGATAGAACCTTTACAGAGGTGATTAGATTAAAATAAGGTTATTAGAGTGGGCCCTAATCCAGTATCACTGGCATCCTTTTAGGTTTGGACATAGACACAGACAGAAGACCATGTGAAGACAAAGAGAAGAGAGCTGTCTATAAACTAAGGAGAGAGGCTTTAGACAACTGTAAAGTTAAAATAAAATTCTTGTAATTGTTTTCAACAAATGCCTTTGGGAAAGAGGCTTTTCCCACTGAGTGAGATCTGATTTAGGTCAAATACAGAGAAGCTTGAAGTGCTCTTCTAGGAACCACAAAATAGGTCACATCATGACGTATCTCTGGGAATGAGAGTTTGAAGATACTCCAGACCCATGCTGCTTTTTTAAGAGGTGGCCTGCCAGGGCACCTGGGTGGCTCAGCGGTTGAGCATCAGCCTTTGGCCCAGGGCGTGATCCCAGGGTCCGGAATCGAGTCCCGCATCGGGCTCCCTGTGTGGAGCCTGCTTCTCCCTCTGCCTGTGTCTCTGCTTCTCTCTGTGTCTCTCATGAATAAATAAAAAAAAAAAAAAAAAAAAGAGGTGGCCTGCCTTCCAGTATTCACCACACACGTGACCTCTTAGTTTTCAACTAATGGGGGAAAGGAATAGTGCAAATTCAAATTCCACAAGATTCACTGTTTTTACTGACATCAGTTATTTTTCTTGAATAAGCACTCTAGAATGCTACAAGCCTTGGATTAAGCCTTTGGTTTCCTGAGTTTTGAGAAAGATCCTAACAATTTTTGCCAGTTCTCTTGCTGGCTTTATGTAAGAAAGAGTTTTTGAAGGTTTTCACTCTGATTTTCATTGATATCACTCCATCTCATGAATTTTGTATAACATGTATTTATGACCTTTTAATATAACATGTTTCCTAATTTCCCCATTATTCCTCCATTGACCCATGGGGAAGTTGGAAGTTGGCATATTTGGGGATTCTAGACAGCTTTTTGGTTCTGCTTTTTAATTGACTCATTATATTCAGGTGCTATATTTGACTTCAGTCTGTATATTTCATAAAATATTGTTTTAAATGTGCTGATAGAAATATGGACAAAGTGCACTAGATTGGAAAGCAAATAAATGTATGTGGAGGAGATAGGTAAGATTTTTTGCAGCCTTTGCTTAAGCCATGAAGGATGGGTAGCTTCTATGCCAAATGGAAAAAGCATCAGCAAAAGCATTTTATGGAGTGTAGGTACATATGCTATAAGTTAAGAAAATAAAAGAAACCAGGCTGACATGGAGAACCTTGACAAGGTCTCTAAGCAGGTTTAAAAGAACCTGTAGGAGATGTTATGGGTTGCTGCACATGAGAGTGGAAAGGACATCAAATTTTAATTACCAAAAGCCTTATATTTTAAAGTAAAAATCTGAGTTACTTTAATGCAGTAGGAAGCCACTAATAGGTTTCAAGCACGAGTGAGAAATGATTAGATTTACTTTTTAGAAAACTAATCCTGATGTCGTATGAAGGAAAAACCAGAATGGGAACAATTGAGGGTAGAGAGAGAGAGCTGTGAGTTCTGGCTCAAGCTGTTGCAGGCCTATAAGAAAGTAGTGACCATAGGAGCAAGGAAGTTGTGAATTTGAGATGTTTATGAGTTATATTTGGGTATCCTTATTCAGTAGATGTTTTAGGTAAGAGAGAGGAAAGTTCAGTAAACTTTTTGGATTGGGGACTAGATAAATTATCATGCTCCCTATCACAATCATTAATATAGGAAAAGAAGCAGGTTTTGGAGGGAAAACCTTTTAATTAGATTTGAGATGGAGAATTTACTTTGTACAAACTCCTGTCCAGTCCAGTGGCAGCTTGCCCAAGTCATCAATATGTTTTTATACCCCAAAGACCACTGTTAAAACATCTAAAAGTCAGTCTAATGGTGTTATTAATTTGATGAGAGATTCTTATTAGAGAAATACCTTATGGAGAGATATCATTTATATGTATGTATATCTATATATGTGTGTGTGTGTGTGTGCACTAAGATAAAGTTTTATCAATTTACTGAACTTATAAAGCCCTGGTATCTACTTGTAAATTCAGAGCTATTTTGGAATAACTGAAGGATTGATCAATATATATATATATATATATATATATATATATATATGGCGTTTTTTAAGGAAAGCTAGCTTAAAAAAACAGCCTTAGTGTACTCATAAGAGAGGCAATTTTGAGAAGAATTTTTCCTCATTTGGGAACGGTGAGGGTGACCATTTGTTAGATAGTTTTACACGTTGGTTCAGTTCAACAAACATTTGCTGAGTATTAACTATGCACAAGGCAGTGTAAGTTACTGCAGAGCTTTGTCCTTGAACACTTATATTCTCAAAACCTGTTTGTATCCTTTAATTTCTTCCTTGGGTGTTCCAGCAGACTATATTTGGTCTCTGAGATGCCAGGAGGGCATGAGCTACTCGTGTCCGATACCGATTCACTTGACGGGCCGCCAGAACACAGGTGTCACACAGGTTATGTTTGGCGCTTCGACAGGAAGGGCAGTATCAGTGGGACTCGTGGAGAGTTGATTGAATGATTACACAGGGGATATTGAATATTTTAGAAAATCTGGGATTAGGGATCACAGCTGTCTGTCATTATCTGCTGCAGTTAAGATTTTTAACGCTTAATAAGAGACAACTTGGTGCGATAACGCAAACAAATAATTGGGATTCAAGAGATCCTGTCTCTAATTTAGGGCTTGTGAGCGGTGATTCAGTTTCAACGGAACTGTTTCCCCATCCATTACAGAAATGATTGAACCACATAAGTGGTTCTTCTGCATGTGTACACAAGCCCTTGCATATAATTTCAAGAAGTTCATAGAATCACCCAAGTGTAACCACAATCTACAGATTTGCGGGCACAGTTAGTTACTGTGTGGCCTCGTTGATTCTTTTCAGCTCTGACATTTTCTGATCGAGTGACACGTGTGCTCTTGAACCCCAGGGATGCTTTCTTTTGGTTCGGCAGCTGTTGGCAAGGAGATGGGGCACCTCTGGCTCTTTTAAGGTGGCTAATGAACAGTCAGCAGGCAAGCTGCATCGGTTTGATCCATAACCTCGTTAGGTATCCCTCAGTATTTCTCAGCTCAGTCTGTGCACATACTGTCTCTACTACCTGAGATTTTCTCATTTGATGTACTATAAACATATTGGACATTCTTGTAGCACTAAATATGCCAAGGAGAAAATGTAACTTCCATTAGCACTTTGGCTCTCTCGGTGTTGACATTAGATGTTGACAGTATTTGACTCATTTCTTGGCTATTTGCATGATCATAAAACTGTAAAGATTTATTTTACCTTTGCCTAGACTGTGGGACAGAGAATTCTCTCCTCATGTTAAAGGTATGTATTCATTGATGCCAGCTGATTATACATATTATATATATAATATAAATATATACATATATAAACAAACATATACCCTAAAACATGTGCATACTCATCGATGCCAGCTTATGTTGTGTGTGTGCACATGTACAAGTGTGTGTGCACATACATATACATGTATCCCAACACATGTTCATATTAGAATTGGGAAAATGAAAGGGTTATTTGGGCATCTATATATTTAGATGGGATCTAGTCAATAATCAAGGTTGGAATTATTAATCTTTTAAATGTCCTCAGTTAAATTGGTGTTATATTCTAGTTTTTTTTTTTTTTTTAAGATTTTATTTATTTATTCTTGAGAGACACACACAGAGAGAGGCAGAGACACAGGCAGAGAGAGAAGCAGGCTCCATGCAGGGAGCCGGACATGGGACTCAATCCCGGGTCTCCAGGATCACGCCCTGGGCTGAAGGTGGCACTAAACCGCTGAGCCACCGGGCTGCCCTATATTCTAGTTTGCATTTCAGCTTATCCTTGACCTTGATGAGATCAGCTATAGTTCTTTTATTTTGATGGACACCACAGTAGTCAAATAATGAAATAACATGGAGTCCAAATTGTGTTACAATAGTTCCATTACTATATTTTACCTTTTGTAAGTTCCGTAAGAATTGTGGAATTCTTGGAAACTCCTCAAGGCCTATAATACCATAAAAAATTAAGCATGAGTCTATTGTTAGTAAGAGTTAGACTGCGTATGTTCTTTAATGAAGTAATTCATCCTAAGTGATCAAAATAATAAGGCCAGCAAACAGGTGCATTCTCTGCCCTAGCTGCATTATTTACCTGTTCTGTTACTTGGCCATGAATAAAAAAGTAAATTATTTATTAAAGCCATTTATAAAAACCTATATTTTCAGATTCTTATCTAGAATCTTTTCTTAATATTTTATCATTTTGCCAAAATATTTTAAAAAATTGAAAACAGATGATATGAACACAGGTAATACCTTTTAGAATCATTCCTTCTCTTTACTTTTATTTTTTCTATTTTTTAGTTTTGTCCTTCTCTTTACTTTTAAAGGGCTATATCATTTCCATATATTCACCTTATAGTGATATCTAAATCTGTCCAGTCCTGGAACATGTGTCAGTAGGTCCTAAGAGGAAGAGATTTTTCTTTGTAACTAAATTATCATTTATTTTATTTTTATTATGTGATTTTAATGTTATGAATTATATATAGTTTAGAAGTTTCTTTCCTTTGGAAAGTTTCCCTCCCCTAGCCTGCATTGTTTCTTACCCACAACTCATTAGATATGCCTCCTCCTTGGTCACAGTATGCCTTGAACACATCTCTGCATATCTTTATCATTTCACCTGCCACATCTTTTGAACATCAGCCTCAAAAATGCCTCTCTTCCCCGTGAGACCATGACTTCCTTGATGGTGGGGACTCAGTTTTATGTATTTTGTTATCTTATTACCTGGCACAGACTGTAACACTCAGTAAGTATTTTTCGAATGAATAAATAATTCATTGCTGATTGCCTGCTGATGATTACGAAAATTAGAGGACTTTGGCTAAAATAAGTGTCAATGTATTAAATCCTAACATTTTTGAGTGTTAGAATCTTTTATGTAAAAAAACTAAAAGATGAACCTGGCAAATAGTACCTTTGAATGAAAATGAACATTTTTTAAAAGATTTATTTATTTATTTGAGAGAGAGAGTATATGAGCAGGAAGAGGGACAGAGAGAGAGAATCCTCAGAGACGCTCCCTGCTGAGCAAGGAGCCTGATGTGGGCTCAATCCCAGGAACCCCCCCCCCCAAAAAAATCACAGGACCCCAAGATCATGCATGACCTGAGCTCAATCAAGAGTTGGCCGCGCAACAGACTGAGCCACCCCGGGCAGCCAAAAATGAACATTTTCAATATATACATGTTTAGTGGTCAAGTGAAAAATCACTGAATCCTAACATTTTATAGGCTTTGTTTCTTTCTTATCTTTAGAGCGTTTTTGAGGCATAATTGACATGCAGTAAAGGTTTTATTTATTTATTTATTTATTTGTTTGTTTATTTATTTATTTGCAGTAAAGGTTTATATAATGTATACAGTTTGTGAAGTTTTGACATGTGAATATACCAGTGAAATCATCACTACACTATAGCGAACACATCCATCAGGCCCAAAAGTTTCCTCATGCCTATTTGTAATTCCTCCCTCCTGCCCCTCTTCCCCCTTTCAATTCCTGGGAAACCATAGATCTACTCTCTGTTACTATACATTGGTTTTCACTGATCTGCTTTCTGTTATTACATATTGGTTTTCATTTTCTATAATTTTATATAAATAGGTCACACGGTATGTGCTATTTTTTCCCTCCTTAAGCATAAAGTTTTGGGATTCATGTGTATTGTGTGTATTAATAGTTTATTTTTTTCTTTGTCACACAACATTCCATCATATGAATGAATGCACTGCAATTTATTTCCCTCTTAATAACCATTTGAGATCTTCAAGTGTTTGGCTTGTAAAAACATGTTGCTATGAACATTCCTATACAAGATTATATCAGGACTTAGGCCTTCATTTCTCTTGGGGAACTATCTAGGAGTGCAATGGGTGGACTGTATGGTAGGTGTATGTATAACCTTTTTTTTTTTAAGATTTTATTTATTTATTCATGACAGACACAGAGAGAGAGGCAGAGACACAGGTAGAGCGAGAAGCAGGCTCCATGCATGGATCCTGATGTGGGACTTGATCCCGGGTCTCCAGGATCATGCCCTGGGCTGAAGGCGTTGCTAAACTGCTGAGCCACCGGGGTTGCCCTGTATACCTTTTTAAGAAACTGCCAAACTGTTTTCTAAAGTGATTGTAATCATTTACATTCCAGTCAGCAGTGAATGAAATTTTCAGGTGCTCTACTTTCTGTGAATTAATTTTAGCCTTTCTAATAGAAGTATAATGGTATATCTTTGTGGTTTTAATGTACATTTCTCTTACGATTAATGATGTTAAGTGTCTTTTCATTTGCTTATTTCTGCCCATATATATTCATTGACGGTGTGCTTGTTTTAATCCTTTTTCCAAATTTTGAATTGTTGATTTTGTTGGATTTTGAGAGTTCTTTATATATTCTAGATACAAATTCTTTATCTTATAGAGACTTGCAAATATATTTTCCTAGTATGTGACTTGTCTTTTCATTCTTCTTAATAGTGTGTTTTGAATAGAAGTTTTAAATTTTGATGCAATCCACAGTCTGTCACTTTGTTCTTTTATGGATTATACTTTTTCAGTATCATACTAAGCAATTTCTAAAAGTTTTCATTTTTTAAAATTTAGGTCTATGACCCATTATGAATAATTTTCATAAATGGATTAAGGCATAGATCAACTTTCTTTTTCTTTTGTTTGTTTGTATATTGACTTTTGGTTTTTCCAGCATCAATTTTTTTTCACTTCAAGGTTTTATTTAAATTGAAGTTAGTTATCATATATGGGAAGTTGGTTTCAGAAGCAGAATCTATGATTCATCTCCTACATACAACAAACACCCAGTGCTTACCACAACAATCCAGCATCAGTTGTTAAAAACTGAATTGCCTTTTTTCCTTTGTAAAAAATCAGTTTTCCATATATGTGTGTATGTGTCTCTTTTTGGAATGTCTGTTTTGTTCCATTGATCTCTTATGTCTGTCTCTGCTGAGCCACTACTACACTTTCTTCATTAGTAGCTATGTAATAAAGTCTTCTAATCAAGTAGCATTAGCCCTAGAAATTTGTTCTTTTTCAAAGTTATTTTGGTTATTCTAGGTGTTTTACATTTCTACGTGAGTTTAAAAATCAGCTTTCAATTTAATACAAAAATCTGGCTAGGATTTTGTTTGGGATATGTTGAATCATATCAATTTGGGGAGACTTGACATTTTAACATTGCGTTTTCTGATCTTTGGACGAGGTATGCCTCTCTGTTACAGATATCTTTAATTTCTCTTAGCAATATTTTATAACTTTTTATTTCACAAGTCTTATACTTTTTTGTCATGTTTATTTTGTACTAAATATTTCTTATTTTTGTTGTTTTAAGGCATTTTTTGGGTAAATTTGAATTTCTGATGATTCATTACTAGTTTATAGAAATGCAGTTGGTTTTTACATATTGTATGTTGATCTTGGATTTTACAACTTTGCTAAATTCATTATTTCTAGCATTTTTTGTTATAGATTACATTGGGTTATTTCTATAGATTATCATGTCCTATAAGATTATTTGCAAAGGCAGTTTTAGTTCTTCCTTTTTCCATTTGAATACTTTTTATTATTTTAAACTTCCAATCCCCTCAACACACACACATACATGCACGTGCATGCACACACATGGGCAGCTGCTTTAGCTAAAATATCTAGAATAGTGTTGTATATAAGTGGTGAAAAACATCTTTATGTTTTCCTGATCTTAGGAAGAAGACGTTCATTCTTTCACCATTAAGTATGATGTTAAATGGAAACTTTTTTGGTAAATGCCCTTTATTAGGGTGAGGAAGTTCTCTATTCCTAGCGTGCTAAGAATTTTTAGCATGGATGGACAAGGGATTTTGTCATGTGATCTTTCTGCATCCATTGAAATGATCATGTTTTTCTTTTTTGAGTCCAGAATATTGTGAATTGTATTAATTACCATTTAAATTTTAAGCCAACATTGCATTTCTGGAATAAATGATCATTATATATATATTGTTGGATTCATTGGCCTGAATTTTGTTTTGAATTTTTGCATTTATTTACCTGAGGCATATTGGCTTCAAATGTCTTTTTCTTGCAGCATAATGATGGTAGGGTAATGATAGTCTTATAGAATGTGTTGGGAAATGTTCCTCCTCCAATTTCTGGAAGATTTTGTTTGGTGTTGAGATCATTTCTTCCTTAAGGATTTAGGACACTTTTCTAGTAAAGCCATCTGTGTCTGGATTTTTACTTGTGGATAGAGTTAGCTAAAAATTCATTTTCTCTAAAAGGTACAGGGGTTTAAATGGCTATTTGGTCTTCTTTCTTCTCCTCCTCCCCCTCCTCCTCCTTTAAGAAAGGATGAAATGGGGGGTGGGGGCAGGCAGAGAGAGAAAGAATCTTAAGCAGATCAGAGCCTGACATGGGGCTTGATTTTACAATCCTAAGACCATGGCCTGAGCCGAACTCAAGAGTCAGAAGCGTAACCAACCCAGCCATCCAGGTGCCCCTCCCTAAATGGCTTTTTCTTCTTCAGTGAGTTTTGATAGCTTGAAACTATTTTTTTTCTGTATTATCTAAGTTGTAGAATTTATTGCTACACAATTTTTCATGATATTCTCTTAATTAATAACTGTAGCATTTGAAGTGATGCCTTATCTCTAGTTCTTGGTAGTGCAACTTTGTATCTTCTCTTCCCCCCAGTCTATTTTTTTTTTGATTATTCAAAGAATCAGTTTATGATTTCATTGAATTCTTTTATTGTTTTCTGTTTCATTGATTTCTATTATATTCTTTATTGTTTAACTTCTTTTACTTAAATTAGTTTTAATTTTCTCTTTTTTAAAGGAGTTATTACATTTTTAAATTAAAGATTACTCTTATAGGACAGATATTTTGTGATCATGTTGATTTTAATTAATTTGGTTTGGTTTTATATTACAGTTTAAGAAGAAAATTAGAGGTTACTTGTTTCTCCTCTGCAGCAGTATAGAGGACTTTAATGCATGCTTTAGATCAGGGTTTTCCTCTCTGTGGATTTTCCCTACCATCTTGAAAATAGCTATCTGTTAAGTGAAATGTACTATCTGATTTATAAAGTATATATGCTGTTAATGGTGGGGTTGGGGGTGGGGGGGATAACCTGCAAGAAAGTAGAGGTGGTTAGAGCATCAGAAACTTCAGTGAGTTTCAAGATCAAATGTATCAGGAGGAATGGAGTAAGATTTTTGGAATGATGAAGGCTGTAATCAGTGTGGAATTTAAGCTGTTTCAGGTGATGGTGGCCCAGGATGTGGTCCTGGGAATGGGGTGGCTGAAGAGGATCAAAGGTACTGGCTGCTAGAGATAAGAAGCTCAGAGTTGAGATGTCTCACGTATATTTAGACCTGTAACTTAAGAAACTATAATTACTTTTTAAATGAATTTTTCATTTGTCCAGAGCCAGAGGGGTTTGTTTCTTCCCACAGCTCAGCAAAAGTGTTGGTGGAATTACTTTGGTGAACATCTCTTGATTAACTTTGGCTTGTTAGGTATTATTTAATCTGCAGTGTTGCTATGCAAAAATGTCCATGGTTGTTCGCAGTAGGTGAGACAAAGAATAAAAAATGCCACTTGATTATCATATATGAATCTTTAAATGTATTGTTGTATTTGTTCTGCTAGTATTTTGTTGAAGATTTTTGCATCTGTGTTCATCAAGGATATTGGCTTCTCCTCCCTACACCTTCCCTCCCTTCCCCTCCTCTCCTCTCCTCTCCTCTCCCATTCCCTTCTTTCTTTTGTTATATCCTTGTCTGGTTTTGGTATTAGAGTGATTCCTGGCCTTGTAAATTGAGTTTGAAAGCATTCTCTCCTTCAGTATTTTGGAAGCGTTTGAGAAGGACAAGTATTAAATCTTTGGATATTTGGTGAAATTCAACATTGAAACCTCTGGTCCTGGGCTATCGCTTGTTGGATTTTTTTTTTTTTTAATTAGAAGTAAGATTTATTTATTTTTAAAAACTTACTTAAATTCAATTAATTAACATATAGTATGTCATTAGTTTCAGAGGTAAAGTTCAGTGATTCATCAGTCTTATATAATATCCAGTGCTCATTATGTATGTCTCTCCTTAATGTCCATCACCCAGTTATCCCATTCCTCCACCTCCCTCCCCTCCAACAGCCCTCAGTTTGTTCCTTTTTTTTTTTTTTTTTAGACTTTATTTATTTATTCATGAGAGACACACACACACAGAGGCAGAGATACAGGCAGAGAGAGAAGCAGGCTCCATGCAGGGAGCTGGATGCAGGACTCGATCCCGGGTCCCCAGGATAACGCCCTGGGCCAAAGGCAGGCGCCCAACCATTGAGCCACCCAGGGATCCCCCTCAGTTTGTTCCTGTGATTATAAGTCTCATATGATTTGTCTCCCTCTCTGATTTCCTCTAGTTTTATTTTTCCCTCCCTTCCCCTATGCTCCTCTGTTTTTCTTAAATTCCACATATGAGTAAGATCATATTATAATTATCTTTCTCTGATTGACTTATTTTGCTTAGCATAATACCCTCTAGTTACACCTATGTTGTTGCAAATGACAAGGTTTTATGTTTCTTGATGACTGAGTAGTTATTCCATTGTATATCTGCATACCACATCTTCTTTATCCATTCATCTGTCCATGGACATCTGGGCTCTTTCCATAGTTTGGCTATTGAGGACATGACTGTTATAAACATTGGGGTGCAGGTGCCCCTTTAGATCACTACATTTGTGTCTTTGGGGTGAATACCTAGTAGTGCAATTGCTGGGTCATGGGTAGCTCTATTTTCAACTTTTTGAGGAACCTCCATACTGTTTTTCAGAGTAGCTGGCATTCCCACCAACAGTGTAAGAGGAAGGTTCCCCTTTCTTTGCATCCTTGCCAACAGCTGTTGTTTCCTGACTTGTTAATTTTAGCCATTCTGACTGGTGTGAGGTGGTATCTCATTGTGGTTTTGATTTGTATTTCCCTGATGTCAAATGACTTTGAGCATGTTTTCATGTGTCTGTTGGCCATGTGTAGGTCTCCTTTGGAAAATGTCTGTTCATATCCACTGCCCATTTCTTGATCGGATTATTTGTTTTTTGGGTGTTGAGTTTGATAAGTTCTTTATAGATCTTGGATACTAGCCTTTTATCTGATAGTCCATTTGTAAATATCTTCTCCCATTCTTTTGGTTGTCTTTTGGTTTTGTTGACTGTTTCCTTTGCTGTGCAGAAGCCTTTAATCTTGATAAAGTCCCAATAGTTCACTTTTGCTTTTGTTTCCCTTGCCTTTGGAGACGTGCCTAATAAGTTGCTGCAACTGAGGTCACAGAGGTTGCTGCATGTGTTCTCCTCTAGGATTTTGATGGATTCCTGTCTCGCAGTTAGGTGTTTCATCCACTTTGAGTCTATTCCTGTGTGTGGTGTGAGGAAGTGGTCTAGTTTCATTCTTCTGCATGTGGCTGTCCAGTTTTCCCAACACCATTTGTTGAAGAGACTGTCCTTTTTCCATTGGGTATTCTTTTCCTGCTTCGTTGAAGATTAGTTGACCATAGAGTTGAGGGTCCATTTTAACAGTATTTGTTCCTCTAGTCCATGGGCGTGAACATTTTTTCCATTTCTTTGTGTTTTCCTTAATTTCTTTCATGAGTGTTTTATAGTTTTCAGAGTACAGATCCTTTGCCTCTTTGGTTAGGTTTTTTCCTAGGTATTTTATAATTCCTAGGTAATTCTCTTTCTTCTGTCTCATTGTTAATGTGTAGAAATGCAGCTGATTTCTGTGCATTGTTTATATCCTGCCACTTTGCTGAATTCCTGTATGGGTTCTGGCCATTTTGGGGTGGAGTCTTATTATTAATGTGTTTCTTTACTTTTGTTATTAATTGGTTTATATAATGGCTGCTCCCATTTTGGGGGCATAAATATTTATAATTGCTAAATCTTGTTAGATAGACTCTTTAATTATGATATCCTCTTATTACACTGGTTAAGCTCCTGCCTACAGCTCAGTGCGTGATCCTGGAGTCCTGGGATCACATTCCATGTCGGCCTTCCTGCATGGAGCCTGCTTCTTTCTCTGCCTATGTCTCTGCCTCTCTCTCTTTGTGTCGCTCATGAATAAATAAATAAATAAATAAATAAATAAATAAATAAAATCATTAAAAAAATCTAATATGTTTGGTATAAGAATTGTTACCTCAGCTTCCTTTTGATGTCCATGATAAATAGTTTTCTACCCTGTCACTTTCAAATCTGGAGGTGTCTTTGGGTCTAAAATGAGTCTCTTGCATACATGGATGGGTCCTGCTTTTTATGAGATTTTATTTATTCATGAGAGACACGTACAAACACACACACACACAGAGAGAGAGAGAGAGAGAGAGAGAGAGAGAGAGAGACAGGAGAAGCAGGCTCCATGCAGGAAGCCCAATGTGGGACTCGATCCCAGGACGGGTCCTGCTTTTTTATCTAATCTGATACCCTGTGTCTTTTAATTGGAGTATTTACCCATTTACATTCAGAGTAACTATTGAAAGATATAAATTTAGTGCCATTGTATTAATTGTAAAGTCACTTTTTCTGTGTATTGTCTCTGTTTCTTTCTGGTCTGTGTTACTTTGGGCTCTCTCTTTGCTAAAAGGATCTCCTTTAATATTTCTTGCAGTGCTGGTTTAGTGATCACAATCTCTTTTAGTGTCTGTTTGTCCTGGAAGCTTTTAATCTCTATTTCTATTTTGAATGACAGCCTTGCTGGATGAAGTGTTCTTGGCTGCGTATTTTTCTCATTTAGCACCCTGAATATATCCTGTCAGTCCTTTCTGGTCAGCCAGGTCTCTGTGGAGAGGCCTACTGCCAGGCTAATGTTTCTCCCATTGTAGGTCATGGATCTCTTGTCCTGAGCTGCTTTGAGGATTTTCTCTTTGTTTCTGATATTTGTAAGCTTCACTATGATATGTTGAGATATTGACCTATTTTTATTGATTTTTAGGGGGGTTTCTCTGTGCCTCCTGGACTTGCATGCTTGTTTCCTTCCATGGATTAGGGAACTTCTCTGCTATAATTTGCTCCAGTACACCTTCTGACCTTTTCTCTCTGTCTTTCTCACTTTCCTCTTCTTCAGGCATCCCAGTTTTCCTAATATTGTTTCACTTTATGTTAACACTTATCTCTTGAATTCTCCTCTTGTTTTTCAGTAGTTGTTCATGTCTCTTTTTCTCAGCTTCTTTATTCTCCATCATTTTACGTTCTATATCACTAATTCTCTCTTCTGCCACATTTATCCTAGCAGTTAGAGCCTCCATTTTTTATTGTATCTCATTAATAGCCTTTTTGATTTTAAGTTGATTATATTTTAATTCTTTTATTTGTCCAGAAAGGGATTTGCTAGTGTCTTCTATGCTTTTTTCAAACCCAGGTAGTATTTTTATAATCATTTTTCTGAACTCTAGTTTCAACATCTTACTTATATCCATACTGAATATCTTCCTGGCAGTCAGTATTGCCTCTTGTTCTCTTTATTGAGGTGAGTTTTTCCTTCTTGTCGTTCTTGCAGGAAGTGGTCACTTTTCTGTTTGTAGAAATACAGCAGTTCTTTTCTTAGATCACCAGTTGAGTTCACAGGGTTCAGAATGATTTGATAACTATCTAGATGAATTCCTAGGACTAGAGAAAACTAAAGGTCTCCTATTCCTCTGCCATCTTAGATCTCCTCTATTTGGAGGTTTTTGATTATTGATTCAATCTCCTTATTAGAGATTTGTCTACTCCAAAATGTATTATAAGCCAACCAAGATAAAATGACTCTATAGACTATGCTTTGGTGCAAGAACCAGGTAGATATTTGATTAGATTAGAGCCTTTTTTATTTTTATTTTTTTTAGTTTGTAAAACAAGAATGGAATTAAATAAAATATGGTTAAATTATAATTGACTTCTTTCCCTTTGCTTTTTTTTTTTTTTTTTTTTTTTAAGAGAGAGACAGAGATGGGCGAAGATGGAGAAGCAGAGAGCGACTCAAGCAGGCTCCATGCCTAGTGCGGAGTCTGACATGAGGCTCAACCTCATGAAGCGAGCTGAAATCAGGAGTTGGTTGCTTAACCAACTGAACCACTCAGGCAACCCTGCTTATTTTTTTTTTAAATTTCAGTTTCTGGCAAGGGATCTTCAAAAGATGTTCATACTCAGGAATTCATGCGGAATCACTCAAAGTCAAATGCAGTGATCAGTGAATTTGGCTAAGGACAGACAACAGAGGATGGATGGGTGTGATTATGGAACCTGGCAAGTCCAAATCTGTGGTATGGGCCAGCAGGCTTGAAGCCCGGGAGAGCTAATGGTGCAGATAAAGTCTGAAGGCAGCTTGCTGAATTCCTTTTTGATCTGTGGGAGGCTGATCTTTTTTTGTTCTATTCAGGTCTTAAATTGAGTGGATGATATCCACAGCAAAATCAGTGGCAAATCTTTATGGTTACTTCCTCCAGGTCCCTATGCTTCTAGGTTTCATGAAGGCAACATATGAACCTCTTTGTCACCCCTCTTCTCACACGTGTGACACCTAGGAAGATGCTAGGTAGAGTTTTGTTATGATTCATTTATGCCATGTACCTTCAGTCTCTGCAATCTCTATTCTCACATTTCTCCTGCCTCAGATCTAAAGCTTCAGTGTCTATCTCATCTATGCTGAGTTATCTCATAGAGAAATCCCGAAGTCAGTGATTTCTAAAGTGTAGTTCATATAGCAATATCAGCTTTACCTGTGCCTTGTTCAAAGACTCTTTTTTATTTTTTTAAGGGCTCAGATTTTTTTTCCTGCTATCCTAACTAAAGTACTCCTTCTTGAATGCCATTGTATACATTTAATAAATATATTATGATAATTTATTTAAAACTGATACAGCATTTTTGATACACATTATTTGTGGTCATTAAATTATTCCGAATCTTTTTTCTTAGCTCCATTTTTCATTAGTAAATCATTTTCAGGGCTATTATTAGCTATCACCATGTATATATAGTATATTTTGCTGTTTTGAATGAGGGAACCTGTTAATTGGGTAGAATAATAATTTTTCCAACTTCTCAGTGACATGCTATACTTTTCAAAGTGTTATGCATAAGCCTGAGGCACTCAAAAGACTTAATATAAATAAAAAAGAATTTTGGTATTTTCATACATTCAGAAAACTTCGACAGTGCGTGAAACATGGTGTGGTCAATCCAAAAGCAAGGGAAGTTAAGGGAAAATGAATGCCTAAGCAGCTAAGATAGGGAAGTTTCTTGAGTTCTAATCACCTCTCTCCAGGCTATTTAGTTCTGGTGCTACTTAAATTTAAGCACTCTTGTCCATTTCACAAATCTTCATCGCTCTTGTTACATTCAGAGGAAGAATGCTGTGGCTTAGTTTCCGGTAGTACAGTCATTTTAGCATTGAGCCTCTTTGTGCCTTAAGAAGTGAGTGTTGAATGATAAACCTATACTTGAGAGAAGACTGATGTTCAGAGAAATGTTTGGCTTTGGCTGAGATTTCCTTACCTTCCCTTGCTTTTCTTTAAAAAAAAAAAAGGTGTGTGTGTGTGAGGGAATATGGAAATATTTAATATGCTTAATCTGTCCAATTTCTGAGAGTTAATGAAAAAAGTTGTAGGGCAGTAAGGTCATGAAAGACATGATACAGTGTCTCCTACCCCTCAGGTGGCAGGCCTCAGTACTATAACAGTACCAAGGAGGTCTGCTATATTTCTGCATCTACATAAGGATTTTCCGGGTGCTATAAATAGTACCTTGATATCACTCTTTCTTGAGAAAATCTAACCATAACTTAATTATATTTTCCTATTACCTCAGTCAATAATAAAAACAAAAGTTTGTTACCAAAATGAACATTTATCTTAAAGGATAGATTATATTTATTTTTTGATAATTTATATGTTTATCCTATTGATAAGAAATATCCAAACTAATTTTCCTTAAAAAATACCTTTTTGGAATTTTAATTTAATAATTTGACTACTTAAAAACAACTAAGATTTGTGCTTATTTCCCTCAATATTAGAAATGCTACTTTAAAAAGAATGCAATTTTGGAGAAATGAAAGTATCTTGAAGTGGCAAACATTTATGGATTATCTTGCGATACAAGAACAACAAAATGAATTGCCTTTAAAAATTTAATAATTTTACAAGAATAAAAAGATTTCCGTGTTTTGAGTCAGCATCATCCTTTTATTATTAGAATATAAAGTACTCCTCTTATAGTAGGTTTTCTAAAAAAATATACACCATCTATGTTTCCTATTACTACTAGGATGAGTGATTGTATGCAATTTAGTCTTTAACTTTTCAATATTTTCTGTGGAAGAGTCAAATCAGCAATTTTCAAAATACAAATAACGAATCTTGGTGTTATTTTTCAAAGATAGGAGATCTTAGTGGTAGATTTCTCTGTTAGTTCTGTTCCAAATGCTGCTACCTCAATGTATAGCAAATCTGGGCTTTCTTTTCGGAGCTACCAGCTTTCATAGAGGAGCAAACCAAACTACTTCACCTTTTGCTTGAAATGGGGCCTGCCAGGTAGGACAAGGGTAGACCTGATTCTAATCTATGGTACATTGTTATTTGTGTCTCTAGAGCTTTAGAGAAATAGAGAAAGAGCAGTCTCTTCTTTTTCTCTTGTTTCCTCTTACTTTTTTTCCCCCCCTTTTTTCCATGTCATAGGCTTCCACTTTGTAGAGGAAACAAATATCTTATCAACTATGTGCTCTTTGATAGTCTATTTGCTATTAGTATTTATAACAGAAAAACATTTTATTAAAAATGTTTTTTATTTATCTTTTTGGGAGAGAAAGCATGTGAGCATGCTTGCATGTACTTGTGCATGAGCCGGGGGAGGGACAGAAGGATAGGAAGAGAGAGAATCTTAACCAGGTGCCCCACCAAGCACATAGCCCAATGCAGGGCTCCATCTCACTTGATCACCCCCCCTGAGATCATGACCTGAGCAGAAATCAAGAGTTGGACGTTTATTATAAAGCATGTTTTTTAAAACATCTAAAAATTCATTAATTCATTATGTTTAAATTTTTTTTTGCTGTTCGCCTTTATTATTTGTGTTAAAGTAACTTGTTTTATCTTAATCATGTTTCTTAGAACTTCAGCCTGTACTGTATATTGCATAGATTAATAGAGATGTATATTTGATATTATCATTTTTACCAGTCCTCTTTTTTGAAAAGTAAAGATTAAAAACTTTACCTTTTAATCTCAATATAATGATTAACATCATTTCTACCTATCATTTTGGAAATTCTGTTAAAACAAAAATTTTACTCTAAGTTCGGCCGTAAAAGCATCTGATTAACTCTAGGATACTGTAGTCACTCAAAGGAAGCTCTTTATTCTGCAGCTCTTCTGTCAATTTACATATTTTGCCAGTGGTTAGACAAAAAAAGATCAATTAACAATCTCATATCAAAATCATATTGTGAGGTAATCATAATGTTCTATGGCTAATTACTGGATAGCTCAGTTTTCTTTAGGAGAACCAAATATTTTTATTCCCACAATTAGATACAAGACCCCAAATTCAGATGTTTTGGAGGGAGAGTAGCAATTTAATTTTCCTTTTAAGTAATATTGTGATGACACACATAAAAAACTTAGGGAAGAACTTAATGGTTTTCCTAGCAAGTAGCTGTCTCCAAGTTTGGTATTCCAGCTTGACACTACCCTGGGTGCAAATGGATTCTAATGATCAAATCTAAAATAAAGTAAGGGAATTGGTGACTCAAGTAGACATTTCTTCATTTTTTCAGACTAGAGGAGACTGATCTCTAAGTCTCCATTCCAAATACCCATTTACACATGGTCTTCTGACTTAAGGAATATTTCCAAAATCTGATTTATTCTGCAATTTGCTATATTCCCAATTATAATATTCTTTATTTTTAAAATGAATTTTCTTTCCTGTTTTACTTGAGAGAATGGCAGCTTCTCTATTTAGTGCCTTTTATAAGCTGGTTAGTGAGTAGCGCGCTGAAAGGAGATCCTGAAAGAATATGGATATAAGTGGTCATCAAATTATTGGCATTGATTTATGGAGGTAAAGAAGGGGGAAGGATGCACCAAAAATAGTTACCACCTTCCTAAGATTAGCTCTTAATCTATTAACAGTAGTACACATTTATTTCCAATCTGTGTCACTGGACATCTCTCTATATGAAGAAGTGTTTTCTGTTTTCACGGACATTTTCTTTAATCCCAGCAAACAATCTCGTGAAGGCATGAAGTTGTCAAAGAAGAATCAGCCCAAACCACCTCCACTAAGGAAATGTTTCCAAGTATATAAATTGATCATAACATCAACTCTATACACAGAAGGCAACACTTTAAAATAATTTAAAATGTAGTGTAGGGTCATTTTTGTTATCCTAACAGTCTGATTACGTGTCTTCAGCTGATAAGTTGTCTCCAATAGAGATCCATTTTGTAACCTAATATTATGGAGGGAGGGGGGAAATCCCTTTGTAAAAATTCTCCACTACTATCTCCATAATCTCTACTTCACTGAGTTTCATCCAAGTGCGAAAATGAAAAATTATAACCTGCCAAGCATCAGTGGCAGAGTGAAATGAAAAAATTGCGAGTTAATAACAGTGATGCCTCAAAAAAATTTCCTGGCCAATTTAACGTTGCTTCATCCAAGGTCACTTCCCAGAGCTGATTATTTTTAGTAATTTGCAGATGAGACCATTCTACCTTGGTCATGGTTAGTGAAGATCAAGAAAATGCCAGGGAAGGTTTAAGACTCAAGGTTATCTATCTTTCTCAAATAAGATGCAAACCACAGTTCTGGTTTATTTTCTTAAGACCTAGCAGAAAATAATTTTCAAAGAAACGAAACTTAAAGCCTGAAGATCTTTTATTGGAGATATGAAGTTGCAAAGTAAAACACTAGGGGTAAGGATAGCAGAAGGACCCTATTTAGTAGATGCTCAAGTAGCATTTCATGTGGGAGAGAAATCCTCAAGGTATTTTCCTATAATTTTTTAGTCTAGTGCTTAAGAAAAACAGTACAATCTACTTACTGTAGATTATATTTTGTGTAAACAAACATGGATTTACACTTCTAGAAAATTTCCATTAGTTTAGCCTGCCCAATTTAAAATTTGGAGTTACATTGTAAATAACCCATTAAACAGTCTTATTTTTTACACATAAATAATTCAGATAATACAAACAAACAAGAAAATAAGGCTTTTCTTTAATTTTGCTAAAATCAGATAACTTTCCAGACCTGTGTATCTCCGTGTGTATGTCAATATGTGGGTAAGGGGAGAGACAGATGATTAGGAAGATAGGTTTTTTGTTTTAAGTGAGCTCAAACAAAAGATATATTTTATTTAGCACCTTGCCATGGCTATCTTTCTGTGTCAGTAGTTATTGCTTGTATGCTTATTTTCAGTGGCTTCAGATTATGTTTGCAGCATCTGATATTTCTGAACATTTAGATAGAATAGATTTCCTCCTATATGAACAATTCTGAAATAAATACAACTTTATATATATATATATATATATCAGAGTATGAAATAAATTTAAAAACTGAAAATGATGAAGATTTAGATATTTGATACTTACTGTAAAATACTCTCCAGGAAAATGTTTAAGTATGTACTTCTACTAGCACTACATTCTTACAAGGGTATTCTTTAGTTAGGTAGGTGAACTTTGATATCTCAGTATTATTTTTGTTTGTTCATTTGTGATGTTGAATATATTTTCAGATATTTAGTCGCCATTTCACTGTCTTTTGTGCACTTGTTCATTTCTTGCTTTTCCCCCTCCATTAGTATAATCTTCTTTTTCTTATGACTATTTAATAATAACTATATTTTTAAAGGATTTTAGTCTTGTGTCATCCATTAAAATTTTTTTTTCTATGTTGTCAATCCTAAGTTTATTTGTGTTTCCCTCAGTATTTGTTAATTTTTTCCTTATGATTTCTGGATATGGAGCTATACTTACAGAAGCTTGCCGTACATGAAGTTATATGACTAATTATTTAAAATTTTCCCTCTGTTACTTTTTTATGTTTAATGTTTAATTTATAAGGAATTTAATCTTAGGTATGAGTTGAGACAAGAGTCTAGCGTATTTTATTTTCACATGGCTAGCCTATTGACATACTACCATTCAATGAATAGCCCAGCATTCCTTATTGATTTGGAATGGCTCAGTTATCATAACATATGTTTACTAACTCTGTTCTGAGGAGTTTTAGGCATTCCATGATGTGTTCTCAGAGGATATTGTTCAAGATCTGGAAAACTGGGACACCTGGGAGGCTCAGTGGTTGAGCATCTGCCTTCAGCTCAGGTCGTGATCCTGAGGTCCTGGGATCGAGTCCCCATAGGGATCTTCACATGGAGCCTGCTTCTCCCTCTGCCTTTTTTTTTTTCTTTTAAAAAGAGACAAAAATCTGGAAAACTAAGTAACTGGCATTCTCTTCTTACCTTCCTTATGTGTTCACTGAAATATTTGTGAATTTTTTCTAACTCATTTTTCCATATTTTAATGCAGTTTGTTACTATGGTACAATTGACATAGCATTATATTAATTTCAGATGTACAGTATAATTGATATTTGTAAATATTACAGAATCATGGTAACTCTAGTTAACTTCCATTATCATAGATAGTTACAAATGTGCCATTCCTTCTTAATTTTTGAAAATCAGTTTTATTGAAGTACAGTAAGTATGCATACTGTATAATACATACAATCAGTAAAATTATATATGCCACGACTATGTTCAAGAAAGAGAACATTTCTGTCCCACAACAAACTTCCATCTTGCCTTTGCAGTTGATCCTTTTTCTCTACCGCTGGCCCCTGGCAACTATTGGATCTGCTTTCCACATATAGTTTAGAATTTTTTTAAGAGTTCATATAAATTAGGCAACATAGCAGATAGTCTTTTATGTCTTTTTTTCACTCAGCATAACACTTGTGAAATTCATCCATGTTGTTTGTCTGTAAATAGTTTATTCTTTTTTAATCATGTGTAGTATGAGTTATATAAATATACCACAATTTGTTTATCCACTCACATATGGGTATCTGGGCCTCACGGATATAGCTGAGTTTTTGGCTATCATCAATATAGTTACTATGAACATCCTCATACAGGTCCATGAATGGACATGTGTTGTATTTCTCTAGAGTAAATACCTAAGAGTGGGATTACTGGGTTGAATTTTAAGTATGTACATAATTTTTTAGAAACTTCTAAGAAACTGCCAAATGGTTTTCTTAAGTGTCTGTGCCATTTTGCATTCACAGCAGCAATATATGACAATTGTAGTTGTTTTATATGCTTGCCAACACTTAGTAAGATGAGTCTTTTCAATTTTGCCATTCTACTGAGTGAGCGGTGGTATCTCATTTGTGGTTTATTTTGTGTTTCCTTAATGGCTAATATTTTTTGCATTTCCTTTTTTTTAAAATATTTTATTTATTTATTTATTCATGAGAGAGAGAGAGAGAGAGAGAGAGAGAGAGAGAGAGAGAGGCAGAAACAGGCAGAGGGAGAAGCAGACTCCATGCAGGGAGCTCCATGTGGAACTGGATCCCAGGTGCCCAGGATCACGCCCTGGGCCAAGGTGGTGCTAAACTGCTTAGCCACTTGGGCTGCCCTATTTTTTTGCATTTCAATAGAACTTATAGAAGCAGTTTAACAGCTTCTACAAAGAAACTTGCTAAAATTTTGACTTTCATTTTCTTGAACGAATTTGGGCACAGTTGACATTGAACAATATGGAATCATTCAGTTTATGAACATGGTATGTTTTTATTAATTAAAATATTTGTTTCAACAAAGTTTTATAGTTGAGGGGTAAAAGTTTTACAAAATTGAAAGTAATATCCCTAAGTATTTCATATTTTGACATTACGATATTTGAAGTGACACTAAAATTTAAATTTCTGATTTTTATTTCTAGTGTAAAAATACAATTTATTTTTGTATGTTGCATTTATCTTGTTTATTTGTTAACTCATTTATTAGTTCTAATAGTTTTGTGTAGATTCCTCAGGACTTTCCAAATGAACTTTTTTTCTGGAAAAAAAATGTTTTTCTTCTTTCTTTTCAAGTTATGTGCCTTTATTTCTTGTTTTTGCTTTATTTTACTAGCTTAATTGTTCAGTACAGTATTCATGTATACGTGGTAAAAGCAGACACTACTTTTTGTTCTTGATCTTAAAGGGAAAGCATTCGGTGTTTTCAGTATTTCACCATATAAGAATGATGTTAGCTGTACATTTTTCAGAGATGCCATATTAGTCTGCTCGGGTTGCTGTAACAGAATGACACAGGTTGGATGGCTTAAACAGTAGAAACAGCATTTTCTCACAGTTCTGTAGGATAGGAGTCAAACATCAAGGTGCTGTTAGAGTTGGGTTTTGGTGAGGGCTCTCTTCCTGGCTTGCAGATGACTGTATTCTTGCTGTCCCTGCTTGGCCTCTTCTCTGTCCAAGGGGACAGATGGAGAGAAATAAGGAGGGAGAGGGAGAGAGAGAAGGGAGTGGGGATGGGGATGGGGGGAGAGAAATTTATAATTAGTCCTACATAATTAGGGCTCCACTCATGACTTCATTTAATCTTAATTATCTCATTAAAGGTCCTATCTCTGAATACAGTCATATTGGGGGTTAGAGCTTCAAGAAATGAATTTTGAGGGAATACAATTCAGACCATGACATAGATCCTATATCAGATTGAAAGGTTCCCTTTAATTTCTAATTAGAAATAGGTGAATAAATAAGTGCTGAATTTTGTGAAATGCTTTTTGGCATCAAGATGATCATTTTTTTTTCTGTTTTAAAAATTATGTTAGTGTAGGGAATATCTAAATTCATTTTTTTGAATGTTGAACCCTTCTTGCATCTACTTGATCACATTTTTTAAAAGATTTTATTTATTTATTCATGAGAGACACAGAGAGAGAGAGAGGCAGAGACACAGGCAGAGGGAGAAGCAGGCTCCATGCAGGGAGCCTGACGTGGGACTTGATCCTGGGACTCCAGGATCATACCCTGAGCCAAAGGCAGATGCTCAACCGCTGAGCCACCCAGGCATCCCTACTTGGTCACATTTCATATGCCTTTCATATATTGCTCTTTAGATATTTATTATATGCATTTTATCTAATTCATTATTATGCATTTTAAATATCAGAGAATGAGATTTGCTAACACTTTAAAAAATATTTTGTATATTATTTGAGAGAGAGTGAGAGAAAACACAAGTAGGGAGGGGCAGAGGGTGAGGGAAAAGCAGACTACCCACGGAGTAGGGAGCCTGACATGGGGCTCAATCCCAGGACTTCAGGATTTTGACCTGAGCTGAAGGCAGATATTGAACTGACTCAGCCACCCATGTGCCCCAAATTTACTAAAATTTTGTTAGGTATTTATTTTCATGTCTGTGATCATGAAAGACACTGATCTGTAGTTTTCTTGTAATATATTTGTTTGGTTTTGGATCAAGGTAATGTTGACCCCATCACATGAGTTGGGAGATGTTCTTTCCTCTTATATTTTATGAAAAAGCTTTTGTAGAATTGATTTTATTTTTTACTTGAATATTTGATAGAATTCCTAGTGATGCTGTCTTGGCCTGAAATTTTCCTTTGGAAAGATTTTAAAATTTGAATTTAATGTATTTGATAAAGGCAATTTGGGTTATATATTTCATTCTGAGTCCTATCTCTCAAGGAATTTATTTTCATTAAGTTTTGAATTTATTGCCATAAGATTGTCCATAAGTTTTTCCTTATGGATTTAATTTCTGTATAATCTGAGTAATGCTCTCTCTTTCATTCCTGATATTGGCAATTTGTGTCATTTTTCTCTTTTTCTTGATCGATTTGGAGTTTTGTCAGTTTAAAAAAATATATTTTTATTTATTTTAGAGAGAGAAAGAATGTAATTTGGGGGAGGAGCAGAGGGAGAGGGATAAGCAGACTCCACACTGAGTGTGGAGCCTGACATGGGGATTGATCTCACCACCCTGAGATCATGACCTGAGTCAAAATCAAGAGTTGGAACTTAACTTGCAGAGCCACCCAGATGCCCCTGGAGTTTTATCAAGTTTATTGATTCTTTCAAATAACTAGCTTCTGGTTTCATTGATATTCTCTATTTGTTCATATATCTTCTATTTCATAGATACCTACTTTTACCTTTGTTATTTTCTGCTTATGTTTAATTTCCTTTTTTATTTTTATTTTTTAGTTCCTTAAGATGGAGGCTTAAGGAAAATGATTTTATTATTTTCTTCTCTTCTAATATAAACATTAAATGCTACAAATTTCCTTCTAAGAACTGTTTTAGTTCCATCTACAGATTATGATATTGGGTGTTTTCATTTTCTTTCAATTTATATATTTCTTAATCAATTATGATTTTTTCCCTTTTGACCTATGTGTTGTTTAGAAGATTATTATTATTATTAGGTTAATATTAAAGTCTAATATTTTGGAGCTTCCTGATTTTTGTTAATGATTTCTCATTTAATTCCATTATGATACTTTGTATGATTTCAATCTTTTTCTTATTGAGGTTTGTCTTATGATCTAGAATATGCCTCATTGTGTTGATTGTTCTACATGCATTTAAAAAAAAATGTGGAATGTTCTACAAATCGTAATTAGACCAAGTCAATCCATAGTATGACTCAAGTCTTCTCTATACTTACTTTTTTCCTGTACTTGTTCTCTCAATTATTGAGAAAGATATGTTGAAATCTCTTGCTGTAATTGGTATTTTTGTAGTTCTCTTTATTAAATGCATAAAACTTTAGAAATGTTATGTCTTCTTGGTGAATTGACCCCCTTAACACTTTATAATTATCCTTTTCATCCTAACATTATCCACTGCTTTCAGATCTTCTTTTCTCATGTTGATATAGCCATTCTAGGTTTCTTTTGATTAATGTTTGCATGTTTTTTTCCCATCTTTTTAATTTTAATCCGTGTGCCTTCATGCTTACAGGAATTTTTGTTGGTAGGTAGTATATAGTTTTTATTCAGTCTCTAACTTTTAATTAGAATGCTCAGACCATTTATATTCTAAGTTATTGTTCCTATGTTTGGGTTTAGTTTTTTATTATAAGATTAATTTATTTGAGAGAGTACAAACAGGGAGGAGGAGCAGAGAGAGAGAAGCAGCCTCCCTGCTGAGCAGGGAGCCCGATGACTTGGGGCTCAATCCCCGGACCCCAGGATCACGACCTGAGCTGAACTGACTGAGCCACCCAGGTGCCCCTCCTTGTTTGGGTTTCAATCAAATGTCCTTTTTGTTGTTGTTTTTAATCAACTGTCTTGATACTTGTTTTCTCTTTCTTTTATCTGTTCTTCGTTACTTTCCTCCTCTTTTTTAGATAAAGTGAATATATTTTATGATTCCATTTTGTTCACTATTTCCCATCTGTACCTTTTTATTTGTTTAGTAGTTACTCTAAAGTCTGCATCATTTTTAATTTATCAAGTCACCATCAAATATTATGTTGCTTCATGTAAAATGTAGGAAGCATGTAAAAATAAAACTTCCATTTCCCCATTCCTTCCTGTTTTTTTCTTTATTATTTACCTCTCCATATGTTTTAAACATTACTATAACGCACCATTATTTTTGCCTAAAATGATTATCTTTTAAAATGATTAAAATGGGAAACATTATACTCTATATTTTCCTCTGTATTTACCATTTTCATAACTCTTCATCTTTTATGTAGATACAAATTTCCATTTATATAATTTTACTTTTATCTCAAGAACTTCCTTTAGTGTTTCTTAATGCTGGGAAAGAATTCTCAATCTTATCTGAAAAAAAGCATTTATTCAGTTTAACTATTGAAAAATATTTTATTGAGCTTAGATTTATGAATTGATGGTTTTATTGTTTCTGTTTTTTTTTTTTTATTTTTATTTCAGTGCTTTGAAGTGTCTGCCATTGTCTTCTGCCTCTCAGCTTCTGATGAAAAGTTGGCTGTAATTCTCATCTTTGTTCTCTTGTAGTTAAGGATGTCTTTTTTCTCCCCTCTGGCTGTTTTCAGTAAGGTAAGACTTTCTGGAGTTTCTTCTGGATGTGTCTCAGTATTTTTTGATGTCGCTCTAGTCTAAATGGTGGAAACTTTTACCCAAATGCTGAGTTCTGAGAATTGTTTATTTTTCCTTTCTGGTAATACTTTCCCTGGCCTCAAGTGATTTTTACTCACATAGGACACATCAGCAGCCACCGGACTCCTGAAATAGGCCTCCATGCAGATTTTTAGAGCTTTCTCGGCTTGTCCAGTGTCAGTATTCTTGGTATTTTTTTTTCCTCAGATTCAACTGTCTTGGCTTTCCCAAACTCTAGTCTATTTCCTTAACACAGTGAGACAACTAAGTTGTATTTGGCCTTTTCCTTCCAAGTTACTTCTTGGAAACT
This sequence comes from Canis lupus familiaris, assembly GCF_011100685.1. Classification (NCBI taxonomy): domain Eukaryota; kingdom Metazoa; phylum Chordata; class Mammalia; order Carnivora; family Canidae; genus Canis; species Canis lupus. The sequence goes on from NC_049255.1 coordinate 38,696,138, forward strand.
GCCTCCAAGTAACAAACTGGGGCAATCATGGGACTCATCTTTCTTGTTTCCCTTGTATTAGAAGCTATAGTCCAGTGTTACTATTTTCAACGTCTGAAAACACTGTTTTCATATATTTATTCTGAATTTCTTATTTGAAGTGTAAGTCTGGTTTCTGTTACTTTATCTTTAATGAAGTGGATGCTTAGAATTTTTTTTAGGCATTAAGATAAATAATGCCAAAATATAAGCTTGAATTCCAGTGATATGTTGATGTTGTATATACCCCCATCTATTTATTCATTCCAAGTATCTACCTTGAGATTATTTTATTTATTTGTCACCAGTGCTATACCAACTTAATTATTTTATCCACTTTTGAGTATTCTATATTTCAGTTATGGTTAGTTTTAAAATTGTGTAAGTAGCATGCTTCTAACATCATTTTATTTCTAATGTTTCTTAGGGTATATCTTTTTTCTTTTAAATATTGGTAGGATCACGTGGAGCTCCAAATCATGTCCTGTGGAAGTCCGTAATCCTTTGCAGAGATAGAGTAAAAGCTGTGTTTCATAGTGTCACTATTGTTTCCTATGAGCTCCTGTTTTTATTGAATAAGTTCGGTTTAGAAATCGTCTTGTCATCTGTGCTTCCTAGATTACTCTCTGCTGTGTTGACTCAGATGTGAGACTCAACCTAATTTACAAAATCCATTCACAAAAGTCTTATTAGATTACATTTTATTAAATGTCTGGGTTTGGAGGGCCAGCATTGTGATGTCATAATACAAACAATTCCACATAAAATTTGAGATATCCCTGTTTTTAAAAGTCAGTCTTACTTCAGTATCAGAGTTTTATTTTACCACTGTTTTCAACCCCATGCCCCATCTTTGCCTAAGTAAGTCTTGCTAATATCTCTTTTACTCTGAGTTTCTCTTCCAAACGCCTGTCTTTCAATGCACTTGTGTTTAAAATTTTGATCACTTGTGCAAACATGTTAAGCTGTCTTTTTGACTCTATTGGAATGTACTGTACTAGACCCTTTGGTTGCTTTTACCCAAAGTGAATCATCAATTATTTATTTCTAAATTCTGGTGCCCAATGTTAAGATAATGAATTTTTCATCTGGCTGCATTTGTAAAATGATGCTTTATAATTCTATTTTAATTTTTTAAACTAGAAGATGTATATTATTCCTAGGAGATTTGATGGCTGTGGTGGCACTCCAGATGCTCCTGCCTTAATCATAGTCTTGTGTAAGTTTCATAAGAAAATAATTAATCATGTGAAGAGCCATATGAAAAATATCTGCAATATATAACCAATTGCAACATAAAGATTCTAACAAGACCTCTAATATGAAATGCATATGTTTAATTATGCCCATGGATTTAATTGAGGGTTATTTATATTTTTACTTGTTTGACTATTAATAAAATAGGTTAGTTACTAAGTTGTTATTCTCAGTGATCTTTTTTTTAGGGAAGTTACTATGAGTTATATGCATGAATAGGTTAAATTACATATTATTCATTGAAACTATCTCAAATTTGGGTTCTTTTTTCATAAGAGAGTATATCTGCTATCATCTTACTGCTTATTGGTTTTTCAAAATTATACAAATGTCATTTTTTATTTGATCACATTATGTTTCATTATCAACTGCTGGACAGAATAAATAACAATTTGGAAAATAACAATAATGCTCTTTTACTCACTAATATTGCTATTTTATGGATTTTTACTCCCCAAAGAATTACTTATAATTCTTTGCAATTTGTAAATTACTAAACTTGGTACCATCAGATTAATAGGAAGAAATAGTGATTTAGTACATATTTCAAAGACTATTAATATCTAGTTGTGCTCATAAAATATTCACATGTAAAATTACTTAGAATGTTTATAAATGAGTTCAAATAATACTCTAAATAGATTTCAGAAATGCATCAAAGGAAATGAACAAAATGCAAAGGCATTCTACTGAATGGGAAAAGGTATTTGAAAATGTCATATTCAATAAGGGGTTAATATCCAAAATATATAAAGAACTTATATACCTTAACACTAAAAAAACCTAAACAACCCAATTAAAAAATGGGCAGAGGACTTGAATAGACATTTTTCTGAGGAAGAAATACAGATGACCAACAGATACATGAAAAGATGCTCAACATCACTAATTATCAAGTAATGCAAATCAAAACCACAGTGAGAGATCATCTTACCACCTATCAGATTGTTTAAAATAAAGAAAATTGGGATCCCTGGGTGGCGCAGCGGTTTAGCGCCTGCCTTTGGCCCAGGGCGCGATCCTGGAGACCCAGGATCGAATCCCACGTCGGGCTCCCGGTGCATGGAGCCTGCTTCTCCCTCTGCCTGTGTCTCTGCCTCTCTCTCTCTCTCTCTCTCTCTGTGACTATCATAAATAAATAAATAAATAAATAAATAAATAAATACCTTTAAAAAATAAAATAAAATTAAAAACACACAAAAAATGTGTCGGCTAGGATGTGGAGAAAAAGGACTTATGCACTGTTAGTGGGAATATAGATTTGTGCAGCCACTGTGGAAAACAGTATGACAATTTCTAAAAAAAAAATTAAAAATAGAAATACCATATGATCCAATAGTTCCACCACTGGATAATTACTCCAAGAAAACAAAAACACTGATTTGAAAAGATATACACACTTCTATGCTTATTGTTGCCTTGTTTATTTATAACAGCCACGATATAGAAGCAACCCAACTTTCCATCAGTAAGTGAACAGATAAAGAAGATTTACACACACATGCAAATACACACACACACACTCACAGTTGAGTATTAAGCAGCCATAAAAAAGGATGAGGTTTTTGCCATTTGCAACAGCATGTATGGTCCTAGAGGTTATTATGTTAGGTAAATATGTGAGCCTGAGAAAGACAAATACCATATGATTTCACTCATGTGGAATCTGTAAAACAAAACAAATGAATAAATAAAAAAGCAGACCAGACCTATAACTACAGAGAACAAACTAATGTTTCCCTGAGGGAAGGGTAGAGGGAATGAACAAAATAGGTGAATGGGAGGGAGAGAGAGAGGCTTCTAGTTATGGAATGAATAAGTCATAGAAACGAAAGGCACGACATAGGGGATACAGTTAATGTCACTGTAACAGCATGGTGTGCTGACAGATGGTAGCTACGCTTGGGGTGAGCCTAGCATACTGGATAGAGAAGTTGAATCACTATGTTGTACACCTGAGACGTATGTGATACTGTAGTCAAGTCTACTCAAAAAATTTTAAAAATGGCAGGCTGATTCAAGTACCTCTTTTGCTATCAAAATATAGAAAATGTATTGATTGCATACCAATCTACAGTACTGACCAACAGAAACATATTTTAGTGATCATGGTTTCTGTATTGTCTTCCTTTGTTTTCTCTTAGTGGAGCTTTGTAAATGTTACATTCCAGCAGCAAGAACCCCTAAAATACTGACTTCCCCCACCCCCATGCTTCTTGTCAGTGCTCTGATAGCAATCTTAGTTATAGGCAGTTATTATATTTTAAAAACAGTGTGCATTCAGACTTCAGTTATGAATCTATCCATTTGTTCCATGGCTCCATATATCAAAGGGAACACTATCTACCCTTAGACTCTATTTTTTCTTCCTGAGGAGAAAGGAAATTACTACTTTGACATCAGAACATAGTAGCTTACCTTCTGTTTCCAGACACTTCAGTCCTACCCGATAATTCCACTTTACTAACCAAGAGTTGTTTTTGAAAGAGCTCACCGGGTCTCTATGAAATGACTGGGCCAAACAACTAATTTCTCACAGTTGCTCTAGGAGAACCACCTCAATGAATATATATCTTAGTAGAATTCATTTGGATTAATTTGAAACTATTCCTGTGAAACTACTTATTGAACAGAAATGATTAAAATTGATCTATGTGCTATAGTCTAATAAAAGTGGTTTATTTTTATATTACCTGTTTTTTTATTTTTTACAATTTTATTTATTTATTCATGAGAGACACAGAGAGAGGCAGAGACACAGGCAGGGTGAGCAGCAGGCTCCATGCAGGGAGCCTGGTGCAGGACTTGATCCCAGGACTCCAGGATTATGACCTGAGCCGAAGGCAGATGCTTAATCGTGGAGCCACCCAAGCATCCCTATTACCTTTGTTTTAAATCATAGATGTGTACAGTTTGGGAACAACCCCTGTGATCTATAGTTTTCTTTTTACCAAGTTTTTTTTTTTTTAAGACTTTTTATTTGTTTATTCATGAGAGAGACACACAGAAAGAGAGAGAGAGAGAGAGAGAGAGAGACAGACACAGGCAGAGGGAGAAGCAGGCTCCATGCAGGCAGCCTCACATGGGACTGGATCCTGGGTCTCCAGGATGACGCCCTCGGCCGAAGGCAGACGCTAAACCGCTGAGCCACCCAGGGATCCCGTTTTTGCCAAATTTATACAAATTTTTCACTTGATTAAAGGAGAAAATCATTTGAATGTTTTTATGCTTAATGGGGATGAAATTCAAACTGAAGTCATTTTAATAAATGTTATACACCCAAAGAATAGTAACTTCTTTTTGAAATTTGAAAAAAATCACAAAATTTGAGAAAAGGAGAAATGAATGAATTTGAAAACCTAATATATGACAATAGTATTTACAATTTCTAAATTATTCCTTAGGTTTATTTTTAATGTATATTTTAAAATGTAAGTATTAGCTAAAATTAATTGTGAAAAGCTCCCTTGCTATGATTACTTTAAAATTAATTTTTAAATTAATGTAATTTTTCTCTAGTAAAGTCCATATGCTTTCATTGTTGATTATGAGGTGAAGTTGTTTTTACCCTGAAGATGGTTTTTTAATTTTCTATATTATTCGAGAAAATGAACAAAATTTCACATTGCAATTAAGATTTGGATTTTTTTGGTGGGGGTTGTTGCTAATTACGTATTATCTATTGATTATTAAATACTCTATAAGGGAATGCTCATTTATGCCAGTGAAACATTCTTTTGTCAAGAGCAAGCAATATGATATTTCATTTTTAATTGCAGTATTTCCAAAACAATTGTCCTAGCAGTTCCTTTTCATATTTTTGAAATTATGTTTTCTAAATGGATTTAATTGAAAATAGTGTTGATACATATATTACGAGTTTTTTCTAGTAAAGTAATATGGCAGATGTTTCTGCTTTTACGTTGGATATTCTTTCTTTTACTGTTTTAAAAAATTATACTTGAAGAAAATCCAGATGAGCTATTTAGCTAATAAATAGTTGATTTTGCTTTTGATTAGTTTTTAGAATTTTTAAATTCAAGTTGAATTTTTCAAGTGTTTTTTCTTTTTCTTTTTTTTCCTTTAAAATTTTTTAAAGAAGATTTTTAAAAAATATATATTTGAGAAAAAGAAGAGAGCACTCAAATAGAGGAAGTGGCAGAGGGAGAGAGAAGCCCCATTTAGAGCTTGATGCCAAGACCCTGGCATCAGGACCTGAGCTGAAAGAAGACGCTTAACTGAGCCACCCAGACGCCCCTGTGTATTCTTTCTTGATGAGAAAACACTTGATTTGGTTATAAGACCAGATTGAGACAAATTGATATGTGGCAGCTAGCTAAAATAAATCCTTTTTGATAGTCCAGTGGATTATTATTCCATTATCTTGCTTATGTCTTTGTACACGTTTCTTTAATGACTTTCCAGTTTATTTCTGTCACTCTCTGATTTCCTCCTGAAACCAGAATATCATTTAAGAAATAACTGAACTCAGAAGCCTACAGAAGCCACGTAGGTAAAATAGATGAATGAAGAATAAAGGTGATCTCTGGTAACTAACACAAAGCCTTCAGGTTGGTGAATAAGCGGGGAGTTGTGGAGAGTCTCTAGAAAACTGGAGAACAGATGCTCTCGTAGTCACTAACCAGCTTCAGCCAGGGTTTACTATGTGGGTATGATGGCCCACAGTTGTCAAATCTTGCACTTCTATAGAAAAGCTAAAAATCTCTCTCCTCTCCTTCTGTGTGTGTGTCCGTGAGTTCCTGATTTCTGAAATTTGGCAAATCATTTTTAGAAAACACCCTATGGGCCAGTGCTGTTTGACATGTCAGCTGCCTTGAACAAATTGGATTTGAATCTCTCACTTAAAGTTTTGTCTTTAAGAATAGGACTTTCTGTCCAGTAATGGTTTAGGCTTTTTTTTTTTTATGCAAAATGATTTTTAAAAATATTTTTGATTGCCACCTTTTCAAACTTATCTAAATATAAACCAGGCCCAAGGTAGACAGGTTAGATGACAGGCTGGTTAGAGACCATCTTCCTTTCTTCAACAGTTGCATTAAACAGATGAAACAGGATGGTGGACTCAATGAAAGAACTTGAGATAGATGTAGAGATGGATATCAAATCTGGAAATGGATGTCAAAGTGAATAGATATGAAAGATATGTTAAGAAGCAGAATTATCGGGACTCCTGGGTGGCTCAGTGGTTGAGCGTCTGCCTTCGGCTCAGGGCGTAACCCCTGGGTCCTGGGACCGAGTCCCATGTCGGGCTCCCCGCTGGAGGCCTGCTGCTTCCTCTGCCTGTCTCTGCCTCTCTCTCTGTGTCTCTCAGGAATAAATAAATAAAGTCTTAAAAAAAAAGAAGGCTTGAATTATCTAGACATGTTAATTAACTAGTTTTGAGGAATAAGAATAGCACAGCACATCACGTACATGCACAAAACAAGGATATGGACTTAGAGATGTTAAGAAAGCAGACATTTTAAGAAAGCAGCCCTTACGTGGTAGGTCTCTTTGGATTCTGAGTTTTTTCAAGGTAAAATCTTAGTAATTTGAATTATCCAGAGTAGGAAAATTTCTGACGTTACAAAGGAATATAGTAATTTCTCTGAGTCAGCAAGGTATCCCACTTCTTCCCATTGTTATTATCTCTGTCTCTGTTTCTTTTTCTTACACACATATTCATACAAAATGCCAAACAAAAATATATTAAGAGAGTTTTATTAGAAGAAATAATCATGGCTCACACCAACGTTTGGAGAGAGAACTCAATATAAAGGTATTGTATCTTTAAACATAAAGATAACATTTTCAAAGGAAATAATTTCCTTATAAGTCGTTGAAACAAGATCATCCAAGATTTTCAATAGTAAGATCAAGGTTAGCCCTTGGCAATTTGTTGAAATGAGTGAATGAATAAAAGATTTTGTCGGTTTCTTTTTCTGCTTCCTGTCTTTCTTTCCTTGTCTTTCTCTTATCTGCCTGTTTTCAGTATCCCTTTCAAAAAATGCCTCTGTGACCCATGACAAACAGTGGAATCATCATCTTGTGTGTCCTCTACTTTGTCCTGGTATTAATGTTGCCAAAGGTCGAGTGAACTGTCTTTGTAATCACATCACACTGACCGTGAACTTAAAGGCAACTAACCCTGTTAGAGGTTAGTTAAATCTGATGAGATTTATATTGAGCGAACTCTCATTTGTTTTATTCAAAATGCTTGAACAGTAGCAGTACCATTGAGATCAGTGTAGAGTCTCCATGAGGAAAACAAATAATTTATATACATAAATGCTGGTTACATATAATAAATTCAATTTTTTATAGCCCATAACTCATATTCTATCATTTCAGTATAATTTTGGTTTATTTCACATCAAAAATAACTTCTAGGGATCCCTGGGTGGCGCAGCAGTTTGGTGCCTGCCTTTGGCCCAGGGCACGATCCTGGAGATCCGGGATCGAGTCCCACATGGGGCTCCCGGTGCATGGAGCCTGCTTCTCCCTCTGCCTATGTCTCTGCCTCTCTCTCTCTCTGTGACTATCATAAATAAATAAATTAATTAATTAAAAAAAAACTTCTAAAGGCAGAGATCAATGATGGTCACCTAATGAAGTATTCTACCTCTCTCATGCAAATGTACTTTGTTTAAGATTTCTGGTAACAAAGATATATAATAGGTTGGTTAAGGTTTAAAAACAACCCAAAACAGGATGACAAAAATGGGATGACAGGAAGAATAAGTACTTAGTGCTAGCTGGATGATTTGAAAACAGATGAAAGATAAGTTCTGTCTTGGGGATTTTGCTGTGTGCCAGAGCTAATCACATTAACTAACCCACCTGAGGTTCTATGCTGCCTATTTATTTCATCTGTGGGATACTTTTTATTTATGACTTTGCTACCTTTATATTGACAGATCATTGCCAACTTGTGTTTAAAACTAACAATGTTATTATGTTTCTTACTATTTCAGTCATCATAATGATATGATGATATCATTATTTTGCTTTTCCCTCTTTTTAAAGTTAGTTTGGGGACAGAGTAGAGCACAGCATTATATTAGTTTCAGATGTACAAGATAATGATTTGATATTTGGGTATATTGCAAAATGACCACCACACTAAATCCAGTTAACATCAGTCACTATACATGATTACAAAATTCTTTATCTTTGGTAGGAGGATTTTCAAGATCCACTCTTCTAGCTACTTTCAAATATGCAACACAATATTATTTACTCTAGTCACCATGGTGTACATTACATCCCTATGACTTATTTAACCCCCTTCACCCATTTTGCCCACTCCCTACCTTAGGCAATCACTAATCTATTCTCTATGTTTCTAAGCTTGTTTTTTAAGATTCCACGTACAAGTGAGATTATATGGCATTTAACTTTTTCTGTCTGACTTAATTCAATTAGCATAATTCCCTGAAAGTCCATATATGTTGCTGCAAATGGGAAGGTTACATTCCTTTTTATGGCCGAAAAGTATTCCATTGTGTATATAGATTTATATATACCTACCACATTTTCTTTACCCATTCGTCATCTGTGGATGGACATTTAGGTTGTTCATTGGGCTTGGTATAGTGTAAATAATGCCACAATGAGCATGGGGGTTCATATATCTTTTCAAATGAGTGTTTTCATTTTCTTGGGGTAACTTGATAATAGTATTATAATTCCATTTTTAATTTTTTTGAGGAACTTCCATACTGCTTCCATAGAGAGGCTGCACCAATTTTCCTTCCCACCGACAGTGCACAAGAATTCCCCTTTCTTCATATCCTCACCAACACTTATTTACTGTCTTTTGATAATAGCTGTTTAACAGGGTTGAGGTGATATCTCATTGTGTTTTGATTTGCATTTCTTATGCTTAGTGATGTTGAGCATCTTGTCATGTGCTTGTCCAACAAGTTGGACATCTGTACACATTGTTTGGAAAAGTGTCTATTTGGACAACTCTGGTAAGAGACAATGCCAAAACAAAAAGGCTTTGTTTCAATGAATATGATTGGTCTCTTTATTCCATTTTTTGTTCATAAGTAGGTCTTTGTGTTTTTTTCCTCTCTTTTGAATTAACAAAAGCTCTTTGAATACGATCTGCTTCGTTATGATTGTGCCCAATGTTACATAATTAATATCATGTAAAATTTTTAATGGCATATGATTTAGCTACATTAAAATATGTTTGTCACCACCTCATTTAATCACAAACATATCAGAAAGCATTCAGTAATATAATTCTTTACTATCTTTGGTGCACACCTAGACAGAACAAATGACAGTATTTCTATGGCACATTGAGGAAAATGGAAGAAGGAAGTTGCTTTAAACTAGAAGTAAGCAAAAGTGAAAAGGGATCTTCAACCTGCCTGGCCCTGTAAGGTTTGCGGAAGTCTGAAGGGATTATGAAAGCATACTGTAGTCACAGGCAAGGTAGGAAGCTCTGTGAATTGAAGTAACGCAGTAGTTGTATACATGTAATATGTTCAGATGAAAATGAAAAATTTAGTTTTCTAGAGAGTTTGTTTCTATGACTAATCACAACTGTTTTTTTTTTTTCCACCATGTGTGATTTCTAGCACATACGAGATAATCAGTAAATTTTGAGAAACTGAAAGTTATATAGACAAGCCATTTAAATGTTTGGATACATTTTTATCTTTCTATCCAGATGTCTGCTGTTTTTTAACATAGCCGCCATTTGCCACTTCTGTGATTAAAAACAAACAAAACCCCGAATAATAACAGCAGCTACCATTTCGGGGGCACCTACTACATATCAGTCCCTTATTACCTTATTTAATCTTCATTACATCCCTGGAAAACAGTTATAATTGTTATCCTTATTTTATATAGGGAGTCTGAGTTTCATAAATTATAAATAAACAAAAATGACCTAGTAAGTAGTGTGGAAGTAGATTTAACAGACTAATTCCAAAGTCTGAAATAAATGTGTTTGCCATGTTTATGAGAAGGATTATTGACCTATAGCATTTGTTGGATAGATGACTTGGGTTCACCTGTTATAATCTTTCAGGAAGTTCCCTCTCTCTGATCATCATCTTTTGGCTTGTACACCTCCACTTCTTGTTTTATCATCTTTGCCGGGGTGACATTTTCTAGAATGTAGAGCATACTGACTGTGCCAGTAGACTGGCATTCCTATGCAGATGTTGAATTATGGCCTTGACCTCATTTGGAGCCTAGAACACTTGCTTTCAAATCCTAGCTTTGCTACTCAGTAGCCAGGTGACTTTGGACAAGCTATATAACCTCTCTTTGGCAGTTTTCTCTTTATTGTATAATGAGAATAATAATACTATCTGCATTGTATAGGATTGATTTGAGTATTAAATGATTTAACAAATGTATCATATTTGAAATATTGCCTGGCCTATAATAAGGAATAGTTATTACTTTTATTTTTATTATGTGTGAAAACTGGATCATGATCACTTTTTATAACTTTCCTGTAGGAAACAATAGAGAAGTAAATCTTAGTAGGCTGAATTTTTAAATAGCTAGCTAGTGTTTACAAGTTGTATTTTATAGCATTGACATTTTTATTAGTGGTTTATCACTGGAATAATTGAGGACCATATTACAATTACTAACATTTTCTCTTCAGAAGTTTGAATGTGTTGTAATGTATTACATGATGGGAGGTGGATTAAAAGGAAAAAGTTGTCAGTGATGCTTAAGGATACTTGTACTTATTTAATAATTTGTTCTGTTCTACTTTCTGATGCAGTGAAATATTTGGATTTCTAGGAAAGAGGTAGAAAATTGGGGCACATCTGAGTGATACAAAACTGTCTTTTATTTTTATTTTTTAAATGTAAGCTTTTAATTGTCAAAATTTGATGTGTAGACTTTTGTCAAACTTATTTCAATTACCAAAGAAATTCAATGGCAGGAAGAGTTTTATTATCTATTGGTGGGTTCTAAAGAATCTGTCCTACTCATGGCTGGAATTTGCTTGGATCATATAAGACAATAGACAATAAAAACATCCATTAGATTTTTAAAAATTATATTAAATATAATTGTTTCTGATGCCCTGGGATTTCAGGGTGTATCTATAAAAACTTTACCTGTTATTTTTTTGTTTTCTATTTCATACTGAGAATAGAATCCATCACTTCTTAAAATGATGAACTGGACTGCAGATTGTTATGTTCCCCAGGCCACATCTGGCCCTCCAGTTGCTTTCATAAAGAGTTTTATTGGAACACACAGCCATGCTCTTACATATTGTCCACGGCTGCTTCACAGAGCTGAATAGTTGCATCAAAGATGGCCTTCAAAGCCAAAAATATTTACTATCTGGACATTTGCAGAAAAAGTTTGCTAAAAGTAAAGTAGACAGATCTAAATATGCACATGAGAGCTTGTTTCGACTTGATGTTTCATACTCTCTGCGGGGAAGATTACCTGTCCTCACTAGATTTTGCTAAGAGCATCAATAATATTGACTAAAAACAGCTATTGTTTCATGTGTTAGTCTTTTCCTTTCATTTATCTTTTAAAATCCTTTAGCATGCTTTGCATTGTAGGAATATCTTTATAGAAGATAGAAAATATTACTGGCATAGGAAATAGGAAATCGGACTATTAAGATATTGAATGGGACAATTGATTTACCTCTTGTATGATCACTTATTTTGTGAAACTATTAACTGATTTCTTAAAGCAATTTATTGCAGTTAAGCACATTGACTTAGATAATTCATGTGACTTGAAAAGAAGACATAGAATTATGAGTATTAAAAAGCTATGAAACAAATAACAAGTTATCATGAACGTCATCTAGTTAGTTCCCAATTGCATCATTAAAAATAAACCTATTGGTGTTTGTACTTATTTGGCCTTATGTTTGTATGCAGGGTTGCTTTTTCTCGGAATTCTTCACCAATTTTCATCACATTTTCTTTTACTTTGGCTCATTTAGTTCTAGTCTTTTTAGTTATAATTTCTGTGACTCTTTGCATAGTTTTTAGCTTTCTTTTACTTCTGTCTTAGTATAGAGACCAGATGTGAGATCAGCACTCAAATAGAGCTCTCATCAGTACAAGACTGATAGTGGGATTACCCTCTAACCCTTGCAATCTTGTGAAGAGGCATTTTGCATCATCATTATCATCAGCAAATAAAATCCTTATAAAGGCCACTTCCCTAAAGTCTCCTTTCTCTTTTTAAATGTAAATTTGAATAAACACTAGGAGTGGAATTTACTAGAAGCAAAATCCAATGAGAGTTAGTCTTCTGTAAGGATTTCAGAACTCCTTCTAGTTCATTTGCAGGTAAGTATAGTTTATCTGCTTTGGGGAGATGGTGCTGATTATTTAAAAATCAGAGATGAAAGAAGAAGCCCCAAAGCAAGGTGATTTATTTGCTTTTTGGTAAACTTGATTCTGTTTTGTAACCTTTGAAACATGGATTTTATGAGTGATAGTATTAAAATTTATACTCCCTCTAGAGTGTGTTGTTAATCATTATTGCTCTGCTGGGCCTCAGGATTACCTGTCTGCATTGTAATGCAGCTTTCCTTAATATTTACAATTGAAATACCAATGGTTCTTAAGACATCTCATATATTTCTACGAATGAAATGGGATTCACAAGAAATAAGGGCTTGCCTCCAGAAATAAACTACAAAATATGAAATTCCTCTTAAAAATTTGTAGCACTTTTTAAACCAATGCTAATTTTATGATTCTGAAATGAAATATCTGATTTTAATGGTTTTCCTTTAGTGCTCCAAAAAAGTAAATGAAATTATTATCTAAGGATAGTTATAATATAAATAAAAACACTAAACAATATATACTTGATTTATACCTTAGTTCAATACTCGAGACACTTATTAAGCTTCTATTTTGAAGGTCCTTGCAGAGATGATGTCAGGTCCCCGTTCTTGGATGAAGAGGATTGATGACAGACATGAGTATCTATAGCTTTCTAGAGTGTGCAAGATCCATTTGTGTGTTCTTAGATGCTCCCATCTTTTGCTAAGTGAAAAAGACACCAGAAATGGAACTTGGAGTTCCATTTGAATTTTAGAAAAACACACTTTTGGGGAAATTTCTGAGTCTTATCAGAAATTATGAGTAGGGCTTGAGGAGTGGGGATGCTATTCTAGGCCCTCCGATAAGCAGTAAATGATCTGAAGATACAGGGATGACCTCAGACCGAACTTGCCCATGAGGTTTTCAGTTCTGCCAAGTTCTTAGCACTATTGAGAGATCAGTCTTATTTAATTATAGGAAAGGACAATTGGGTATAGAGCTTGCCTAAATTTGTAGCGGACAAAAGACCCTTTTTGGAGGAGCTTTCCCATTTGACTCAAATTCAGTCATTTATTGAGTTCTGTTGTGATTCAGAGAGTACAAGATCACATTGTTCTCAGCAGCACCTAGAATTCTGAGGGAGGAAAAGTATGCACTAGGATTTCCCAGACTATACTGAGGGAAAATTGGCTTGAATATGTTTCACACCCTACTCTATTCTGGAGGAGGGAATGTTCTCAGAATTTCTGCCCTTCTTTTTTTCACAGTACTCTTTTCCTTCTTCTTTGAATCCACTTAGTTTCAGCCTTTTTACACTTAATTGGTCCTGCACTAAACTATTTCTCCTATTGACTTTCACAAGAAATCCTTACATTTTACGTGCCATGACAATTATAAATTTATAAATTGATTGGATATTTGGTAGGATGCCTGAGTGAGTCAGCAGTTAAGTGTCTGCCTTTGGCTCAAGATGTGATCCTGGGGTCCTGGGATCGAGTCCTGCATCAGGCTCCCTGCATGGAGCCTGCTTCTCCCTCTGCCCATGTCTCTGCCTCTCTCTCTCTCTTTCTCACGAATAAATAAATAAAACCTTAATAAAAAAAAAAAAGATTTGGTGGATTATGTGGGAAGAGATCAGGTCATGGAGATTTCCATCAGCTCCACTTCCTGTTTCCTGGTGTCTGATCATTTCTGATGGCTCCCAAAAGCTCAGATTCCTAATACATTAAGTTTTCTTCTTTATGCGCAAAGCTCATCTACCAGCGATAGTCTGGTTTCCCCCTTTTCCACAAGAATGCTGGTGACTTTTTATATTATTGAATAAATAATACAGAGATTGCAGATGGGATGGAGAGAGGGGGAAGCAACACAAAGGAATTTAGAGATTTTGGAAGCATCCAGATTTAAAATGTCAAATAGGGGCATGGTGATTATAGTATATGCCACTTTAAAACTTCATAGTAGATCTTGGAACAAATCCCTTTTAATCTCATTCCAACTGTGTGGTTGACAGTAAAGTATCATTCCAAAGTATCCCTAGTATTTTCTGGGTCAGGAAATTACTACTTTAGGAAAAGAGAGGACATTTTGGAACCAAAATTATGATCTGGACATTTAATAATAAGCTGTACTATATTCAAGAAATGCAAGCTAAAAAAAAATGAAAGCTACATATAGAATCAATTAAAAGCAAAAACAGAGTTATTAGGAAATCATGTGATTGTTGTGGTTGGATATTAAAAACCATTTTTTCTTCACTTTAAGCACCATATGGTTGGCAACAATTTAAAAAAGCAAACACATGCATGTATTTATATATATGTGCTGCAGAAAAATATATTTTAATTTTGAACATTATGTTTGTGTATAAAAAAAACTAGAACAAATTAGTACTTCTGAAAAAAGTATTTGACAGATTCTGCTATTAAATTTCTTATATCACATATTACACAATGTTTCTTAGTAAAAATAAATGTTATAAAGCCATTTAAATAAAACCAAGAGTTGTATAGTTTGTAAGAAAACTGTTACATTTTTCACCAGTTGGTTTAGTTCATAAAATATTTCAAAATATAACCAATCAAAGGAATTTTTTGACCTAGACTTAGGCTTGGGATGTAGTTCTTTTTGTTTGCTTAATATTGTTTGGAATACTATGTAAGTACAGAGTGCCTTGATGCTGCTTGAATTTATTTCACATGACAAGTCCAGAAGTGGGACAAATTAATGCAACAGCTGAATGACATTATCACAGACTCTGTTTCTTTCTATCCTTCTGCTCTGCCATCCTCAAGATGTTAGCTTTATCCTCAGACTAACTTCCTTCATGCCCACAAGATGACTGCATCAGTTCTAGGCATCATATCCATATAGAACAGCAGAACAGAAAACATTTTGTTAGGAGGGTGGAAACTTTGCTAGGAGCCCAGAACACCTTTCCTTCTATCTTTGGCTAGATATGAATAACGTAAATGCCTGTAAGTCAATCCCTGGCAAAGGGATTGGGACCAGTGTGATTCACTGAGCCTAAATCAAGATTGTCCTGAGTCTGGGCATAAGCATCCTCTTCAGAGTTTCTTAGGAAAAAGATACATAAGGAGAATCAGAGGCTTTGCCTAACAAAGGAAAGGAAAAATGGGTAAAAAGCCACAGGCAGAGTCTGTTGGAGAAACTTAGTATCCAGCTCTAGGCCAGTGTTCTAAACCCTAGGTCCACATTAGAATTACCAAGGAAACTTAAAAAAAAAAAAATGTTTTGAATTAATTGGTCTGGGTTGCACATAGAAATCAGCATTAAAAAAAAAAATCCCCCAGATGATTTTAATGTATAAACTAAGTCTAGGAACCAGTGCTATAGGCAAACTGAAGATAGAGTAAGAAGACATAAACTTTCACAAGTCTGTACACATTTATCTGCTCAAGCAGCTTTTAGCTTTATTGAACATTAACTGAAATTAAACATTGTCCGGCTGGGTAAAATTACCAACCTGAAATCTTAGACCACATTTAATTTGCCAACCTTAAAGGGTGCTCCCTGCCATACTCACTGGCCGTATTCCAATTTATGTACTTAAAGTACCCAGACAGCTTTCATAGGCAAGCTTAGTTGAGGTTTCTATGTAAAAGTAGGAATTTAGTCCCATTTTTGTGATGAGAGAACTGAGTTGCAAAGAGGCTGTTCGTGGAAGAGACAGAACCAAAGTTCTTAAAATAGTATCCTGACAGGCAGGGTTTCCTCCTACTTAGTGTTTCTACTTATGTTCTTGTTGTATTTGAGAAAGATATCATTCTTTTGGAAGATTTTATTTATTTATGTATTTGACAGGGAGCACAAGCATGGAGGGAGTGCGGGGCAGAGGGAGAGGGAGAAGCAGACACCCCACTGAGCGGGGAGCTGGACCTGTGGCTCCATCCTAGGACCCTGGGATCAGGACCTGAGCCAAAAGCAGACACTTAACCTACTGAGCCACCCAGGCACCCTCTTTTTTTTTTTTTTCCTCATTTGTTTTGATCAAAGTAAAGCTTCATAATCATAACTGGCATACCATTTATTGGCAACTTACTGTGTATGAGCCGGAACTGTGTTAGGTGCTTTATCCCTGCTCAGACATTTGTTTAATCATAGCAACAATCACATGTAGTAAATACTATTAACTCTACTTTAGGGCTAATGTAATTGGAAATGAGAGCTTGTTACTTCTGCAGTGTCTCTTAATTACTTCACTTCTCTGGATCTAGAATTTGAACCCGTGATGCCATGTGTTGTATGGGCACATAAAATGCCAAAATGTGTGTTCCTTTCATTTTGCAGTTCATAGAGATTTGATATTGTGCAGCTTCCCAGTTCAGTAAATACCTATTGGTTGACTAGTAGGTAATAGCAGCTGGGCAGCCCTGGATTGGATTGCATTTTCCCTGCACATTATAATATACAATTTTTTTTTTAGAAGTAAGTTTTTGCCAGTTGCTTTGCAACTACACTAAGTACTGAGCATATGATCAAAGAACAATTGAATGGATAAATGAAATGGAATCTTTCAACCACTTAGGTTAGAGTCGCTCAAATTATAAAGACCAGTGAAACTACTTTGTTGGTAATTTCCTTTCCTTTAGGAACTTAAAATATTAAAATCAAAGACTTTTTAAGATGTAGCTTAAATTGTACTCCCTAATATTTCCAAACAGATATCGAGTTACTGGAGAGTGTGCCTTGAGTTGTTTAGTCATGCTCCATATTGTCATTTTTTATAAAAACAATACTCTTAATAAAAAGACATAATTGGTCGGTATGGCTGACATTTATTTAGATGCTGGCCTTTTGTTTTCTTTCTAATTGAAAGATAAGAGGAAAATAAACTTGGCAATGGTTATTAAGGACTGGCTTGTTTAGTTTTTCATAGAGATAACATTTTCCAAATTACTGAATTATGATACTGAAAATGAAGGGCAAGCTCCTTGTTGGGGGGAAAGTGTTAGAGTAGCCCTAATGCAGGATCTCATTAAAGCAACTGTCAGGATTCCTCTATTTTACCATCTCCTCCTCTATTCTGTAAGAAGCAGCTGTCGTTTTGAGTGAGTGTACTGCCAAAGAGGCATTTACAAATAAATGAAAAATGTCACAATTGATTTCACTCCTTCCAGAATTCTGTGTGTCAGCTTTGTCACAAACTGTCGTTGTTATTCTCTGTTTTAGATCTCCCAGCTGGACGTTGGAAATAACTTTTGATGGTTTAGGGCCTCTCCCATTTGACCCCAGGTAAGCCCTCTATTGGTGACCTTTCACAATATTTGTAAAACTGTTTGAACAGTTAGAGAATATAAAACCCTTTCCCCCCCTTTCTCTCTCTGTAACTGCTGTTTTTGTCAAAAAGTATTCAGATGTCAATGTTGTTTACTTACACTTTTGAACATTGCAGAGAATTATTCCATGCGTTACAAAGCACTGTAAAATTATGCAATTATATTTCATTTCTTTCTTTCCAATACAATACTTTGTTATTATAATACTTAATCTAATAATAATGCTAACAACCAGATTACTTGCAAAGAAGATATATGACTGTGCATTTCCCATATTTTGGAATAGGCGTCTAAATTTTTATCACTTTTTGTAAAATTATCTTGGATACAGAAGTCCTTCATATAATTTTTATATAACATCATCGATACACATTCATTATTGCCATCACCATTAACCAGGCCACTGTCATTGCCGCCATCATGCTAACATTATTGAGGTCTTATTCTGAGCCACATACTGTGCTAAGCAATTATACGAATTATCTTATATAAATGTATCGCAGTGGTACTTGAATCCTAAGTTAATATGGATTTGGAAAAAAAAAAGCAACTAATTAGAAATTGCTAGCAGCTTTTTTATTATGGATATTAAATTAAAGGAAAGTAAATCTTCATATAATTATACTTTAAGAGATTTTAATCAGTATAATTAGTTATAGATTGTGCCATCATTTGAGATTATTTAGCTTTCTACTTGAAAGATCATGGAATGGACCAATTAGCAATATTCAGTTTCTCTCGGAAAATAGAGGTTGGCGTAATCACTCATTCATTCAACAAATATTTATTGAACACTTATTATGTGCCATTTACTTCACATTGAGGATAGGATGGTGAAGAATATGTCTCTGCTTCTAAAGGCCTCACAGTATACTGGCAGCCAGTCAAAAAATAGGCAGGTACCAAGTACTGAGATGAATGAAAACACTAGGGAAAAGCATGAGGCACAGTAGGAGAAATGAAGTGAGCATGTAAGCCAGACTAGGGCTGGATGCCCAGGGGGTGATGTAGCAGTAGATGGTGGAGAATATTAATTTTTTTTTGCAGTCGTCAGTGAGATCTGAAGCATAGTGTCTAAGAGAGGAAGCTATGTCTACAGAACGAAGGAAGAGGCAGATCGTTAATGTCCTCAGGAGCCATACTTAGGAATTCAGATGCAGTTGTGAAGAGTGGCAGTTAGACTGGAAAGACTTCACCTGACATTGGACATTCTCTGCAGGTCAGGCTGGTCAGGTTCCCACAGCACTAGCTACTACATATAATAAGGAAGGCAGGCCCTTCCTGCTCCTTCACACCTATATACCTGGACTGTCTTGTCTATAAACAAGATTCAGGAGCAAGAACCCGGGTTAATGCACCTTGTTTTCTCAGGATCTATTGCAGTTCTTTGCACAGAGCAGACTCTCCACATTCATAATGTAGGATAACAGAATTGAATGTAAAACTCTGGAAAATGGGTAGGTTGACCTGCCAGAGGCTCCCTTCAAAGACTGACTACTCACAATCACGTCTTCTTTCCCTGATCAGTTGTCACAAATGGCAAAATTCTTCCCACATCTCCTCCTTACTTTTAGATTTGTAATAAGAGGCTCTATCAAAGTAAATCAATATGAAAAGCAATTTTTAAAATAACATGTCAATTTGTAAATTTAAAATGTCAATAAGTTTTCTTTAGGAAAGATTTGGAGGAGACTAAGTGAAGAAAATTATTTTTAGCAAAAGAAATAGCAATATATCCAATTTTTATTTATTCATTTCTTAACTCAGAAAATATATAGTCAAAATACATTGTAAGAGCCTTCTTTTGTAGTGAGAGGGATGAAATAGTAACTATATTAATTATTTATTAATTATATATTAATTATTAACTATATTAACTATATTAATCATTTATCATAAGATAATGTATCAAGAAGATAAATTTTACTTGTTTGGTAAGCAAAAATAATTTAATAAGGAGCCTTTAAAAATTATGGTAATTGGGACACCTGGCTGGTTTAGTCAGAAGAGCATGCAACTCTTGATCTCAGTGTTGTGAGTTTGAGTCCCACGTTGGGCATAGAGAGTACTTAAATAAATATATAATTTAAAAAATTATGGCAACAAACAAATCACAAAATTACTTTGATCCTGTATGGTTGACCTAGGAGAGTCAAACCCTGAATGGTTGAAAATATGTGTATAACTTTCAACTCTCCCAAAACTTAACTAATAACCTTCTGTTGACTGGAAGCCTTACTGATAATGCAAACAGTCTGTGACCAGGTATTTTGTATGTTATAAATATTATTTACTGTATTCTTACCACAAAATAAGCTATAGGAGAGAAAAGGTGATTAAAATTATAAAGAAGAGAAAATACATTTACAGCACTGCGTTCAAGTGGGCCTGTGTAGTTCAAACCCAGGTTGTTCAAGGGTCGACTGTGTATTATTATATAGTGTGGATGTTTTGGGTTCAATTATAAAAAATAGATTCTGTATTTCTGACCATTGTAATGTTCTACATTCTAGAGACTTTTCTCTGACCAGCTTTTCTGCCATTATTCCTCTAAGTGTGTTGTCCTATGGTTATTTTCCTCCTGGATTGTCCTTAGGACCAATGGGATATTTCTGAGAATATTTTCGGGTGTGACCACATGTGATTCTGGAAGGACTGTGAACACTCATGCAAAGCTGCACAGAGCAGGATATCAATTTTCATGTCTTTAGGATAAGGAGACACAAACTGGTAGTTTCAATAAACCCAACAATTTTGGCAGGACATTTGAATTATTTTTTCCAAAATGAAAAAAATAACTTTTAAAAATATAAAACATAACTTATAGAATACGTAAGGCATAAAGAAAGTGTAAACAAGGATACCAAGTTGCATTTACAATCTGTCAACCTTAGATAACCTGTTGTCCTTTGGGTGATGGCAGCATTTTGCAAAATGAAGAAGAGGCAGTTCTCAAATAAATATTGCCTAGTGTTATGGAATAATTTATCTGGCTTGCTATCAGTCAAAATACAGGTGAAGAATAGCCTAATTAAAGAAAATAAAATGAAGAGAAGGAATCGAGAGTAGAAGAATAAATGAGTAGAAAAGAAGCAGAAATGAGAGCAATAAAACTGGGGAATGTTGTGAAGGGGATCAGGATATGTCATCCCTAAATTTGCCTCTTTGGCATAAGAATTGCCTTGAGCTGAAGGTATTTGAGTTCCTGAAATCCCTTATCTGCCTAAAAGCAGAGCCTTCCAAAGGAACTCAAAAGTCATTAAATCCCCTTCTGCAAAGCATCTCTAAGCTTACCATACCGAAACAGACATTACCACAATACTGTCATATCTTCCATCTGTTTTCCTAAAGATATTTTTATTTTTACAAAAAGCAATTGCTTTTCCACAGGTGTCCTTTCTCCGCCTCGCTTTCCCTTAGTGAGTTAAGTATATAGACCCCAAATTCTAACCTCCCCTTTGAGCGCTTCCCTGTAAACGGTTTTTGTGTGGTTTTCTCTTATTGATCTCTCTATTGTCAGTTCGATTTATAGGGCCCTGATCAACAACTTAAGGTGGGTGGAGGACGGAAAGATTTCCTTCCCTACAACTGAGGCCCAGGGCTTCATAACACACAGACATAACTATTACAGATTTTACTTTAGGCGTGTTTAGTGTAGGAATTTGCTTCCCCACACCTCCTAGGTCAACACTCGGTATAAGCTAACTCTTGTTATCTGATCTCAATTTAGCAGCCCTGCTTAAAGCTGGTTCAAGTGAAATACGCTAGTAATGAAGAGATTGAAGGTGAACCATGAAGCGTTCTAAATGTCCTCATACCTCTAAAATGTCTCTTCTAGCAAAAACATGAGTTTCTATCTTTAAAAACAACTTTAGATTTCTAATATATAAAATAAAAATTTGGTTACAGATCTTCACTTAGGATGGGGTTTTTATCCCAACAAACCCATCACTAGGTTGAAAAACGTCCTAAGTCCAAAGTACATTCAATGTACTTAATCTAATCTATCAAACGTCGATGACCAAACGTCATTGCTTAGCTAGGCCTACTTTAAATGTGCTCAGAACACTTGCATTAATCTATATTGGGGCAAAATAATCTAACTAAAGCCTATTCTATAATAAAGTGGTAAATATCTCATGTAACTCATTAAATACTGAAAGCCAAAAACAATGGCTGGATGGGTACAAAATGGTTGTAAGTGTCTGGATAGATCACTTCCCCTCATGATCCCATGTCTGACTGGGAGCTTCGGCTTGCTGCTCCCGTGCACAATCACAAGGGAGTATCATGCAGCATATCGCTAGCCTGGAAAAAGATCTAAAATCAAACTTTGAAATATAGTTTCTACCGAATGTGTATCGCTTGCTTTCAAACACCATCTTAAAGTTGAAATACTGTAAGTTGAGACTTTGTAAGTCATGGATCATCTGTACTTCTTTTCATGTCAGAAAAAGCCCAAAGACATCAGCCCCAAATCCATTATATATATATTATATATATATATTTATATATATATAATATTTATTTTATATTTATATTTATATTATAAACATATAATATATATGAATAAATATATAAAATACATAAAAATATATAAATATATAAATATATAAATAAATATATTTATATATATAAATATATATATCACTTTTAGCAATGAATAAGAATTTCTAATAAGACGAAAATGATTATTTCCTTGGCTGTAAAGTAAGAGCTCCAACAATTCAGAAAAATCACTAACTCCTTACATACTTAGAATAGGAAATTAAATCAGGAGTTCACCAAATAGAATTTCTTCTAGTAAAAAGGCAGACTATGTAGGCAGGCCTCCCGGTGGGATGTGTAAACAGCTGCAAGCTGGACAAGGGACCGGAGGACAGCTTCTGGGTGGGCCAGGTGGTGGTAGCAGTATGAAGCACAGGCGGCCTTGTTTTGGGGTCATTTCCCACGCTCATTCTGTCTCCTGGCTTCCTTCTTTTGCTTCCACCTTCTGACTCTGACAGCACCTGTTCTATACCATTACCTTGGCAGGCATCCTTAACGTACATTTTAACAAAATGTCTGTGCCAAATTTCCTCCTTAAGTTACCAAAGGCAATTGTTTAAAAAAAAAAACTTGCTGAACAAGTTAGGGCAAGACAAAACAGTTTTCTGTGAAACCTATGAGAGTCAAAAATGCTATTGGTACGAAGACCTCCTGTGAATTTTACACACAATATTAGAAGCTGGCTGTCAACTAGGAAAACTTTGTTTTTAATTGTCTCCATGAAGGGGTGTAAATCCCCTCCATTCCATTGCTGTTTATTGAACGTCTGTTCATGCTAACATGCCCAGTTTGGCTTTTCTTTTTCATTAATATAGCTATGTAAATTTTCAGGAAGTGAGACAAAGGCAGGTGTTTCTTTTCTTTCTTTTTTTTCTTTTTTTTCTTTGTTACATTAGGACAAGGCCTTTTTCCAGCCACATAGCAGGGCTCATGACAACTTGTTGCCTGGATACTAGGGACGTCACATGTGGGTTTTCTTAATAATAGGTATCTTGAGTTTTTCCATAGAAAATTCGATAGACTTTTCTTCTTTTAGTAGTTGTGGCCCATCTATGTACCGTTTGCCAGATGGAGATGGAAGGGGAGAATTAAAATATCTCTCAGAATAGGAATAGAATAACACAGTTTCTGTTTGGGACACATATTTGTTCTACTGGAAGTAGGATTTTGCATACAGTAGAACCAAAGCTTTTCTCACATTTCTTTCTCTTACCATATCGCTCTTTTTAAATTCCAAACTCTTACTGGATATTCATTCCTAAAATATTGAAATTCAGGTAATGTGAATTTCAAAGAAAACTTTCAGAGCCTTGTCCTCTCAGTATCTATTATATCATGCTCTACATCTCATTTGTTTTAAAAACTATTTAATTTTGGGCAGCCCAGGTGGCTCAGCGGTTTAGCGCCGCCTTCAGCCCAGAGCGTGATCCTGGAGACCCGGGATCAAGTCCCACATCGGGCTTCTTGCATGGAGCCTGCTTCTCCCTCTGCCTGTGTCTCTGCCTCTCTCTGTGTGTCTCTCGTGAATAAATAAATAAAATCTTTAAAAAAAAACATTTAATTTTATCTAGGAATGAAGTAAATTAAAAATTATGAGGAGAATTTAGTGAAGAATTTTATAACAGATTATTTTTTATTACTATATACCTGAGTAATCTTTTATAAATTTTTTTCATATTGGTCTAATTTCTTCTAGATTAGAAAATTGGAATGTGTGCCAACATTGATTGATACATGCTAAAAGCACAGATTCAGGTCAGAAAGATGAAAGGCGATAATTAAGTAACATGAACATCAATAGTCTAGGGATATGACAACTGTATAAGTACAATATATTTATTTCAGTAAATTTAAAGTGGGTTAATCAATCAACTATTCAGCATATCCTGATTACGTGTTACATGTATAAAAATGCATGGGGTTCTGTGAAATATATTTTTTAAGTAATTGGAAAGCTGTGCTGGACTCCATTTATGATATTAGGTATTATGGACTGTATGTTTCCTGCTGCAGGATCGTCATCTACAATTATAGAAAAACAAAATTGTCACTGAAAAAAAATAACAGGATAAAATTAGGGAATAGGATCATATTTCAGTAGGTGCTACTGTGAGGTGAAACCGGTGTTTGTCAGAGTCATTAGAGAAGGGCTAAATATGTGCTGTGGAATTTTCAGAGAAGGCATGTGAGAGCCAATAATGCTTGACTAGACTGTGACTGTGATGGGGAGAATTTTGGGAGATGAAAGAGGTAAATACAAACCTTTCTGGGGTGATCAGCATGAACTCTAACAGAGGTCCTCTGGCAGGTAGCATCAGATGAAAATGGCAGTGTAAGAAGGTGACCGTAGTGACTGGAACGGAGGGTTTGTCTTGGGCGGTTACTGGAGTTGAGGAAGTAAGGAGGGTCAGAGTCTTCACAGCCGTGCAGAGTCCTTCAGCCCTAGACAACGGACGGTGTTAAGTTGTTGAGCTGGAGCTGTGGCTCTGAGGAGAAGTCTTCTGTGGAGGGAACCTCGGCCAGATGGTGGGCTGGGAGGGAGGAGAGGCTATCGATGCACAGGAAGAGGAGCTGAAGACGGTGTGTGGGGGGATGAATGAAGAAATACGGTGTAAGTAATTAAGCCATATTTTACTGATGCTTATTTCTTATTTACAAATATAGTACAATAATTAACACATTCCAGAGACAGTAATTAGCAATCAGGTTGAATTACTTTGATTACTTCTTTTGCATTTAATGAAAAGCACTTTGGGAAAGCTACTTTCTTTCTTTCTTTTTTTTTTTTTTTTATGGAAAGCTACTTTCTAAGGTGTTTTATGGGTCCTCTCAATATAGTGTTTCTTTCACTTTTACTTCATTCTCTCCCTCTCCCTTTCCCTTTCCATCCCTTAGCTCTTTTTCTCTGTCCTCTCTTTCCAAGTTTTCCTTCTAAAAGAACATGATTTTAGGGTGTGTTTTATTAAATTATTTTTTATTTTATTTTTTATTATTTTTTAAAGATTTTATTTATTTATTCATGAGAGATACAGAGAGAGAGAAACAGAGACACGGGCAGAGGGAGAAGCAGGATCCATGCAGGGAGCCCGATGCGGGACTCAATCCCAGGACTCCAGGATCGCGCCTTGGGCCAAAGGCAGGCGCTAAACCACTGAGCCACCCAGGGATCCCCTAAATTATTTTTTAATTAATCATTTTATGTAAGTTAATCTAAACAGTTTAGAAATTCTATAGGCTTAAAATGAAAGAAAAATAACAATCTTCTAATATCGCTCTCTAGTCCTACTCTTAAGAGACAAGTTTTAGCTGTTTTGATTTTTTTCTTCTGATAATTCTATGCTTATATAGTTATTTCTTAATTTATAAATCATCATTATCCATTGACTTCTTGTTTTTTTGGTTGAGACTTTACTTTTTCTAATATTACATGCCAGCCATCCACATTATCCTCCATTTTAATTACCAAGCTTACATCACAGTTGTTTGTTAAATTAATGGTTTTTACGTTTATAATAACGGAGTATCATTTACTTCTGAATCACTACATGTATTATGATTGGCTTCTTTTCTTCCTTACATATTTTTTTCTATGTATTTGTTGCTTTTGTTCTTTGACAGGTCTATTAAGTGGCAGTTACTACCACTTTTAAACAACTTTTTTGTTGTTCTCAGGAAAGTATGCCCTTTAATGCCTTTATTATTCAAGGCAGAGGCCCAAGTGAAGAACTTGGTCTTTACCTTAAGAAGTGAGAACAGTCACAGAAGCTAGAAGAAACAAGGAGAAGTGTTTCACTGAAACACCAACAAAGAAGACCTCTTTTGAGCTTGATGGGGAGAGAGAGAAAGGTCAGAGTGAAGAAAGGGATGGATTTAGACGGAACTCATAAAATAGTCTATTAACTTCATTAAAATGTTTTTGTTTTTGTCCTGGGATTATTCCTGTTGTGTCCCTTCCTCCTCCTGCATTGGTTTTAACTGTTGTTTCTGGACCCGGTACAGCTGTCATCCCACAACTTTTCGTTCCTGCCCTTGATTTTAGGATCCCATGTTACCTTTATCTCATTTCTGCTCTGGCTTTCTCAGAAACGGTGCCTGGGAAAGTTTTTTGACTCCTCACTTGTTTGAAATGTCTTTACTCTCCCTTCATGCTTGATTGGTAGTTTTGGTGAGCACGGGCAGCTTCTTCCCAGAATCGTCAAGCCTCTGTTATTTGTTATTGTCGTGTTTCTGCTGGGAAGTCAGAGGCCATTCTGATGGTTGATGTTAATATCCTCAGGAAATTTTACGATCTCTTTTTTGGGCATAGGTATGCTTTTTCAAATTTGTGTTTCAATTTGGTAACTTTTTTGTTCCTTATATTATTGTCATTGTTACATTATTATTGTGATTTTTCTTTCGTCTGATTTCTCTATTTCTGCAACTCCTATTGGAAAAAATGCTAGCTATCCTGGATTAATTGTCTGATATTTTTCTCTTTTTTTCTTGTTACTTTCTTCTTGTGACTTTCCATTTCTTTTTGTTTCTGATGTTTTTAATTTTTGTCTTTTATTACTGTTTTTGTAACTTTTAAGAACTCTTTATTCTGTGATCATTCCTATTTTATGGTATTCTGTTCTTGTTTTATGGTACACTATATTTTGTCAAGATCTTTCTCACTCTGCATAGTCTTTTTCCTTCTGCTCCCTCCTCCCCCTCCTTTTTTTTTTCTGTTTTATTCTCATTTATGTTAGAAGCATTCCTTTATTATAGATTTAATAATCTATAAAGGACTACTTTAAGAATGAAACACTAAAAGCTAATAACTATGTTCTTCCTAGAAGTGGTATTTGAAAAAAGAAAGAAGTAGGATTTGTTTCCTTATGAGCTTCATTATAGAATGTATAGAATGGGATGAGCAAGCCTTTTTGTTTTCATACCTGATAATCTCTCTCTCTCTCTCTCTCTGTCTGTCTGTCACACACACACACACACACACACACACACACACACACACATGCACACACTTCATATAGTAATCCAGAAAAGTAGACATGTCTCCCATTTTAGTGTTGAAGAAACAGAGTCGAATGATATAGAACAATTTTCTGAGGTTAAATATTATTAGGTGTAATTATCTGTTTTTTTTTTCCCTCCAGGTCTATATGGCTGAAAATCTCACACTCTAAGATATTGTTTAATTTTAATTTTTTTCTTTTTTGAAACTACAGTCCTGAGCCAAGTGGTCTTATGGTAAAATTTGGTGAAGATAGTCACAACTCTTTAAACTGTAGATTACGAGTAATTTAACATAAGTGTAAGTACATTTTGAAATGCTCTCTGAAGCTTTTCAGTTTATAACATTTAAACAAAATGCTAAAATAGTAAATTATAAAGGAATTAGAAATGCTTCACCAGTTTGTACTTCACTGATGTCACCACATTCGTGAAGCATAAAGCTAGAAGTAGAAAAGGAATCATCTTCATAAACTGCCGAGTCAAATAAAAATATGTGTATTCCTTTGAGAAAGTAATTTGGTGATATGTATCAGTAGCCTTTAAAAAGTTGATACTTCTGACTTAGACATCTAATTTTAGAAATCTTTTTCTACAGGAGGAAATCAGGTGTAGACAAAACTATATAAAATCTTCAAAGCTATGTCCATTATTAAATCTATAAACATAAAATTAGAAAGAACCTAAATTCCCTACAATGAGAGAACTTTTAAATAAATTATGGGGAAGCCATATGTTGGAGTATTATATAGGTCTTAAACATGATGCTTTCAAAGGGTACTTAAAATACCGTAAGGAAATGTCTGGTGTGTTAAGTGAAAAAGCAGAATGCCAAATTATACTCGAAGTACAGTGCAAAGTAGGTTAAAATTCATGTACATATGCATAGAAAAAAAGACTGGAAGAAAATATATCAAACTGCACATAGTATTTGTCTCTAGATTCTAGAATTATAGGCAATTAAATTTTTCTCTTTGGTCCTACTCTGTAATTTCCAGATATCCTAAAATAACTGTGTATTACTTGAATAATAATACAAGTGTGTAGTCTTTTAAAGCACTTAATGGAAAGAGAAAAACTCTTCTCTGGTCTTTTTGCAGTTGAGAGAGAGTAAAGCTAAGGGTTCTTTGGTTCTTCCCTATGATTATATCATCCTCTGGGGTGGGGATAGTGCTAATGGGAAAGAATTGGGCTCTACTGTGCCAGGTTGTCCTTAAGAATTTCCTAACTTAGGAAAAGGGGCTGACTCCTGTCATCTCATTTATTACTTCTTTTCTTGTATTTCCTACCTATGTTCTTCCATTTTCTATAACCTAACGACTCATAAATTGTACTGTCATAAATATGATTTAAGTCACTAATGTACATTTTTCAATTTGGTACATTTTTATTTACAGTATAATTTAAATGTGAATCATACACAAATTGGAGCTGGTTTCTGAAATATTTTGTAAAAAATCTATTAAGGGTTTCCTTGTGACAAATGTTATATATGAGAAAAGTTAAAGGTGTGTAACTGGGTTTTATGAATAAACAGTAAGGGGAAAATCATTCTGATTACCTGCAATTAATACAGGTCTAGCTTTTAGACTTCTTTTTAGGTAAACAGTCATTTTATGTAATTTAATTACTAATTACAGTGATTTTAAACACCTGGGCTCCCTTTGTACTATCTATAAAAATCTTTAGGAAATTAGAATTAATACATGCATCATGTTGAAATGGATTGAAAAGGGTGGGAGCTAGACATTGCTTGCACTTTTATGAATCTCAGCTATACTGAATTCTTCTTGAATAGAAATGTTACAAGCAGCATTGCCAGTTTTGTGGACACAATTTTAAGACAAAATTTTTTTGAATGATGATTTTAAAATGTATTTTTAAATTCAGAGCACACATAATTTGGTTAAATTAAATAATTCTCGTAAGAGTAGGCAGCAGACACTGTGTTCTTGAATATTCAAAAAGAATGAAATGTGTATTTTCTTTCCGTAATCACTGTGCAAACATTAATTAAGCATTTAAGAACTAAAGTCTTCCTCACTTTATTAAAAATGGATTTATAAAACATATTGGCTGGTATTTGATATGAATATAATGAAATTTTGGCAGATTGCTACTATTAAGCAGCAATGGAAAAATATTGCTCAAGGTCAGAGAGAAGGAACATTTTAGCAGAGCGTCATTTATACAATATGGTAAATTAAGTGACACAGATTTCTAATATTGACACCATCTCCCCCATAGGTTAAAGGATTTTTTGTTGGGTCTAACTGAATTCATAATTAATTATCATGTTTGCTAGTTTATAATTTTAGGAGAATGCTTTTAACTTTCATATTTCATGTTTCACTTAGATGATCTTACGTTTTTATTCACAGAAATGAGGTGAACCAAATAAGTGGCCTCACTGCAGTGGGGATGGTTTTCTTAGATGCAACTCCTGGTCTGCCTCAAAACTGTCCCCGACTTTGGTTCTTCCTTGACCCAAATCCCAAATGTGATGTTATTTTCCCATTTGGTAGTCTCACATTTCTGATGCTGCCTCATATATACTGTGTTTACATCATAAAAGAAGAAAAATGTTTCTAATGGTCTCATCCTATAACAGTTACTGCTGATCTGTGTTATGCTTGGTAAAGGCAGAGACCAACTAAGTCTTTAATTGCGATGTATAAATGTATACGGTATGCTTACAATGCATCCAATTGAACTTTTTTTTTTTTTCCCAAAAGAAATTTTACTGTATTGTTCATCTTTCTGGGGCAGACATTCACTTTTTTTTTTTTCCTTAAATAAGCAGAGACTCTCCAATAGCTACTTGACAACATTTTAAATAATTGTAAAATGTATGTGATAGTGTGAATGCTATTTGGTACTCGATATTTTTATCTATTAATGTTGGATTGCTTATAAAAACCATGACTTGAAAAATATAGGATTTTATGACATGTATGTGTTTATTTTTTTAAATTAAAAAAAAAGATTTTGTTTATTTATTTATGAGATACATGGAGACAGAGAGAGAGAGAAAGAGAGAGAGAGAAAGAGAGAGACAGGGACACAGGCAGAGGGAGAACCAGGCTCCATGCAGGGAGCCCAATGTGGGACTCGATCCTGGATCCCGGGATCACACCCTGAGCCCAAGGCAGATAGATGCTCAACCGCTCGCTGAGCCACTCAGGCATCCTGACGTGTATGTGTTTTAAACATTACATACTTTATTTTTTGACAAAAATCTAAATCTTTCATTCTGCCCTTGAGTTTAGACGGAAGTAAGTTCATTCAGTTTTCTACTGGTGCATTACTTTATGACACAGACTTTTTTACTGATGCATGATATGAAAGGTGCTCCTGTTAAATACCTCCCATCTTAATATATCCTCAGTGCATGGTTAATCTATTCTCAGATGCTGAAGACTTTTACATAAATGTTCTTCAGGTACACTTTTAGCAGACGTTTACACAGGAACAGTTTATATTTATCTAAACCTAACACGTGATTGTTGATAAAATCATGTCTGAGAACAACCTGCATATAATTGTTAGAATATCAGAATCAGGTACAACCTCACCAGAAAACATGCTAACAAAAGTGATGTGCCTCTTGAGTGTGACTGATGCTAAAAGGCCATTACTGCATCCACATCAGCTGTTTGCTAACTGTTGTATTTTTTTTTTAATTTTTAATTTTTTAGCTAACTGTTGTAATAATCACCTGGTAATCAGGAAGCAATGTTTTAAGCAGTTTGTATCCTACTATGATAGTTTGCCACTTGCAGTTTTACTGTGTTTTATGAAATATATTGCATTTTGGGAGGTTAATGTATAACACATACTAATATTTCCTATTTTATGCAGCAGGGAAATAAAAACACTAGTTAGCTTTTCATGTCTGACTTTCAGGAGCTTAATGTCAACTGAAATTCAGTGGGAGATGCCTGAACTCTATATTGAAAGTTGATGTGATGGGAAAGACAGGCTTTGGCCTCCATAATCCTTGTTTTGAATTTTGCTGCTGCCACATTATGAATAATTGGATCAACTTCTTAAGTGTTTTGAGCCTGAGTTTTCTCCTGTGTAAATGAGGTAACATTAACACTTATCTAGTACAGTTGCTTTGAAGGTTAACAAAAATATGCATAAAATCTTTTAGTGTCTTACACATCATAGTCACTATGTTAGTGAAGGCTATTATGATTACTGATACTCTACAGTTATTAACTATGTAAATGTTAATAATACCACATTTTTTGAAATTCCTTCTAGTTGATGGAGCACTTTCATGTTTAATAAATGAAACATATTTAATCTTTTATCTTGAAGCTCTGAAAGACATTATTATTATTATTAGCATCTCCTATATATAATGGAGGGAGCTAAGACTCAGGATGGTTAACTGATGTGGCTAGTAAATGATGAAGTAAAAATGTGAGACTAAACTTTTGATTTCAGAGTGTCCTTTTTAATATATATGTTTCTTTTTAAATGATTACAAACTTCACATTCCGGATGACAAATATATTTTATTTGGCCTTAAAGTTTTAATTGGATAGATAAATAGTTACAGGAATAAATGCCTCACAGAACCAGGTATTAGTTTTTACTAAAAATTAATAATGTATGATGATTCCCCTTTCTCCACATCATCACCAGCACCTGTTGTTTCTTGTCTTGTTGATTTTAGCCATTTTGAGAAGTGTAAGGTGATATCTCATGGTAGTTTTCATTTGTATTTCCCTGATGATGAGTGATGTTGATCATCTTTTCATGTGTCTGTTGTATATCTGCACGTCTTCTTTGGAAAAATGCCTATTCAAGTCCTCTGCCCATTTTTTATTTGGATTATTCATTTTTTAGATGTTGGGTTTGATAAGTTCTTTATGTATTTTGGATACTAGTCCTTTATGGGATGTGTCATTTGCAAACATCCTCTCTCATTCCATGGGTTGCCTTTTAGTTTTGTTGACTGTTTCCTTCACTGTGCAGAAGCATTTTATCTTGATGAAGTCCCAATAGTTTATTTTTGCTTTTGTTTCCCTTGCCTCAGGAGACATGTCTAAAAGGAAATTGCTACAGCTGATGTCAAACTGGGTTACTGTTTGTGTTCTCCTCTAGGATTTTTATGGTTTCAGGTCTCACATTTAAGTCTTTATTCCATTTTGTATTTTTTTTTTTTAATAAGATGTCAGGAAGTGGTCCCGTTTCCTTCTTTTACATGTATTGTCCGGGTTTCCCAACACCATTTGTTGAAGAGACTGTCTTTTTTCCATTGCTTTATGAAAGATTCATTCACCATATAGTTGTGGGTTCATTTTTAGGTTTTTAAATTCTGTTTCATTGATCTAGGTGTCTATTTTTGTGCCAGTACCATACTGATTTGATTACTACAGCTTTGTATTATAATTTAAAGTCTGGAATTGCCATGCCTCTAGCTTTGCTTTTCTTTTTTAAGGTTGCATTGTTGATGGGAATGCACACTGGTGCAGCCATTCTGGAAAACAGTATGCAGGTTCCTCAAAAAGTTAAAAACAGAACTCTCATATGATCCAACTATTGCACATTTAGGTATTTACCCAAATAATACAAAAATACTAATCCAAAGGGATATATGCACTCTGATGTTGACAGCATTATTGACAATAGCCAGATTATAGAAACAACTCAAGTATCTATTGACAGATGAATGGATAATGAAAGGGTGGGGTGTGTATGTGTGTATGTGTGTGTGTGTGTGTGTATACACACATAATATTACTCAGCCATAAAAAAATAATGAAATCTTGCCATTTACAATGACATGGATGGAGCTAGAGAGCATTATTTCAAGTGAAGTAAGTTAGCCAGAGAAAGGCAAATACCAATATGATTTCACTCATATGTGGAATTTAAGTAATAAAACAAACAAGCAAAGGGAAAAAAAAAAAGAGGCAAACCAAGAAACAGAGTCTTAACTATAAAGAACAAATGAGTGGGTTACCAGAGGAGAGGTGGTTAGGAGATAGATGAAATAGTTGAGGGGGATGAAGGAGTGCACCTGTGATGAGCACCGGGTGTTAAATGGAAGGGCTGAATCACTATATTGTACGCCTGAAACTAATATTATGCTGTATATTAACTAGAATTTAAATAAAAACTTAGCAAACATCAATAATGTATAGAGCTGTTAAAACTTGATAATTCCTTGTACTGCACAGTGATTTATGATTCCCTAGTGTTTTCATAAGCTTTAATTCACTTAGGCACCTTTAGGGATAGAGTGGGAATCTACACTACAGATCTTGCAGATGATGAACCTGAGATCCTGAGAGGCTGTTTTCCTGAAGGTGACTCTGGTAGTAAAAAATAGAATTTCGTGTCTTCAAGTAACAGGTTTTGCACATGAGGTTTTATATGAGTGATCTAAATTCTGTTTTATTTGGTACTTACTGAGTAGCTGTTAATGTGTAGAGTAAATGTTGTTAGAAATGCGAAAATAAATGAGGCAAATTCTTTTCCGTAATAAATTTTAAAGCTTGACCAAAATCTATACAAATGACCATAATGGAAGGTTTGATATTCCAATCATTAAAATAATTAGAAACAGGAGTCAAGTATGGTGAAATGTAGAGGAAAAGCAAAACAAAACAAATTTAGATTATATATTTTGCCATCGAAACTCCTAGAAGGTATTGCACTTTATGTGGAAGAAACTGGAAGTGACCATATTTTTCTTAGAATATAAAGCTATCAAAAACTGTATTTTTGTTCCTGAAAGGATTATGGATTATAATGAAGGCACTCTACAATGTCCCAAAATTTATGATAAGAAAAAACAATTAAGATAATATAACTACCTATTGATGCTTACTGGAAATGCTTATGTATTCATTAAGTTTAAAAAATGGAGAACCTTGTTCTGTGTTTACTTAATTCCACTTATGTTTAGGTGGGATTTAGGTTTAATGAGTTTTAATAATATTCTTGAATTTGATGTATGTATCTTCATCTATGGTATTTAATGCCATAGTACTTTAGGTGGTGCATTTACGAAAGAGATAAAATTCTTCCTTTGCTTTCCTCTGTCCCTGAGAAACTATGTGACTTGGAATTTTCCATTTCTTATAATTAATTAATGCCCAGACTGCTAGTTTCCTGAGCAGTCTGGGCATTCTAGGTACATTCTTCTCAGTAATGGTGATTTGTTGTTGTTGCTGTTTGTTTTACATTTAATGGCGTTAGTTTCAGATGACTGTTACGTAATTCTCTGACAAACACAGTGGAGACTTTTTGCTAAATTGTTCATTTTTGTTTAGTTAATACTCTCCTTGCTATATTTTATTTATGTATTTATTTTTTTAGAATATTTATTTATTTGTGAGAGAGAACAGGCAAGCATGGAAGAGGGTAGGGGTAGAGGGAGAGAATCTCAAGCCAACTCCCTGCTGAGCAGAGATCTGTATGTGGGGCTCCATCCTAGGACCCTGAGATTATGACCTGAGCCAAAACCAAGAACCTGATGCTCAACCAACTGAGCCACCCAGGCACCCAACTTTGCTATATTTTACATGTAAAGTAGAAATCACTTGATTATAAAAAAAAATATGAACTGACATAGTTCATGACATTTTACAGCTGGATAGTAACTATCATGTTCTAGTTTATGTAATGTACAAATACTTTAAATGTATCTATATGTTCTCTAGTATACAAAATAATAAATGAAGAATCAACCATTCTTTTACCACCCATTATGTTATTTATCCTTCCTCTCTATGTATAAATAAAATGTTATCAGGTCTTCCATGGTTTTCTTTTAGTTTAGTTTAGTTCTTTAGAATATATTGTGAATATCTTTTAATATTTTTAAATTTTCTTTTTAAACATATTTTATTTATTCATGAGAGACACAGAGATGCAGAGACACAGGCAGAGGGAGAAGCAGGCTCCCTCCGGGGAGCCCCATGTGGGACTTGATCCCAGGACCCCGGGATCGCACCCTGGGCCGAAGGCAGATGCTCAACCGCTGAGCCACCCAGGAGCCCCTAAATATTCTGTAATTTAATGCCTGTAATGTAATTGATATATTGTAAGTAAATTGTGCCACAATTCATATACCTTTTTTTTGAACATTGAAGCTTTCTTTTCTTTCTTTTCCTTCTTCCTTCCCTTCTCTGTCGTTTCTTCTCTTCCTCCCTCTCTCCTCCCCTCTTCCCTCCCTACCTCTTTTTTCTTTCTTTCTTTCTTTCTTTCTTTCTTTCTTTCTTTCTTCTCTCTCTCTCTCTCTCTCTCTCGCTCACTCTCTCTCTTGTTCTCCCTCCATGCCTCCCTCCTTTCCTCCCTCCCTCCCCCCCTTTCACTCTCTTTGCCATTAAAACACCACAAAAATTCTTTTCAGCAGAATCTATGGGCACATTATTCATTCATCTACATTAACTTCTTAGAAGTGGTGTCAAGATATCAAAGGATACTACATTTTTAAGGATGTTTAAAGTCTTACTGCATTTTTCTCCAAAAAGGTTGTACCAATTTATGTGCTTATATTTATGGTGCTTTTTTGTATTTAAAACCTTATTTTTATATAATCATCTCTCTTACAATTTCCTTATGTTATTTCCTTTTGGTAGTAACATGGTTAGAGAAAACTCATCTTCCCTCTGTGTGTGAACATATATATGTGTATATGTATGTAAGTGTGTATATATAATTTATAATATATATTGATAATTTTATATATATAATTTTTCCTTCCAACACTGTAATGGTTTGATCTCATATATCTATATATTTTTTAAAGATTTTATTTATTTATTAATGAGAGACAGAGAGAGAGAGAGGGAGAGACACAGGCAGAGGGAGAAGCAGGCTCCATGCAGGGAGCCCGATGTGGGACTCAATCCTGGGTCTCTAGGATCAGGCCCTGGGCTGAAGGCAGTGCTAAACCACTGAGCCACCCGGGCTGCCCTATATCTATATTTCCATCTCTATTTCTATCTCTATCGGTATCACTATAGCTATAACCACAATTCTACTCCTTGATGCAAATAGAATCTATTCTGGGCTGCTCTTTAATACTACAGTGACTGCTGCTGTGAGAATGCTCTTAGCTAACCAGAGGCTCAGGGGGTTACTACTTTCCAATTATGTGTTTTATAAGCATAGTCACCTATGATACAGAAGCTTCAATGATTATCCTGTTTTTATGGATAAAGAAAGTGAGACTTAGTGACAGGAATTAAAGCTAAGTATCTATGGCTTCAATACCTGTTATCTTAACCAGGAAACATACCGACTTGGTTTAAAAAAAAAAAAAGAGAGAGAGAGAGAGAGAGAGAGAGAGAGAGAATGAGAGTGCACTGCGCTGTGATTGAATACTGTAATTAGTATAGTTGAATAGGAGATTTCCTGAGGAAGAGATTGACTTTGAGGATTGATGAAGAAACTCAAGAGGAAAAAAAAAGGGGGGGGTGGAGACCAGAGTGTTCCTTCCTTGTCTTATTTAAGGCCAAGCTGCTGCAGGTTCCTAGATATACGTGACTACTTTCCTCTGCCTCTTTTATAGCACAGTTTCATTCAGATAGTTTAACTTCTCTGTCATCAGGTAACTGTAGTCGAATAAGATTTTCTCTTAGTATAATAAGATTTAAGGTGATAGGTGATTGCATTCCTTATGGAATTGTGAGCCATTTTAGTTTGGGTGTCAGGAAAAGGAATCTGTAGCAATTGAGGCTGACAGTCCTGTACAACAAAATGGAATGATGCACCACCTACTTGAGTTTTCTCTGTGCTTCTGTTTTATCTTTCTACAAAAAAGAATCTGAATATTTTAGGAGATTGATGATGAATTTTCTTACATCTTTAGCAAATTGGTATCACAATTGTGTTCTTTTTCCTTATAGTTAAGTATTTTTATCTGAATATTTAAAACCATTAGACAAATAGATCACATTCTTTTTTCTTTGGTAGCTCTTCTCATCATAAAAAAATATTTTCCTGTCTCTTAAATAAAAAAAGCATTACCTTGGTTAAAAAAAAGAAGTAATTAAAGATATTATCTGACATTCAAATGTGATACTTTTCACAGATTATAAAATTTATAGTGCACTTTATAGAAATGTTTGATTCTATAACAATCTAATTATATTATAAAAACAACTTTTGAAACCTTATGTTTTTATGTTTGTTAAATATTAATAACGATTCTTAAAACATGTTGCAAATCACATTTTGTTTTGGCCTTTTTATCCTACTGACAGAAACTCAATTTTCTTAATCATTGACCAATGTGAAATCATACATCTGTAAGCAATATAAACCTTGTGTATTGACTTAAAATATACATTTTTTATTTTTTGATCGCTGAAATATTGCCACTTTGAACGTAAGAATTTTTTTTCAGCAGTTTCATCTCATAGAAAATCTCTCGAATTAAAAAAAAGTGTCTCAAGGGTTTGTTAGGCTATTCTTCTGTTTGATTAACGTAAATAAGATTTCTATGTTAAAATGTGAGGTATCTTTTAAAATCTGACAATCATTTTCTTGATTTATTTTTTCATGGTGTAAATATTTTGTTATAGTAGAATCTTTTAAAAGCTACTTCTTCATTAGGTTTTCAGTACATATGCCATGGATTTTTTTTTTTTTTTCTCGTTTGTCATATTTCCTTATGGAGAAATGTTTTCTCCCAGTCACAAACCAATTTCAAACATTATGTGGTAGGAGTCTGGAGGAATCTGTACCAGTGATTGGCACCATTTTTGTACTTTTAAAAAATATATCTCTTTGTCAGGAGGATGCCATTATCAACACTTGGTTTGATGATTTCCTAGGAGGACTCACAGGATCTCAGCATATAGTCATACTCATGCATGGCTAGGATTTATTCCAGCCAAAGGAGCAGGTGCATTGGTGAGTGTCTAAGAGAAACCAGGCACAAGCTTCCAGAGTCTTCCAGTGGAGTCCACACGCTCGATTCCTCCAGCAGTGAGTTGTGACAAGTGACAAGTTGTGACAAATGCTGCCACCCAGTGAACTTCCTAGAAGTTCAGCACCCAGGATTTTTATTGGGGGGTGGTCATGAAGGCACCCTCTGCCTGGCATGCATCAAAATCACTCATTACCAGAAGAAAAGCCAATGTTCAGCATAAAGATCTATACAGTATACTATAATTATACACTTTAGGCACAGTGAGCCTTTTATCAGTTCTGGGAATGGTGGGAACCCTCCTGAAATCCATGTTCCATCTCTAACCACTAACACATTATGTCTTTGAGCAAACCCCTTTTCCTTTCTATATCTTCTCTCCTAACTAGCAAGATACGCTAGATAATATAGGAAATAATCTCTAATTCTCCATTTATTAGAATCAGTTTGATTTAGGATAGTTTTATATATACTAGTTTAAATAGAATAGAACAGAGTCAGTTATGTATAGATTTATTTCTTAGTCTATGATGATCAATGGGATCCTTTTTAAATTACTTTCGTCTCTAGCCCCCAAAGGTGATTTATTATATAGATGAGGCCACAGGCTTCCATTGTTTTGATTTTTCTCTACTTTTATAATTGTTACATGCAAATGTAAAGTTATATCTTAAATGTTAAAAACCCAAAGGGAGAAATTAGGTCATGGACTCCATAGTCTTAAAAATAATAGATAAGAAAGGTGACAGGGCAAAGATTTAATCCCCATTTAACAGAGGAAGGCACTGTAACTCAGAATAATTAATATGTAAATGCCTGCACAGCTAAACATCTTAGAGTCTAATGGAATGCAGTTCTAACTACTCAACAGGATGGTTTTTGAGGGCAGGTACTGACTTTAAAGAAATTTATTTCAATATGGTTGACCCAGTACTGACATTTTCTCATGTTGAATTTTCACTGATTGGAACGTAGGAACGGCTCAGTAAATATTAGATGGATAATAGTTGCATGAAACTGAAACCATTTATTCATCCTCTTATTCAACCTTTTTGAGGACATAGTTCTCAAAAGCTTTCTCCATTCTGATATTCTGATATTACTGTTTTTTTTATAATTAGCTTTGGTGCTTCAGTTCCCTTGGGACCCAGCTTTTGTTATGGAAACGCCAGCCTTTCTCTTTAGGACATTAGTTTCTGCTTTTTTCAAACAGTTTCTTCTTTTTCTGTTTTTCTCAGGTTACTGGAGGCTACTTGGTAAATTATAAATTTTACTTGGTCCCCTGGTCCACTTTCCAGTACCATTGTAGTCTAGAACAGAGAAATATCTTTCATTGTCCCCGCTCAAGCCATCACGGTGATAGATGCTCCCAAACAGCGCCATTTCAAAGAAAACTGTATGATAGAATAAAATAAAGCAATTTGCCATTTTCAGTGAAGATCAGTAACCACTCTGGTGGGAAATGTGTTCAATTGTTCTTGTAAATGAAAGAGAATTATGGTGCTATTGTATTATTTCTTATAATGCTTTATATATTCTGTACTGACATTTTTCTTTTTAGTTAGTTGGACTTAAAGTATAGCTCTTCCAAGTGCATTTAGAAACTTTTATTTTGTTCAGAATTCTTTTGCAATTTTGGATAATTGTTCTTTAATAATTTTCTTTTGAAAATATTTTTCTAGAGCTACATGGAAAATAAACACTGTAACTGAAATTTTGGTATTAAAAAGTACCTGCTAAATTAATTCACAAGATGCATTTAATTAAATATAGAAAAATTATTCCATACTGAAAATATTGTATGTTGACAGCAAAACTCTATCTTTTGGAATTATGTCTTTATCATTTCAGTACAATATTTAACACATTTCATTTACAATTCTCTACTTAACTATTAGGTATTATAGAGAGGAGGCATTTTTAATTACCAGTAATTTGAAGTTTTATGATTAAATCTATTCATACAAATTCGACGCTTTGAGATTGTGAAAGAACATAATTAGCTTGTAATTTGAAATACAGGTAGCCTTAGAGTTGTTCTACTGAAATGGTGATATTTTTGGATCACTTGAAATAGTAGATTTAAGGGATTTGAAAGCAATAAGTTAACACAAAAAGACACAGAAAGAGAATAATATGTGAAATATAAGACATATTTTCCAGTGGAGCTATGGAAATAGATGACACAGTAGTGCTGTAAGATATCTAGGCGTGAGTGGAAGTACAATTTTAAATGTATATTTATGATTTCTATGGTTCAATCGCATTTATTATTTTAAATCAGTAACAAATCTGCAGTGCTTTCGCACAGATGTCTATCGGTAGGCCCACAGTATTGCACTCATCAGAAGTGCTATTCTCATTGGAGTCTATGTAAGAAATGCCTCTGTAGCTACTCAGGAGGAAGTGGTGATGGTGGAAATATGCTATTTTGTGTGGCACCTGGTGACAGACTATCAAGGATAGAAGTAGACCTTATGTAAAGTTGCTACGTGTAAAGATCATATGAATACATCAGTAGCGTTATGGAGGAAGTTTTATAGTATTCCCTATAAAGATTTACCATTTGACCCTTGGAAACCAGGTGACAATTCTAAAGTGTCTTGAAGTAATCTGTCTTCAGACTTCGCTGAATTGCAGGCACAAGCACAAAGTCATGTTTCTGGATAACTCAGTAATTAATATGGAAGAAATAACAACTTTATTTATATACGGACTCAGCAATTTTTAAAGCAGATTTAACCAGATATTTAAAGCAAGTACGTTGTTTTGGCTGAAGTTATTTAATGAATTTTCTGTTTTCCACTGAATTTTTACATGAAAGGACATCTGTATATTGAGTCTTTTATCTATTTGCACGTTAATTTCTAATTTATAAATGCTTAAATTACAACTTTTTTTTTTCTGGTGCTATAGAGCGTATCTATAGCATGCTTTTATTTCTTTCCAGATATCTGTAGGTGTTTGGAATATACTTTTTTGGCAATATCACAAGTATTTCAAAAGAAAAATTTTGGGATCCCTGGGTGGCGCAGCGGTTTAGCGCCTGCCTTTGGCCCAGGGCACAATCCTGGAGACCTGGGATTGAATCCCATGTCGGGCTCCTGGTGCATGGAGCCTGCTTCTCCCTCTGCCTGTGACTCTGCCTCTCTCTCTTCTCTCTGTGTGACTATCATAAATAAATAAAAATAAAAAAAATAAATAAATTAATTAAAAAAAATTTCAGTGATAAATTTAGGATATACTCTTAGAAACTTTATGATAATTTAAAAATTAAAATATACTAATATTTTTAAAAAAATAGACTATTTTTGAGCAGTTTATGTTTATAGAGAAATTCAGTGGAAATTACCAAGAGATTCCATACATCTCACCAGCCTCACCTCTAGATTCCCCTATTATTATCATCTTACATTAGTGTGGTCCATTTATTACAATCGATGAGCCAGTGTGTATTGACACATTATTATTAGCTAAAACCTGTAGTTTACATTAGAGTTCACTCTGTGTTGTTCCCTCTGTGATTTTTGACAAATGTATAATGACATGTATCATCATGGTATCATACAAAATAGTTTCCCTGACCTAAAAACTCCCCTGTCCCCTCCTTTTCCTCGTTCCTTCCCTTCTCCTGAACCTTCGACAACTCCTGATCTTTTTATTATCTCCAGTTTTGCCTTTTCAGAATGTCCTATAGTTGGAATCATAGTATGTAACTCTTTCAGATTGTTTTTTTTTTTCATTTAGAAATATGCATTTAAGATTGTTCCATGACTTGTCTGCCTGTCTGTCTTTCTTTTTTTTTTTTTTTTTTTGGCTTCCTGACATTTTTTTATGGTTTCATTGGTTATCTCTATTGCTGAATAGCATTCTATTTTATGGGTATTTTCATATTATGGATGTTTTTGGATGTTAAAACAAACACCGTCTATCTATTCACCCATTGAAAGACATTTTAATTGCTTCCAAGTTTTGATAGTAGTGAGTAAAGTTCCTGTAATAATTCATGTACAGGTTTTTGTGTGAACATGAGTTTTCAACTCATTTGTGTGGATACCAAAGAGTATGATTGCTAGAACATATTTTAAGTTTCTTCAGTTTTGTAAGAAACTACCAAACTATCTTCCAAAGTAACTGTACCAGTGTCATTCCCACTAGCAATGAATGAGAACGTCTGTTGCTTCTTCACATCCTTGCTAGGATTTAATATTGTTGATCTTTAAGGTTTTGGTATGCAACTAGAGTCCTGAAATTAGACATTTTCTTTTGTATAAGTGATGAATTATTACATTTTATATTTATTTTAATTCTTGTTTATCTTCATCTCCTTTATCTGTTCATAGTTCTACTTGAATCATTTTAGCTTCTTTCTTGCTTCATGTTGCATTAATGGAGTTTGGTTGTGTTTTTTATCACATTTTCTCCCTTCTCTGGTTTGGAACTATTATTTTTGTGGGTATTCTTGAGTTTTACTATGCCTATTTAAAATGTAAAGTAAATAATAATTGAGGACTGGGATGTTGGAACACTTTGATATAATCACTCTTCTGATTTATTTCTAATTTTCATTTTTTTAATTAGATTTTTAAAATGTCTGCACTTTTAAAAAATATTTCATCGGATATAGATACTATTCATATAGATTTATTTTACATTAATTCCAGAAAGATAGTTTATTAAAACACAGTTCTATATTGGTGATTATATTCTTTTATAATGTAGAGGATATTATTTTAAAGTTTTCTGTCTTTCATTATTGATGTAGAAGACTCTGTTCTAGTATGGCTGCCATTTGCTTTTAAGGATTTGATAGCTTTACACCTTTTCCTTTGCCTGTTTATCTCCAGTTTCAGCATAATATAACTAGGTGTAGATTTATTTACTTTATTTTACTATTTGAACGTTTTGAGTCATTGTCTCTTCAAATACAGATTCTTTTGTCTTTACACTCTCTGTTGGTTTTCTGTTTAAAATTATCTTAGGTCTTCTCATTCTCTCTCCTAAATCTTCTCATTTTCCTCATCGTTTTTATCGTGTTTGCTCATTTTTTCCTCAATTCTGTCTTCATTTTCACCAGTGTTTTATTTAGCTCATCTAATCTATTGTTTTGCACTTCCTTCTTGTTTTATTTTTAACTATTATATTTGAATTCCCAAAAGTTCTGTTTTGTTTCTTTCCCAATCTGCTGAAACTTTGGGAGTATAGTATTTAAGTAGTTCTACTTTATGATTAATTTTAAACAAAACGACAAATCAAAGGACATGTTTTATTGAGGATAGGTTTTACTGATTCTGAAATACATTCTTTCTTATAGGTAGATATAAGATGCTCAACAGTTAAGGCCACTTCCAGTAGCCATCTGATTTCCAATGTTTTGAGAACTGAGCATGTCATACTAGTACATACTATATTTCCTGCGTCTTTCATTGCAGAATGAAAGATTGGCATGGCAGATACACATGAAGGGAGGATAGTTTATGATATAAATAATTTGATGTTATTCTGGTTTCACTTGAGGTATGACTATTTATATG
The DNA here is from genome assembly GCF_011100685.1 of Canis lupus familiaris. NCBI lineage: Eukaryota > Metazoa > Chordata > Mammalia > Carnivora > Canidae > Canis > Canis lupus. The sequence continues at coordinate 38,739,993 of NC_049255.1, forward strand.
TTATTAAAATTTTTAAAATATTTTTGGATAAAATTAAAAATATAAAATCATATAAAGATTTACATTACATGTATTTTAAGTAAGAACTTAAGTAACTTTAAAGAATTGTTAACCTTAAAATCAATATGGCATTTCCCTGCATGACATTTTTTATTTTTAAAGTTATTACTAGCAATGAAAAAATAGACATATACATATTTTTATAGAGTACATGATATCAATTTTTCAATTATACTGAGACATCAGGCACTGAACATCTGATTAGAGCATTTTCCCTAATAGATCTTGTTTATGCTTAATTAAATTGCAAATTTCACAACATGTTTTACTTCTGATACATTTCAAGTATTACATTACTTGCATTTATTTCCAGAATTTCAAATACTTGATTCAGTAATACTAAATGAATGATCAAATTTGACAATGATATCAGGAGACAATTTAATGTAGTCAAGTGACTCAGGCCCAATTTTAAATCATACTTCTGCTGAAAAATGAACAAATAAAGTAATATGACCATGTCAGCTGTTTAGTTTTTTCGAATATCAATTTTGCCCTTGTAAGATGAGGATAATCATGTTTCTGTAAATATTTAAAAAGAGAATCTTTTTGTTTGTTTGTTTTTAAAGATTTTATTTATTCATGAGACACAGGGAGAGAGAGAGACAGAGACATAAGCAGAGGGAGAAGCAGACTCCATGCAGGGAGCCCAATGCGGGACTCGATCCTGGGACTCCAGGATCACACCCTGGGCCGAAGGCAGACACTCAACCACTGAGCCACCCAGGTGTCCCAAGAAATAACATTTTTGGATAATGTATAATCACTTACGAATTATAAATTTTGAATTGTTTTTCATATTTGCTTAGGTAGTTTCTTCTACATAATTTCTATTCATCTTCAGACTAAGTTGGGTCAGTTGATACAGTTTTTTGAGTTGTACTAGACACCTCCTAACAAGCTTTTTAAAGGAAATTCCAAGTGAAGGGATTTGAAATAATTTTTATGAATATAATAAAATTTTTGTTGCATCCACAATGTTATATAAAATTTCATCACTTACACAATGTTTTCATATACAGTGTATTTTTAAGCCTGTCTTATGGTCTTTGCTTCAGCTGTCCTTGCTGAAAAATGAAGATTAGACTGTTCTATTTTTTTTGTCAGAGTGTGTAGTAATGAACAGTTTTTCTTTTCTACAGATGATATAGATAAAAAATGTAATATGAGTATTATTTTTAAGCATTACATTTAAAGATTAGATGTCATTTAAAAAATCTGATCATAAAATAGTGGTGTTGTGGTATGCACTTATCTGAAAAATGTTTGTTAATTAAGATATAACTTATATACAGTTCTACATTCAGATATTCAGTATATCTGTCCAAATTTTATTAATGTATATCAAATCACAGACATCTATTTCTATCATTTTGTTAAGTTTCCTTGGTTTCCTTTCCAGTCTATCTTCCCCACAGAAGAAAATATCACAAGTTAGTTTGACCTGTTTTAGCATTTTTCAAATAAATGAAATCAGAGTGTGTACTGTCTTTTTCCTTTCACTCAACACAATTTTTTTGAGATCCATCTATGATGCTGCTTCTTATCAGTAAATTTTTTTATTTCCTAATAATATTCGTAGGAGCAAAGAAATTACTCTTGATGAATATCTAGGTTTTTTTCCAAATTGGTACTATTATGAATGAAGCTACTACAAACATTTTTATACAGGCTCTCTGCACACATATATTTTTATTTCTTTTGGATAATTTATTAGGAATATAATTCCTGGGTGCTAGGGCTGATTCTTAGCTTTTTGAGAAACTGATAGATAATTTTCCAAAGTGGTCGTGCAATTTTAGTTAATTGTTTAAAAAAATTATTTGAGCAACTGGGTATTATAAGTACTCGCAGGTTTCTATTGTCAGACCTCAACTTTTAACTCTTAAGAATAAATGAGAATCAAGTAGTATTGTGCTGGATAACTTAATAATTTGATATGAATTGAAAGGATAACAAAATTATGTTACTGGCAAAATTATGAAAGTTCTATATAAACAGTTAAGAATTTCTACTTAAAATATACATAACCAACTTTCTCCTTAGTTACTTCCAGTTTTTCAGTGGGGTTAGGACTTTGTGATCAATTCTTTACTATTTGGCTTTGTGACTATTAGGTTTAAAGCCCTGGGTTTTCCTAGGTAAGGAAAATTTTTGCTTAAGAATTCTTTATTGATTTTATATTATTGATTTTTATAATTATTGACTATTAAATTATAACGATTTTTGGTCTGATTTGAAGGTGTTAGCTTTTATGAATATTATAAAGAAATATGTAAATTGCTAATTATGCGCTATTAATGGGCCATTGCCCATTAATTATAGGGAAAAATCAGGTTATGAATCTTATGGAAAATCCTATATTTTGAAATTTGTAAATTTAATAACAGGCACTACTTATAATACTTTATATAATCAGAACATTTTTAGGGGCACATAGGTTCCTTAATGGGTTAAATGTCTGCCTTTGGCTCAGGTCATGATCTTGGGGTCCCAGAATCAAGTACTGTATCAGGCTCCCAGCTCAGCAGGGTGTCTGGTTCTCTGTCTCCTTCTGACCCTCCTCCCTGCTTATTTTCTCTTTCTGTCTCAAGTAAATAAATAAAACCTTAAAAAAAAATCCGAGCTGTGTAGTAAATTTTTCTTTTCTTTTGGTTGTTTTTGGAAGGGGAATTTGTACAAAAAAAACTTAGATAGGTATTTCAGTCACGTATTCACTTATTCTGTCCTTAATTCATGTTTATTAGATGTCAGTCATGTGCTAGCACAGAGGTAGGCAGTGGGTACACAGTGTTGAATGAAAAAGATAACCATCCTTGAATGCTAGATACTCATTGTCTAGTAGAATAGATGGAAATTAAAGAAGTAGATATACAAATAAAAATAGTGTAAAAACTTGGCATAAGTGCTATGAAAGAAAATTATGTGAGTGATTTCGATTTTATGGATGTGTTTACTTTTGAGTTAGATCACTGAGAGGGGACTGTGAAGGTATTTTCTTCACATATGTATGGTCTGTGGTCTGCAAATGATAGAATTCTTTTGAGTTCTATTAGTATTAAAATATAAACATGAGAAATGGAAGAAATATCTAAGTATTTCTAGTTAGACAGTAGCTATACATACTGTATACACAGTTTCACGTAGTTTCTATTCATATATATCTGCTCAATGCATAACACTTAAGCTGGGAATTATTTGTTTAATTGCATTATAATTCTTTTTTTTTTTAAGATTTTATTTATTCATGAAAGACACAGAGAGAGAGGCAGAGACATAGGCAGAGGGAGAAGCAGGCTCCTCACAGGGAGCCCCGATGTGGGACTCGATCTGGGACTCCAGGATCACACCCTAGGCTGAAGGCAGGTGCTCAACCACTGAGCCACCCAGACTTCCCAAATTACATTATAATTATTTTCTAATTTTAAACCTAAACCCTCAGGGAGTATAACCACTTTCTGTTTTGGTTGATTAATTAATACCTTTGCTGCCTTCCTCTGACGAGAACTTGTTAAATATAATACAATTATTATAATATTTAGATGATAGCTTATTCCATATCCTAAGAAAAGTAAACATAATTATGTTCTCATTTCATTTCTATGCCATTGCCTTTACTGTGATATTCAAAGGCATTTTGCAACGTGTTAGAGTAAAATACAGTGCTCGTAATCTGGAGAGACAGGTCTATTTTTTCAACTGGAGATACCTGAAATGCCAATCCTAAACTATAAAAACATTTGAGCATATATTAAACATTACAGAGAGCTTGGATAAATGCTTAAATTTCTCTTCATGACTCTCGCAGAGGTTAGCTTATGATTAGACATTCAACTGTCCAAATTGATTAAAACAAAACAAAAAAAAAGAAGTGTCTAAATGCTTTAGTATATACAGTACAACACGTTTGACTAGTAATATCTGTAGTAGAGCATTTAAACAACCTTATTCTTTGTTATTACGTATTTCTTCTTTAAAATAAAAGCAAATATCTTATTTAATAACAGTTTTTGAGGAATATTTACTTGAGAAATTGTAAGTTGTTATAAATAAATGTTAGTGTTCTGATAGTGAAATAAAATATGGTATTTACTGACTTGCCAGCAGATGTCAAATATAAATAAAAGCAAGTGTTGGAAAGTCTGAACCAAGTGTAGATAGAAACTAAAGGCTACACTTGCATTTATATGGTTTGCCACCGAAGGATATTTGTCAGTTTGCATACTGTAGGGTAGCTGGAGAATAAGAAGAAAGTTGTGTGTAAATCAAATCCTTGATCGACCTCTGGACTATACATAGTATGCCATGCTCCAGAAGATTTGGTGGAAACCAAAAGCTGAGAGATTAAAAGGATTTGGTAGAAATTTCAGATGTTGCTCAGTAAGAAGGTCAGATTTTTAATCTAGCCAAGTTAACAATCTAATAGAAATCTAAATCAACCTCTTCAGAGGGTGACAGTAGAGTTGAGTCTCTATGATATATCTTCCACAATTTATGTTACACAGTAAAAACTTACTAGTAATGTGAAAAAACAAGAAACTATTACCCACAATCAAGAGAAAAACCATAAACAGAAATAGACGCTGAGATGAACCAGATGTTGAAATTAGCTGACAAGAATTTTAAAGTAGCACTTAAAAGTATATAGGACTTAAAGGAAAATATGATTCTAATGAGTGAAGAGATAGAGAATTAGAGCAGAGAATTAGAAACTATATTTTTTAAAATGGGAATTGTAGAACTGGAAAGTGAAATATATAAAATTAATTTTTTTTTATTTATGATAGTCACAGAGAGAAATATATAAAATTAAATGAATGGCTTCAAGAGCAGCTTAGGAATGCAGAAGAAATTGTTGATAAATGTGAAGATAATTCAATATGAATTATCTAATCTGACAGAGAATAAAGGATAAATGTAGAATAGATTGTTAGTGACCTGTAGAATAATATTAAGGCTCTAATTTTTGTGTATTTCCTGCCTCAGAAAAAGAGGAAAGAAATAATGGAGAATAGCAAGTATTTGAAGGTATACTGGCCAAAGTAGTCTCACTTTGAATTACTCTTTTGTGAGAATAATTTATTTTCAGATTTAAGAAGTTCAGGCAACTCTAACAGGATATATATGAGATATAATACATATGGATGCATCATTGGCTAACTCTTAAAAAACAAATCCAAAGGGAAAATATTGAAAGCATCTGGAGAAAAAGAACACATTATCAAGAAGGAAAATATGGCATAAACTATTGCTGACTTTACATCAGAATTAAAGGGAGGCAGCAGACAGTGGAACAGCATCTCTAAAGCACTGAAAGAAAAAAAAAAAAAAAAAACTATTAATCCCCAATTTTGTTTCCAGTGAAAATATCCCTCAATTTGAAGATGGATCAAAAATATTTTTACTCAAAAAAAGTTTGAATGTATTTGTCAATAGCACATCTGCATTATAGAAGTGCTAAAGGAAATTCTTCAGATCAAAGAGAATAGCACATGACGACTTTGTTGTATAGGAAAAAATGAAGAATAGCAGAAATGGTAACTATGTAAGTGAATGTAAAAGTATGTTTATTCTTCATCTTTTTAACAGTCATATGGAAGCATAAGATACTTTCTTCATGGTTTGATTTTAGTCAGGATACCAAAAGCCATAATCATAAATTCTATAAATAAGATTTCATCAAAATAAAACTTCTGGTTTTCTCCCGGTCCCATTTAAAAACCGTATAGGCAAGCCATAAACTGGGTTAAAATATTCACAAAATACGTATTTGACAAAGGATATGTTGTCTAACTGAAAACAAAAGATAATTGAAAAATCAGCAAAAGATCCAAATATAAATGTCACAAAAATATGTGCACATGCACATTTAAGTAAATAAAATCAATTATCAAGGAAATGAGAATTCAAATCATAGCAATAAAAAGCCTTTAAAAACCGACAAAAAGAATGTTAAATAGCCTTCTAGAGCCAGTATTACAAAACTGATTATTCTGGAAAATTGTTATGGTGACTGGGTATACATATATAAGTATTTTTTGGCTCAGTTTTGTGTTAGACGGTGGTCATAGCTCAGATCTCTAGATGGATGCATGCATGACCTGTTCTTATTCAGACATAATGTTTGTTTCATGTGGAAGCTGAAGAACCCATGCACCTTATTCCTATTTTGTGATAACATGTCCACTGAAACGAAAAAAAAAAAAAAAGAAATTCCGTTTTTTTCTCTTAATGATGATTGCTTAACATTCCCATATATTCTAAAACTATTGTTAGAAAACACGTGCTTAAAAAAAAGAAAGAAAGAAAGAAAGAAAGAAAACACGGGCTTACACACCAACTTATAAATCAGTTGTCTCTCTGACCACTTGAATCTGTGAGATAGGTCACCTGTATGTGTCTCTCCGTGATAGCAAATGGGCTTGAGGACCAAGAGGACTGAGCACTAAATGAGATAAAGAGATGTTATTTGTAGGTTTTGTTTGATTCCCACACAGAGTTTAATAGTTTAATAGTTGTAAGGAGCTAACTTGCACAGAAGTCAATTTGCAAATCATTCTAATCCTAAAAGGAACGAGTCCATCTACTTTCAAAACTGGCATCTGAGTTACTCAATTTTCAGTGTTACTGTTATACTAATTTGACACCAGACCCATGCTTGAGTATTTTTTTTTAATTAAGATGACAATATGTTAACTAACTAGAATTTAAATAAAAATTTGAAGAATAAAATGACATAGCACAGTTATTCTCTATTTTGGTTGTCATTTTCTTGTAGATACATATAGTACCCATTTGATCTTAAACTAGGCTTTACAATTGGATTTATAAAATTGTAAACATTAAAATGTCAGGTTTTAAATACTTTTTTACTCTTTATATGATTATAATGCTGAATCCAAATAATTCAAGTTAACTTTGCTTTTGCCACAGTGGTGATTTTCTTTTTTCTATTTTTTAAAGTATGCTCCACACTCAATGTGGAGCTTGGAATCATGATCTTGAGATCAAGAGTTGTATGCTCTACCAGCTGGGCCAACTGGCACCCCCCTTTTTCTATTTTTGATAAAAATAATATGTTAATTTATGTTCTAAGTACATTGCCATTAGAAGATATTTCACCTTAGTGAGTCTGAGACAGTTAACAAATATATATTTCCTCTTTAAGCAAATAAAAGCTAAATAATCAAAAAGTTAAATTTTAGATATTGAATCTATTTTTTGCACAGATCATTAATTTTTACTGAAATAATTATTTATACAGTTGGTTCTAAAATCATCAAGTGTTTAAATCAGACTTAACTTTTGTATCACTGGACTTCTAAGAATTTCTTGTTTTAAATCATTGATTGTTCTTTAACATTTTTTTATGCAAAAAATGTGTTAGAATATAAACATAAGTATCTAATTTTGCAGAAATGTCTAACAGAAAAGAACCATTTAACTAAAAACATTTTATGGAGCTACTGAGTAGTCATGGTAACGAAAAGTTACACTCTTTTAAACATTTGTAAATTTTTTCATGTGGAAAAGCTTTTAGTTCTTAATAATTGCTATTTTCCTCTCAAAATTATGTCAAAAACATTTCCAAGATGAGAAACAAATGTATGGCTTATTTTAATGGTTTTCATTAGGGCATTTATTTAACTTTTTAAAAAGCAGACTTATGGAAGAATATTTGACCTATAATAAACTGCACACTAAGTGTATAATTTGTGAAGTTTTTACTCATTTATACACCTGTGAAGGCATCCCTACAATGAGGATAATGAACAGGCCCATCACTCCTTTTAATCCCTTGCTCACATCACTCCCTTTCCCACCCTTTGTCCCCAGGCCACCAACCACTTACCTGAGTATTCCCAATCTATCTCTGTCTTCTTTTTTTTTTTTTTTTTTTTTTTATCTCTGTCTTCTTTTAACCCACATAATTATTTGAAGTGCATCCTTGTTGTAGTGTATTTTAATATTTCATTTCTTCTTTTTCTTGACTAGTATTACATTGTATGTATACCTAACAATTTGCTTATCCATTCACCTATTGAAGTATATTTGAGTTGTTTTCAAATATGGCCTGTGAACATTTGAGTACAAGACTTTGTATGGTAATACACTCTCATTTCTCTTGGGGAAATACCTAAATGTGGAATGGTTGATTATATGGTAGGTGTATGTTGACTTGTTAAGAAATTACCAGTTCCCAGCAGCATATGAGAGTTCTATTTTCTTCATACCCTCACCTCAGTGTTTTTGATTTTATCTATTCTAATGGTGGTACTGGTGTCTTGTCGATTTAATTCATTTAAAAATTGTGTTTGTTTTCTAATTATTGACCTTTGCAGAGTCTTATATTCTGGATACAAATACTTTATCAGCTATATACTTTACAAATATTTGATACTGACTATGGCTTGTCTTTTTCATTCTCTTAATGGTGTCTTTCAATGGCCGCAAGTCTTTCATTTTGATGAAGTTCAGTTTATCAATTAGCTTTCCCCTAACTTTGGATTATTCTTTTGATGTCATATTGAGGAAGTTTTGCCTAACTCAAAGTCTTGTCTTTTATGTTAAATTTAGGTCTAGAATCCACTTTGAATTAATTTTTGTGTATGATATGATAGATTGGAATTCATTTTTTCTGTATGTGGATATATAATTGTATATCCATATTAGTAAAAGACTCATTTCTCCTCATTTGCACATTTGTCAAAAATTTATCCATGTATTTGTGGATCAGCGTCTGATTCTATTTTCTTCCACATGTCCATTTTGTAATTTTGGTGCCAATTAATTACTGTAACTTTATAACAAGTCTTGAAAACACAGAATGTTAGTTCTCCAGTTGTGTTCATTGTTAAATTTCTTTTGACTATTATTGGACGTTTACAGTCAGTTTTTAATTTGCATAAAACATCTCCTGGGATTTTGGGGAGGATATTATCAAATGTATAGTTACATATCAGTTTGAGAAAAACTGACATTTTAACAATGTTGAGTCTTCTAACCCATGAGCAAGGTAAGTCTATTAAGTCTTTTAGTTACTTTTGTAATATTGTATAGTTTTCAATGTAAAGGTATTCTGCATCATTTTGTCAGATTTATCCCTAGCCATACGATATTTTGATGCTATGTTAAATGGTATCTTTTTTTTACTTCAATTTGACTGTTAGTAGTATATATAAATACATTTTTATATTATATCCTGCAACCACATTAAAATACTTATCAGTTCTCATATTTACAAAAAACTTACTTTTTAAACCAGTTTAGTTTTATAATAAAACTATAAAATTTTATAAGTAAAATTTATAAAAAAAATAAAATTGTATAGAAGTACAGTGAGTTTCCTTCTATCCTCTGCCCTTGTATATGGATAGCTTCTCTCACTGTCAAAATTGTCTTAGCATTTTAATAGGTTTCTCTTCTTTTTTTCTTTTCTTGTATGTTTCTTGGTCTTGGGTTTCTTGAGCTCTTTATATCTGTGGATTTATATGTTTCATTTTAAAAATGGATAATTTATGTACATTATTTCTTCAAATTTTTTTTCTGTATTTATCCCTGTTCTCCTTTGGGGAATTCAATTTCATGTGTATTAGACTACTTGTAATTGCCCCACAGCTTGCTGATCCTCTTTTCATTACTTTAAAAGAGAATCCTGTTTTTTCTTCATGTTCAATTTTGGAGTTTCTCTATAGCTGTCTTTAGTTTACTAATTTTTTTTTTCTTGTGCAATGTCTGATCTACCACCAATTTCATCAGTTGCATTTTTTAAACTCATATATTAGTTTTTATCTTAGAAGTTTGATTTAGGTCTTTTTTATATCTCCTGTGTGTCTTTAACTTTTGAACACATGCAGTACAGTTACAATACATATTTTAACATAATAAAACAGACTGAACTTAGAATCCAGTATGAGAAGTTGTCTCCTGTTAAGCTGGGCGTTAAAGAAATTTGCAAAATTGTGGATGAGTACCACTGATATTACTAACCACTTTCATAAAAATACACTATATTAATATGTAATGAGTTCTTACTGCTTTTTTAGAGTCAGAATATTTTAAAAATCTCTTAGTAGTAAAAGTAAAAGTAGTAAAAGTAGTCATTACTTTAATTTCCAATACAGTGAATATTAATAGATATAACCCTCTTTAATGAAGACTATTTGGGATCTTCAGTACTTTCAGGGTACAAAGTGGACTTGAAACCAGAAGTTTTGAGAAGTACTGAATGATTTACTATGTGCACATCCCTATATTGGTATGCTGGTTAGTAACACTGAAATCACATAGTTGCCAGAAGGTCTTATTCTGAGAGTAGTCTGAAAGCCCATGCTAAGATTTGCAGATACCCTGGATGCTATGGTCTGAGTGTTTGTGTCCTGCCTAAAATTCATATGTTGAAATTTTAATGCCTAATGTGATGGTATAAGGAGATGGAGCCTTTTGGGAGGTGTTTAGGTCATGAAAGTGAAGCCCTCCTGAAGATTAATACCTTTGTAAAAGAAACCCCGGGGAGCTCCCTTGCATCTTCTACCATGTGAGGACACAGAAAGAAGATGGCAGTCTGCATTTTGGAAGGTAACCTTCATCGGAACCTGGCCTTGCTGGCATCCTGATCTTGAACTTTCTAGCCTCCAAAACTGAGAAATAAATTTCTGTTGTTTAAGCCATGTAGTCTATGTTTATTTTGTTTTATCAGCCCTAGTGGACTAAGACACCAACAAAGTATTTCTTCATAAACTTCACAACTCTAAATTCTAATGGGTGAGATTTGCTTAACAAACTATGATACCATTCAGAAATAGTCTGGGAATAATAACCTTAAAGAAATGCGAAGTGAGCATGAAATAGAAATATCATGGACTGAAGGCTAAAGCTTTAGATTCTAACTCCCAAATTTACACCCTACCTCTTAATTATTCCATCCCTTGGAGCAGGTCAGTTTGTTTATTCACTTTCAAATGGGTCAAATTGACCCAGTACCATAGGGTCCTTCTGAGGATTAAATGAGACAACAGAGATTGTAGTGTTTAGAAAACTATTGTAGTGTACTTATGTTAAAGATTATTCTTGGTGCTATTTGACTTTTCACTTAAAATAGAAATATGAAGAAAAAATAAAATAAAATAGAAATATGGTCTGAGATAATGTTTTACGTTACCTCAGGATTTTGGGTCTGGCTACCCCAGGCAAACTTTTGAAGTTTTGTGTCTGTTCAAATTTAAGTATGACCATTAAATCAAACTGTTATCTCACCTGCTATATCAAAATGTGTTTTTTCTTTTTTTAATTTTCTGGTGAAACCATGTGCTGCACTTCACTGAGATTTTGGCCTAGTTATGCATATTAATATATTTTTTTCCATATCTATTTATGTTTTTCTCACAATGTGAAAAAAAATAGGTCATTTAGTGTTGCATCTTAGTATGATGTAATCAAATTAAAATTAATTTGCAGAGCACCTCGGTGGCTCAGTCATTAAGCATCTGCCTTAGGCTCCTGTCAAGATCCCAGGATTCCAGCCCCACATTGGGCTTTCTGCTCAGGGGGGAGCCTGCTTCTCCCTCTCCCTCTTCCTGCCACTCCCCCTGCTTGTGCTCTGTCTCTCTGTGTCAAGTAAATAAATAAAATCTTAACAAAAAATAAAATGTAATTTGCTTTTATTCCTAGTGCATAAGATTATTCCATAGCTTTAGAAGATACTAATTTTTTTTTTCTTAATTTTCTCCTAAAATCTTTGCTTTCTCCTCCATGCAACTGGTCTTAACTCCTTTTTGTAAAAATTGTTCAAAGAATTTAAAAAGTATTATTGGATTTTAAAATACGATTGCAGATATTATTTATATCTTTATTGTTTGTGGAAAGTTGAATCATGTTTTAGAAGGAAAACAATTGCTTTCATCTAGAGTAGATATGTTTGCAAGAAGATAAAGGACTTTTCTAAGGTTCATAAGAGCTAATCTCATTTAATTGAAAATACTTTAATGAAAAGTCAAGAATTAAAATCTTAAAATTTGTATTAATCTTGATAGAACTCTTTACCTAGGAGTATATTAGTTTAGAAACACATTAAAAATACAACAAATCATAGTGCTTATTTTTCTTTTTTGTTTGTATATTTATTAACAATTTTCTATCTTATTTTAGAAATCTGAGGGAAAGACTATTCATAGCTGGAAGGGATTTTGGAGTAGTGACAGGTACAATCACCAAATAATAAATTGTCATTAGCTTCACCTCTATATTATACTTCTTTTTACATCACTACATAGAAAGTTGATAATTAAATGTGTAATGGCACAGCAGAATAATGTGAACAAAGATATGGAAGATAAAAAAAAAAAATAAAAATGATAACCTCTTAGAATTTGACATGCAGAAAGGACTTTATTATGTTTGAAAATACTTTTAATTCTTAAATTACTTATATGATTTTTTTGGTGGTCATTACTAAAACACTTTTTGTGAGAATTGTGATAATTACAAAGATGGGTCTTATAGCCTTGGGTATTTGATTGAATAAGAAAAAAAATAAGCTATATTCCACAGTTTTATCCCCTAGTGTTCAGCGTTGATGGGTATTTGAGCCAGATCAAATGACATTTTAGCAGTGAAGGGGATTGTTGTAAAAAATATACTAATATACCTTAGGATCAAATCTTAAGGGGCCTGTCTGTTCCAGTTTAACTTTGTAATAAGTATAAATAAACAAATCATCTTACGAAGTTGGTGTGAGCTTTGGATGGAAAAGATCATTTGTCTACTTGAGATGTTGAAAGTTTATATATCTCCTATCAAAGATACTATTCAATTTCATTATTTTTAACTCTACTGATTTGCTTTTATAATAGTGTAAGTGACATTTATGAAAATGAAAAGTGAGTTTTTGAAAGGATATAATTTTAATTATTTCATCATTTTTCTTAACTCAGTTTTGGATTAGATTTCCAAAACCTAATTAATTTTTTTTTAGCTTTTTTTCAGCTTTAGAAGGAATGCAGACTCACTGTGGAAGTTCAGGCTTTTAAAAATTGTTATTGTTTTTTTTTTTTTTTTTTTCCTTTCTTCCCATTTCTTTGTTCTTACAGATTGAGAGAGAGGGATGGAAAAGGGAGATTGAAGCAATTTTGGATTTCCCCATTAGGTGGACTAGGTGTAAATTGAGATACTAAAGGAGGAGTACTTAAGAAACAAAACAAATAAAAAAATAAAGGTTTCTTTTTTTAAGGAGACAAGGACTAGCCATCTTGGAAAAAGCAGAGTGTACTTGCACTTTCATGCTCAAATATTTTTTATTTTGAATTATGTATGGAGAAGGCATCATACTCAGTTGATTGCTGAGGTAGAAGAGGAGATACTAGCCTTTTCCCCTGACCCTTGCTTTGCATATTTTAAATAAGAAAGACTCCCCACCTCGCTGCCCACTGTGGGAGGCAGATTGCTTCTGAACAGCTTTCTGGCCCTTTTGCACTTTAGGGGACTGTGGGCACATCCTCTTGGAATTCAAAGCCAGGAGATAAGAGGGAGGAATGCTTATGAAGTGCCTCATTGTCCTCTGTACTCTTAAGTAAACATCTTGTGTGGGAGAAGTCGAGGCAATGCATCTTTTTTTTTTTTTTTTCTGTGCTTTGTGGTGGTTTTCAAAACCCAACTAATACAATAACACCCACTTTATGATTTTTACACAATAGATTATAGCACTTACTGACCTGGAATCCAGGTCCATTATGTTATGGAGACAAGGCGCCTGGAGAGTAAAGAAATGCCACCTCTAAAACAGATAAATAATTAAAACAGTTCTCTGACTACAAAGAAACAAATTCATTAAGCATGTTATTAAGCACATTTATTATGTGCTAGAGACCATGCAAGGTGACATGATATATAAAGGAGATAGTCTACCAATGTTAAATCTGTCTATAGAATAATGTAGTTAATAACAGCATCTGTCTCTCTTCTTGCCCAGTCATACATATATATCAAGAGATTTGGACTAATTAGTTTGCCTTCCCTCATTTTACCTCATTTATCATGCATTTAACATTTGCAAATATCAAAATTATCTTTTAAAATATTATGTGCATTAACTGATGCCATACCATAGATGCTGAATATAATTATGCAACAGTTTTCACCATCTTCCCTCTTGACTCTTTATGTGAAGTTGAGTTTGATTGTACTGATTTTTTAAATGATGAGCTAACTAATGATTCTAACTTTCATATCCACAGGGTTTAGCAATAATTTTTTTTAGAGTAAGGAAGAAAAAATACTTTTATTAATTTTTACATTTCCTTCTGTTTCTGTTACATCGTTTGCCTTCACTCTGACTTTTCACTCCGCCTGTAAAATTTGGGGAGAGTGAATTCTAGGCATCATTTCTTATGTGCGGCTTTTGATCTCACATCACAGATGCACACTAAATGAATTTGACTTTCCCTAACTATGAGAAGACACGCAATCTCACTCAAACAACTGGTGTGTCAGAAGTCAAGACTGCTCACAAACGTGGCACTCTTCTGGGTAGAGACTACCAAGATCAGTAAGCGGAATCTCCAGGCTGCAAGGTGTCATGTTTAAAGTCTTTGTCTCCTGGGATGGTGCTGCAGAAAGATTGCTCTACTAGAGCACGGTTATTCTCAACAGAAACAATTAGACCTTTACAATATTAAGGTAGATCTCTCTTTACCGGCTGTGGATTCAAAGAAGCAGAGATCAAGTGCATTGGGTATTTTGTGATTATCTCAAAGAGTGAGGTATTCTAGGTTCCAAAAGGGGTAGACTTGAGATTTAGGAGGACTAATGGCAGTGCCTTTGGCCAGAGCAGTTGAAGGGTCTCTACAGATTTTGCCAGTTGAATCTTAATAATGCCATTAGTGTGTTTGACTAATCCTGAGGATTGAAAGTGAAAGCATGAAACTGGCCAAATAGCTTAGATGTACTGAATCACTTGACCTGTGAAGTGAATTCCTCAGTCACTCTGAAGTTTGGGGTGGTTCACCAGGTAGGAAGGATATTTTAAAACCTACCAGTCATTACCAAGACATTCGTATCCACGAGACAGAGGAAGCTGTATAAAATCCACTTGCCAAACCTCAATTGGTCCATTGCACAATATAAAGTGTCCAGGAGCCTGGGCATAGTTTTTCTTGAATTATATTTCAATTCAAGTGAAGCAAACAACGTATGCACTCTTTGTGCCTTTGTTAATACTTTTTCACCAGTATTGGTTCATAAAGCTTACCAATTTTATTGGTAGACCAATGATGCAATGTATGTACAGTAGTCAGTAATGGGAACCCTAGAGTCCTAAAGACTAGATTAATTTGGCCTAAGCCAGAATTTTCTTTTTTTTCTTTTTTTTTTTTTCAGAATTTTCTTCCTTATTAGATTTCTAGTATTGTTTTTCCTTTTCTAGTGCCAACTGTTGGGCACCTCTAGTTAGTTTTCCTAGATTATTATTTGGGGGAATATCTCTTTGGACCATGACAGAGGTTTGGTTTTTGGTTTCTTTTAGAGCAGCATTATTTGTGGAAACATCAGTGAGATGGCTTCTTTTTTTCTTTTTTTTTTTTTTTAATTTATTTTTTTTAGTGAGATGGTTTCTTTTTACCTCCAGGGATTAAAGTTTGGAGTTTTGATTTTATAATGCCAGAAGTGAGGAAGCCTCTCAGTTTCCACAGTATTCCAAAGATATACTTCAAAGGAACAGCTACTGTTAATATAGATATTTGCAGTTTCGCCATTGGTTAAAATGCAGGTCTGAGCAAGAACATAGAGTTTAGCCTGTTGGACTGAGGTAGCCAAAGGCAGAGGTGTTGCCTTGATGACTTTGAAAGGAGCTGCAGTAGCATACCCAGCATAATATTAACCATTTTCACCTTTTAATATGAGCCATTGGTAAACCACAAAAAAATTAGTAATATCAGAGGTAATCTGTTAGAGTCAGTCATGAGAAATACACTGCAAGAAAGTTATTAGAGGTTAAGCCATCCTGATCTTCCCTAATACAGGCATACCTCATTTCATTGTGCTTCGCTTTGTTGTACTTTGCAGATAACTATGCTTTTTATTTTTTATTTTTATTTATTTATTTATTTTTGTGTGTGTGTGCTTTTTATTGAAGGTTTGTAGCAACCCTGTGTCACACAAGTCCAATGATACCATTTTCTGGCAGGATTTGCTCATTTCCTATAGACAGGAGTCACATTTTAGTGACTTTCATACTTCAAACATGTTTCGTATTATGTTGATCTGTGATTTTTTTTTTTTTTTTTTTGAGAGAGAGCGTGAGCTGGGGTGGGGGGCAGGGACAGAAGGAGAGAGAATCTTTAAGTAGTACCCGGGGCTCGATCTTAGCACTGTGAGATCATGAACTGAGCTGACCAAAAGTCGGGTGCTTATCCAACTGAGTCACCCAGGTACCCTGTGTGATTGGTGATTTTTGATGCTGCTATTGTAATTGTTATGGGGGTGCATGAACCACACTTACATGAGACGGCAAACAATCCATAAATGTGTGTGTCTCACTGCTTTAGCAACTGGCTGTTCTCTTGTCTCTCTCCTTCACCTCTGGCCTTCCTATTCTGAGACAAAATATTAAAATTAGGTCAATTATTAATCTTACAGTGGCCTCTAAGTGCTCCAGTGAAAGCAAGAGTCGTGTCATTCATTTTAAATCAAGAGCAAGCTAGAAATGATTAAGCTTAGTGAGAAAGGCATTTTGAAAGCCAAGAGAGGCCAAAAGCTAGGCTTCTTGCACCAGTTAGCCAAGTTGTGAATGCAAAGGAAAATTAATTTCTTGAGCGAAATTAAAAGTGCTATTCCAGTGAACACCAGAATGATAAGAGAAACAGCCTTATTGCTGATACGGAGAAGGTTTGAAAGGTCTGGATAGAAGATCAAACCAGCCCCAATATTCCCTTAAGCTAAATCCTAATCCAGAGCAAGGTCCTCACTCTCTTCAATTCTACGAAGGTTGACAGAGGTGAGTGAGCTGTAGAATAAAAGTTTGAAGCGAGTAGATATCAGTTTATAAGGTTTAAGGAAAGAAGCCATCTCCATGACGCAAAAGAACAACATAAAGCAACAAGTGCTGACGTAGAAGGTATGATAAGTCATCCAGAAGACCTAGGTAAGATAATTAATGAAAGTTTTGCTACAGTAAACAGCGGATTTTCAATGTAAATCAAACAGCCCCGTATTGGAAGAAGATGCCATCAAGGACTTTCATAGCTGGAGGCAAGAGGTCAACACCTTAATCTTAAAAGCGTCAAAGGACAGGCTGATTTTCTTGTCAGGGGCTAATGCAGAGGACAACTTTTCATTTCAAGCTGGTGCTCATTGACTATTCTGAAAATCCTGGGGCCCTTACGAATTATACTAAAACTTCTGTGCCTCTGTTCTGTAAATGGAACAACAAAGACTGGATGATAGCACATCTGTTTACAACATAGTTCACTGAATAGTTTAAGCTTATTGTTTGGAAAAAGACCTACTGGATTAGGAAAAAAAAAAGAGAGAGAGAGAGAGAGAGACTCCTTTCAGAAATATTACTGCTCTTGACAATGCACCTGGTCACTCAGGAGCTCTGTTGGAGATGTACAATGAGGTTAATTGCTTTCATGTCTGCTACATCCATTCTGCAGCCTGTGGATCAAGGAGTCATTTTGACTTTCAAGTCTTGTTATATAAGAAATACTTTTTCTAAGGGTATAGCTGCCATAGATGGTGATTCCTCTGATGGATCTTGGCAAAGTAAATGGAAAACCTACTGAAAAGGATGGATCTTTCCATATGCCAAGAAGAACAGTTATGATTCATAGAAAGAGATCAAAATATCAACATAAACAAGAGTTTGGAAGAAATTGATTCTAACCCCACTGGATGAGTTTGAGGAGTTCAAGACTTCAGTGGATAAAGTAACTCCAGATGTGATGGAAATAGCAGGATTAGAAGTGGAGCCTGAAGGTTTGACTCAGTTGCTTCAGTCTCATGATAAAAACCTTAATGAATGAGGGATGCCTGGGTGGCTCAGTGGTTGAGTGTCTGCCTTGGCCTCAGGGCATGATCCCAGGGTCCTGGGAGCCTGCTTCTCCCTCTCCAGTTTTGAAAGAACTTTTCCTGTGGGTAAAAAGCTATCAGACAGCATTACATGCTACAGAGAAATCATTCATGAAAGGAAGAGTCGATTGCTATGGCAAACTTCATTGTTGTTTTATTTTAAGTAACTTCCACCCCACCTTTCAGCCACCACCACCCAGATTGGTCAGTAGCCATCAACATCAAGACATGACCCTCTATCAGCTGTGATAATGACTTGCTGAAAGCTCAGATGATGGTTAGCATTTTTCCTCAGTATTTTTATTTTTTTTTAAAAAGAGAGAGAGAGAGAGAGAGAATGAGCGCCTGAGCAGGAGGGAGAGGGAGAGAGCGTCTGAAGGTGACTGCACTTAGTGCAGAGCCCAACATGGGGCTTGATCCCATAACTGTGAGATCATGATGTGAGCTGAAACCAAGAGTTAGCTGCTTAACTGACTGAGTCACCCAGGTGCTCCAATAAAGTATTTCTAAATCAATGTGTGTACATTTTCCTAGATGTAATGTTATTGCACACTTAAAAGACTCCCTATAGTTTACATTTATATGCACTGGGAAACCAAAAAATTCATTGGCTCTCTCTTGTGTTATTTACTTTATTGTGGTGGCCTTTAACCACCCCTGCAATATCTCTGATGTATAAATAGATATTAGAATATAGCCTGCATAGAAAAATGTGTAAGGCATTGCTATGAAGAGATGAGAAAAGGAAGACATTTAAAAAAAAAATTTATTTACTTGTTCATGAGAGACAGAGAGAGAGAGAGAGAGGCAGAGACACAGGCAGAGGGAGAAGCAGGCTCCATGCAGGGAGCCCTACGTGGGACTCAATCCTGGGACTCCAGGAACACACCCGGGGCGGAAGGCAGGCTCTAAACTGCTGAGCCACCCAAGGGTCCCCAAGAAAATGAAGAAATTTTAAAAGCAATATGTGCATTAGTTTCCCAGTGCTGCTGAAACAAAGTACCACATAGTGGGTGGTATAAAACAACAGATACTGATTCTGTTATACTTCGGGAGGCTAGAGGTCTGAAAATAATGTGTCAGAGGGGCCTCACTCTCTCTGAAGACTCTAGGGGAAACTCCGTTCCACGCCACTCTTGTGGCTTTCGGTGTTGCCTATAATCCTTGGCATTCTGTTGCTTGTGGACATAACCTTATCTCTACCTCCATCATCCTGTGGCACCCTGCCTATGTGTCTCTCTGTGTTCAACTGCCTTTACGTAGGGCATTAGAATTATTAGATTACAGGTCCATCCTACTCTAGTATCACCTCATCGTACTTCGATTACATATGCAAAGACTCTATTTCCAAACAAGGTCACATGCACAGGTGCTGGGTGGATGTGAATTTGTGTGTGTGTGTGTGTGTGTATGTGTGTGTGTGTGTGATCAGTACCACATGAAACCCCAAAAATGCCTAATAGCAGGTCCATGTCAAATTTTTTATGTGGGTGTCATCATAACTGGAAATGATATTTGATTGGGTGTTTGTGAATACTTGATTTCAACCATGTACAGTAAGTAGTCCCCTCTTATCCATGGAGGATGTGTCCAAGACCCCTGGTGGACACCTGGAATCATAGATAGTACCAAACCATATATATAGTATGTTTTTTTTCCTGTACATACATACATACAGTTTAATTTATAAACTAGGCACCGCAAGAGATAAACCACAACAATAATAAAATAGAACATACGTGGATGTGGTTTGTCTCAATATCTTATTGTACTGTACTCATCCTTCTTTTAATGATGGGATATGATTAAATGTCTTCATGATGAGAAGAAGTGAGGGGAAAGATACACATATTGTGACGTAGTGTTACACTAATCTTGACCCTCTTACAACGTCAGAAAGAGGATCCTCTACTTCTGGGGTACAATTGACCTACCACAGGTCCCTGAAACTGTGGAAAGTGAAACCACGATAAGGTGGGGCTCTTGTATGCATTAAAGGTTGGCAGGGTGATGTGAATATCCTCAGAAGTGGGAGGGGGGGAGGATGTCCTGTGTTCAAAATCAGATGCAATAGTTAGTATTCATCTCTTCATGGCATTCTGTATCTTTAAACATACTTAAACACTTTAAAATATAACAAAAATCAAATAAACTATTTTTAGTAGGTATTAGTGGTATTTTGGGGGAATAATGATCTCATATGCATATACACCTATATTACATTTTGCTTGACACTTGATTTTATGTATTTTATTAACATTGTATATTTTATTTCTAAACTCTTTTTTAGGGGTCAACAAAACAAAATGCAAATGACACAGATCAATATGTAAGAGTATAACAGAAAAATGAATGTTGATAGAGCCCAGTTAACTAGAATTCCTTCCATGAAGAGGTGGGGAAAATCTATAAGAAGTAGATCTGCTGATAAAATTATAGGACCTCATCGGCTGAGAGATATATCCAGCTGTCTTATGGTCAATATGAACGAATGCTCTATGAATGTCCTGAACCAGAGCCAACCATCAGGTTCATTAACCTGAGTCAATTACATTTTAGAAATTATCAAAATTTTAATTTGATTCAAAGACCAATCTTATTTTTAATATACCTCATCTTTCTAAGGATTATATTAATAATTTATATAATTTATAACATGTTTGCTTTATTATTTACTTAAGCTGCTCTACTACTCTTTTTATAGTTCCTTCAGAACTTCCATCACTTATCAATGGTAAGCACTGGTGAAAAGTTGCTTTTTTTTTTAATAACCCCCTCAGAAGCAGAGAGACCACACTGAACAGTGATTCTTTGCTTACTTATGCTTCAGGGTTTAAAAGATCATGTTTATACCATCCTATAACATTTATTGATTCTGGCAGTTTAGGGACAAAGTGAAAAGGCAGAGGAGAGAAAAAGGTAGAAAAGAAAGGCAAAAACATAGTGAGAAAACATGATTCTTGACACAACCTAATTTCCCTTAATGCACATTTCCCAGATAAAGTCTCTTATATGAATTTACCCAGATAAACCAACTGATTAAAAAGTAAAAACATTGGTCAGATTATTTATCTCTCGAATGTGGTAATGGAAGTAATCTCCTTGATCCATAAACACATTTCATCATTTTATTAGTTTGGAAAATTAAAAACTTATGGCATGAAAATCAAGCTTACAACTTTAATGAATTTGGCTTTTTTCTCTCAAAGTGAGAAAACTCTTGCTAACCTTTTTTCTTAATAAACAAGCACATCATTCACTTAGGGAAAGTTGTTTCTGTTGGCTTCTTCATTCTTTTGTTTTGATGAAGTACAGATTTTTCAGACCCCATACTCATCACACAATTTTCTGACCTCAATTGTACTTCTCAGAAAAAGACAAGTAACAAGTAATAGAATTATTCATAGGACTTTTAAAAGTGGCACTTAAAATTCATCTGGGTGGCTCAATCAGTTAAGTGTCCAACTTAGGCTCAGGTCATTATCTCAGGGACCTGCAGTCAAGCCCTGTCCAGCTCCATGCTGGAGAGTCAGTCGAGAGTCTTCTTGTCCCTCTGCCACCTCCCCATTTATGCTTGGTTTCTTTCTGTCTCTCAAATAAATAAAATCTTTAAAAAAAGATCATTGCACTTAATGACATAAAGACATAAAATATTTTTGGGGCATCTGGGTGGCTCAGTGATTGAATGTCTGCCTTTGGCTCAGGTTGTGACCCCAGAGTCCTGGGATGATCGAGTCCCACACTGGGCTCCCTGCAGGGAGCCTGCTTCTCCCTCTGCCTGTGTCTCTGCCTCTCTCTGTGTGTCTCTCATGAGTAAATAAATAAAATCTTTAAAAAAATCTCCAGAACATCTTATATCAGCAATTTTGCGTATCAATAGGAATTTTTAAATCTATGCTTTAAATCCTGACCTTAAAAAAAAAAATCCTGACCTTTACATTGTTCATATATATTCTGTGCCTTAAAAAAATAGTGAAAAAAATAGAGATGCAGTGATTTATTTCAAAGTCTAATACTAAACCGGAGTACCTGCATGGCCTAGTCGGTTGTGTCTGACTCTTGGTTTTGGCTCAGGTCATGATATCAGGGTCATGAGATGGAGCTTCGAATTGGGTTCCTCGCTCACTGTGGAGTCCACTTAAGAATCTCTCCTCTCCCTCTACTCTTCCCACTTGTGTTCTCTCTCTCAAGTAAATAAATCTTTTTAAAAAATCTAATAATAAACTTGTCCGAATCAGGTGGCCAATGCAGACAAGAGGCAATACTGTATTATCACTAGTTAAAAAAAAAAAAAAAAAAAACAAAAAAAACTTTTGAACTGGAGAAACTGGCAGCTCACTATGTGTCCTGGGCCAGAGCCAGTCAGGAGAATTAGGAAGGATGAGAGAGCACACAGAAAATACACAGCAGATAGACTTGCCCTTGCACTAGAGCACGTAGGAAATTATTTTCTTTGTATTAAGGCCCACTGAATTTTAAGAAATTGTATATTGTAGTTTGTATCATAGTTTTATGCAATATAACTTTGTTGATTAACTTTTCTTTTACCAAATAGTTTGATTTACCTATACTCCCAGTCTTCTTTTTAAAACATCCTGAAGTAAGGATGGGGTACCTTAAATGCTTTCAAAGTTGCATACTTGGGCACTGCTACTCCTTCCTCTTGAGTTGTCTGCCTACCAATTACCCACCTTATTGAAAACCAGCAGAGCCTTGATAATTAAGAGAGCTTATTCTGAAGCCTGTTTTATTCATTGGTTTTGATTCGTGCCCTCAAGCAATTATCTGAAATAATGGCAGACAGGGAAAGACCACTAATCCTTAAAGAAGAGAGCAAATGGTTATACAAATAACAGAAAGAAAATGTTAAATTGAAAGAAGGGGAAAAGAAGAGAGGGGAATATAAATAAACATCAAAGAAGAAAAAAGGAGTAAAACAAAAAAAATGGTGAAGCTTGGTGAAAATGACAGAGCCACTGTGTTTGTGTTTCCTTGGGTAAAGATTACCTTAATGCTTTTTACTTTGGTATCATAAAGTTCTTTCTAGTCAATGTGAGTGACATTATCTGAAAGCTTCCTTAATTTTTATTTCTAATCTTCTCCAAGAGTAAGTAGGCATCTGGTCTTTGAAATTACTTGATTATTTTTTCTATAATAATAATAATAGCTAACATTTGTGGTGGACCAAGCTGTATGACAACCATTATGCTTTGTGCATGACACATACATTCCTTTGATCCTCACAATGACATACGAGTATGCTCTCTTATTATCCCATTTTTAGAGTTAAGGAAACAAAGGCAGCCAAACAGTGGGGCATGCTCATTGGGAACCCATATTTACATTTCACCAAACACAGAAATGTCAGCTTGTTTTGTAGGCTTCAAATTGCAGATGACACCCTCTAGATTTCTTTTGTCTTCTGAGCCAGTCACCTCATTTACACCTGAGGAAACTCAGTGTCAGAAAGAGAGACTTCTGAAGGGACTCCAGTAGATGGACTTGCAGAAAATGAATCCTGGGACTTCACTTAGATATCTTGATCTGTAGTTCAGTTACCCATCACTGAATTTTGGTGTAAATCAACAGAATTTTAAAACGTTGATACATTTTACTTCATGTTCATATCACCATAGTGGTTGCACATTTTCAGCTTACAAATTTTCATGTGAATCCTAGAAATAATCTGCACGTTAGACCAGAGTCAGCCAAAATACCTAGAGGTAAATCAACTTTTCGACACATGGGAGACTGACTCATCTTTGGTCAGAATTTTTCCTATGTCTGAGAAGCACAAATATTTTTTATTAAGAATCACCTCCCCTTTCCAGGCAAAACCTATATTTTAATCTATTTATATATGTAGGGCATAGTTAATTTGTAATACTATCATCAAGTCGTATCTGTTCCTGTAGCAGCAATAAAGAATAATCATCTATTAGAAGGAGTAAAACCATTCATCAACTGGTAGAAATATTGCACTCATACAAGGATATCTAATATCTATGGAGTTCATTCTGCCTGAGAAATCTCAACTAAAAGCCAATAACTTTATGATGAATAAAAGGCTAAAACATCTAATTAATTTAAAAAAAATAAAAGTGTAAATACAATTGTTGATAAATTCACTACTAGTTTTCTGGCATTTAGGGACCACAAACCATATTTCTTTTACTTTTGAATGGAAGCAAAATAATATAGTTAATAAGGCATATCCTCTATTTTGTATACAGGAACTTAACATAAATATAAAATATTTTTCTCCCATTCTGTGGTCTGGCATTATAACAGTTTTCCAATATTAAGTTTACTTTATTAATATTGAATCGCAGGCTAATGACAATAGTTAATAAAGAAGAAATAATATGTTTAAAAGGTGAATATTTTTCAATTTCCTCTACAAAGATTTATTTGTAGAATTGTCTTTTTATACTGTTCACGGTTTCCTTAAGGCATCGTGGCCTTGACAGTCATTAAATTTATTTGTGAAATGTAGTAGATTTCATCTACTCCAGTTTACTGGAGAAAGCATATATCTTGCAGTGGTTACTTACAAATACATCAGTTGTTTATAGAATAACCCCTTAATTAGTGCCACTGGCCATACTATTCCCTGATATTAAAACAGTATGGTAGCTTGATCAAAATAACAAGGAATTTAATTGCAGCTAAGACTTGTGGAATAATAAACACGTTCCAAAGTCAGCCTTCTGAATTGGACCCGATAAGTACTTAGAGTACCATTGGCTAATTAGCTCCTGAAAATGCATGTCTAATGTTAACTAAGGCGGTTCAAGCCTTTGGCTGCGTGCATTTTTCAATATTAATGTTCTTATCACTGTTATTCTCTTCTAACTTTTTGCTTCATAGAGTTTACTAGATTTTACAGGGGGATGTAAAAATCCCTTCTCACTCCAAATGAAGAATTTCCTGTTTTCGACCTAATTGCCTTTCATGTGTCTGCCACGTAGGTATGTTTTTGAAAAACATAAAAATAGCAAATTAGCTGTTAGCTTAGGAGTCAGTCACATTTCACTCGAGGATTTGGTACCTATCGAAAGAAATCTAAGTCCCTCTTCCAGTTCACTGACCTACCCCTCATCTAAAACATACAATGTTCTTAAACTTCAGCTTGTAGTTCAGTTCACATGCATTTACTGACCACCTTTTATGAACCAGGTTCTTTGTTAGGCTCTTCAACCAGAAAAATAAGTGAGACATGATTCCTGCCCTTGAGAAGCATTCCATTCATGGGGGACGACAGATCAATAACCACATGGTGGCAATACAGTGTGGCCGAACAGGAGAAACAGATAGGCAAGCCTATACTCAACCCACATATGCCATGTGATCTTTTTAGAAATCTTGCTAACGTTCTATATATTAGGAGTTAGCAAACGTTTTCTATGGAGAGCCACATGATAAATATTCACGACTTTACTGGACACAGGATCTCTGTCACAGCTCCTGTCAGTGCTCCTGCTCCCATTCAGCTCAAGAATGGACAGATACAATAGAAAGGAATTAGCCACCTCTAAACCTCTAGTGAGAATAATCATGCTATAGTAGTACCTGCTGCTAGCTAGAGTAGTACCTAAACTATTTACCCTTCACCTCACACACACTTTATTCTTTCTCTTCTCCTTCATTTTTTCCCCTTTTCTATGCTTAATTGAAGCCATTTTCATAATCAAGCATGCTTGTGACACTGAAAACAAGGAGATATCCATCTCATCATAAGACCTATTGATAGTAGTAGCTAACATATTAAAACTTTTTTGAATACAAAGCATGCTCGATTACCTTATAACTCGTTTAATCCTCAAAACTGCCCTGTGAGATATGATTTTCATTTTACATGGAAGTAGGTCTTGGAGAGGAGAACTGATTTGGTCAAAATTATGCACATGGCCAAAGACAGAAAACAGTATGCCGATTGTACTGTCCCATCCATTGATCTTCAGAATTCTGTAGCATGCACTGAAAACTGCAGTCCGGTCTATGGGATCAGTAGCTAGGGTGGCCATTTAACTTGTCTTGGTCTGTCTGGGGCTGATGGGTTTCTCCAGACAGGAGACTTACAGTGCTAAAACCAGTTAAGTTCTGGGCCCTTAGGACAATTTGGTCACTATCAATAGCCTTGGCATCTTCATTCCAATGCTTCTTAAATTTGAATGTGCGTAGGAATCACTTGGAGATCTTGCTAACCAGATTCTGATTTAGATTCTGTGAGTAGGTTTGGATATGGCCTGAAGATCTGTATTTCCACCCAGCTCTCAGAGGATGCGGATGCCTCTCATCTGTTTCTACCGAATAACAGAGCATCCTTGCACACTCGCAGGGCTCACCCAGATCTCAACAGTCAGAACCTGCATGCTAACAGATGCCCCAGGTGGTTCAAGATTCAAGTTTGAGGAGCTCTGTTCTGGTCCACATCTGATCAGTGGGAGGTAATCTTTACCTTTGCATATTTTTCCTGGTTTTGGTGAGCTTTCCTGAATGCTGGCAAACCACGCAACACCTTTTACCTGTCTGCCTGCCTCACCTTTGTGGGAGTCCAGACGTTTCTTTCTTGCACATTTACCTATTGGCTCATTCCTTTTTTTTTTCTCTTAATACCTTGTAACTTTCTTGAACCCCATTATAGGTTGGATGTTTGTTTCTGTGCCCTCTATTCTATGAAACAACATTACAAGCCTACTAGGTTTGTGATTCAGTTTGAAATACCTTCTGTGGCTATGATGTGCAGGACAATAACCTTAAAAACTTCCACTGCTCTGAAACTGAATACTGTGCTTCTAGCTTAGTGGGATCCCTGCTCGTTATCACTTTTTTTCTTTGTTCATTTTTGTTCCCACCTAGAATGCCTTTCCTTTGATTAGGCCTACTTGAGACCTTGAAAGTTTTTAAGGCTTACCCAGAATCCCCCAGTTATGGAGCTCTTCAAGAGGATGCCAGCCGCGTCGCCACTTGTTTTCTCTGAACTCTGATAGTTTCACCTTTACCATAACCCCTGACTCCTCGGTTTAGAGGGTGAGTGGTATTGCCCTAGTTATATTCTCTTCTTATTTGTTTTGAGTAATTCTTATCTCCATAACTAGGTCATACTTTGCTGAATGGAAGGACTGTGTCTTATACATCTGAGTCTTACTAAACCCCAAACTGGACACACATCATCAGATGTGCAGGAAGTAGTCATTGAATTTTTCATTTGATTTGAACGTTATCTCAAGTCATACATGTGTCTTTTCTGTTGACGTTATGTGGAGTGTTATTTATATAAAGACTCAGGCTTTCTAAATCTGTTTCTAAACCCAAATATAGCTTAAGTCTTTTTAAGTTTTTTCTTCAAAGACCGTAGTTCTTTGTGATTGGAAGTCTGAGGTAGAAGGAAAGCGGAGAGAAAAACCATTTTATCTTCCTGCTAAGTGTATAGGGCCCTTGGGGCTTTTAACAGCCACCTCTAAATCAATTGAACAGACATTTTACTAAAAGATGATGTAGTTTCTGAAATACTGAAAAGTTCCTTTGTCAAATTATTGCTGTTTGCATTTTACATTCAACAAGCCTCAAAACGTATTTGGACATGTTTTTATTAAGTCTTTTCTCTTTGGCTGCTGTGAGTACATGACTTATACATTCTTATGTGTGCATAGCTTTGTAAGGATGAATATACCCATTTCTTGTAGGTATTTAAAAAAAATTTGGCACAATTTTATGTTTGTCAAATTTCTTTTTCCATTTAACCACAATTATTGGAAAGATGATTAACTTTATACCTAGCCAATTATCTTAAATAGAATCTAAAGGTAAATAATCTATGAAAACAAATGAAGCCTCCCAGGATGCCTCTTCACTTCAAGTCTTATTCTTTATAGGGTGAGAAATGTTACTTTAGGGCCAGAGAGAGTAACGTGTGTGTAACCTGTTGTGCACTGCTAGTTCATTGTGGATCAATTTACAGGTCAAAGAGAGCCTGGGAGTCTAGGATTAAGTGGGCTGTTTTAGGTCCAAATAACTGGGAAAAGTGGAGCCCTAAGAAATATTTGCCTACCAGGCTTGCAAAGAACATGTGAGGCTAACCCGATGGTAGAAAAATCTTGGAAGAATAACCAACCGCACAAGCTGCCTTCAGGCAGCTGAATAGAGCTAAGGAGATGGCGACAAAGGTATCAGGTGCATAATACCCTGGTCTGCACCTTGATGGGGCCAAGAAATAGTATCCAGCTGATGGCCATGAAGACTGGCCCCAGATTTAGGAGGTCTGGGATGAGAGTTGAGAAACACTCCCCCAAGATATTCAGATCATCAGGAAGCTTGAGCAGCATCGATTTTTCTCAGACTTCAGGAGGCCTGGCCCCGGGCGAATTTTGGAAACAAGAATTCAGGTAGAAGTTTCCTAGACTGACTAAAGAAAAGTCAGGTGAGCTCCCCGTCTACCAGTGGCCCAGTCAAACCAGACCCTGTGGTGGTGGTAGCTTTGGATCCGTTTTGAGGATATTGAGGTTCATGCTGTAGGGAAAGGGAAGTCCCAGTTTAGCCTGGGGTTTTACACCATCCAACCACCATCTTTCTGGTTTCATATCTGGTCAAACCATTAATACTTAGAGTCACTAGAAAATTTTACTTTTTTTTTTTATTGAGCAAGCTGCGTCATCTCAGATCAGTTAAAATTCATGTAGCAAAAATGGTTTTTTAAAAGGAAAGTGGTGTATGTATATTTTATCCTTAAATATAAGTGTTTTGTGAAAAAAGTTAAGCCCAAACTTAACAACCAAACCTACAGTATCTTTGAGGTGTGCCTGTAATAGGGTCAGGTTTTTCTCCTCCTCTTCCTCATTTTGGGTTCTGGAAAGTCCTGGATGCTGTGATCTACAAGTATCTTGTTTCTGAGATCGGGTTCTCCAAAAACTGGACCTAACTTGGGCAAACTGTAGTTTTTCCTGGGAGAATGTGTCCCTTTTATGGTTAAATGTTTTAATAGGTGGATGTCGGTTTTCCTAAACAGAGGCCTGAGCCTCTTATAAAACTTATAAAATTCAGAGAAATAGGAAGGACTTTTTTCCTTCTCAAAGAAAAGCAAAGAGACATTGGCTAACCTTTCCCACAGGGATGGTAAAGAATGTGCCACAGAAATTAATTCAATGAGAAATTGTTTTCAATAGGACTAGTGCAGGGTAAAATGAAGCCTTGAGCCTAAAATCTTGTTTTATGGGCTTGATGCCTTACTGCTGATTCTGGAGGGACAGATGGTTCATCTCTAGAATCATCTGGTGGAGCCAGTAAAAGATGTTGGAAGGTCATTTGATTCACCTGGTTGGTTATTTGGGGAAACAAAAATTCTGGTATTATATTTCTCTAAGAACTCTCCACCCCAGAAGCAAGTAGGGGTGGAAGGACTAAGAATCGTAAACATATTCTGAGATGGGCTATTTGTAACAGTGGGGTTGGATACCAGGAATGTAGCTCCTGTGTACATAACTTCCCTGATCTGAAGAGTCGTTGCTCCAAGCCAGTTAAGATTAAAGACAGGGTGAAAAGCCCGTGTAGTCCCAGTC
Source organism: Canis lupus familiaris (assembly GCF_011100685.1). Taxonomy (NCBI): domain Eukaryota; kingdom Metazoa; phylum Chordata; class Mammalia; order Carnivora; family Canidae; genus Canis; species Canis lupus. Next base: position 38,769,674 of record NC_049255.1, read on the forward strand.
CTATAATTGGGTGTTAGGAGGGAATTGGAAAGGCTGGTTAGAGGTCTAAAGGCAGCTGTGCATTTAAGTTTGTACTAGTTTCTTCCAATATCTGGGCTTTTTTGCATTAATGACAAAGACCAAGAGGTGTTCTGTTTAGGCGCCTCTGTTTTTGGAGTTGAAATTAAGAATTTTAGTTTAAATCTTCTAGGGCGAGGGCAAGTGGATTTACTAAGTTAAAGCTGAGGTAGACGTGGTTTCCTGTTCTCCGTAATAGCCATTGGAGTTCAAAATTGTTTTTGGTTAAATTGGTCCAATTAGTTAAAAATGAATGTTCGTTCACTTTGATTTTAAACAAAACTACTGGGGTGGGAGTTCAGAAGGGATGACCTGTCTGAATTTAGCAGTTTGAGATCCCAGTATGGGAGAGCCTCCCCTTTCAGGCCTTCCTGACTTCATTTTAATGAGATTTGTTTCATTTTCACATGCTAACTTATTTCTTGCCTAGGCTACGTTCTGTTGGGTATATCCGGAAGTAAAGGTCTCATGTCACCAAAACATCCTAAAGGTATTACTTAACCTCAGAAAAGAAGCCTCTTTCTCATATACCCCCAAACCCATTTATATAAAAATAGTCATTTTATGACTTAAAAGATAATATTTGTTTCTAATTGCAGGAGTTTCCATTTATTATAAAGTTGAGTTCCATTTGTGTAGCTGAGCTGTGTAGTGATTAGATGTGCCAGTTTTAGTAATAAATTATTAGTAACTGGTTGCAATTATGAGTTTTGTATCACTGTGAAGTCTTTATTTGCCATTTTCTATGCAAACAAGACAATTTTCTATAATTATTCCACATAACGATGAAGGGAAGATAGACCTTCATGAGAAAGAAATTGAGATTACATCTAAAGGGCAAAAGGGAGAAGGAGGGAGGTTGTAGAAATCAGGACAAAGCGGTAGGTTAAAAGAAAGAAGTCATACTTGGTTAAATTTAAATAAAGCCTTGTTTGTGTTCTTCACTATGCTCTGTATGGAAGTGGAAACAAATAGTTTTAAGTGCATAATCCATTTGAATTTGCAGTTTACTCTTCTGCATTGCAAATAAGTCCCTATTTAAAATGTAAAAATGTTTCCATTGAATTCAACTTAATTATTAAGTACTTGTAGAAAGACAATGTTATGTGTTCAGAGTGATAACAGGGTAAGTCTAAATAGCTTTTTATTCAAGACTCATAGGCTGTATCTTGATGGATATACCATCCTTGCAGCTCTGGCCTATCAGCTTCCTAGTTTAATTATTCAGATTCATGTCAACCACATGCCCCTCCCCCCCTTTTTTTAAGTATACGAAACAAATTGATTCATTTATTGTATTAGCTAGGCATTATAATCGTTTTCTGGGAACCTTCTTTCTTGCTATTTATCCAGAAAGTGTAGGAGTACTCAGAAGATTGTTGCAGAGCTGATGAGTTTAGGCAACAGTGTACCTTTTTATTTATTTATTTTTTTGCTTTTGTTTTCTATTCTACTTTTAGAATAAAATATTTACATTGCTTAAAAATCAAATAATACAAATAGGCGTGGAATAAAATGTCTACTCCTAGTCACTCATCCATCTAGTCCTTCTCACACTGCCATGGAAACATTTTAATCTGACTTTTCCCCACCACTTGTTTCTTTATGCAAATATATACAAAACCATATATTCTTATGCCCACCCTATAATATATAAAAGGTAGCATAACTAGAGAGTATTCTGGTTTGTTTTTAACAGTGAATGTTAATTTTTGTATTGCTAAGTAGGAAGCATGTTAATATTCTTTAATTGAGGTATCTCTGATTTACAAGATTATATTTGTTTCAGATGTACAACATGGTGATTTGATATTTGTATATATTGTGAAATGATCAACACTATGTCTAGTTAATATCTGTCACCAGACATAGTTATATTTTCTTGGGATAAGAGCTTTTAAGATCTACTCTTAGTAATTTTTGAATATTCAGTAGAGTATTATAGCTGCCATGGTGTATAATACATACCCATGACTTATAACTGGAAGTTTATACTATTTGACTTCCTTCACTCATTTCATCCATTTCCTATACCTGTCTTTTGGCCACTACCAATCTATTCAGTGTCTATGAGCTGGGTTTTTTTTTTTGTTGTTGTTGTTGTTTTGTTTTGTTTTTTAGATTCCACATATCAGGGAGATCATATGATAACTTGTATTGGACCTATTTAGCATAATGCCCACGAGGTCCACCGATGATGTTCCCAATGGCACAATTTCATGCTTTATGAATGAATACTATTCCATTGTACAATATACCATTATTTCCTCATTCATCCATTGAGGGACACTTAAGTTTTTTCCATATCTTGGCTATTTTAAATAATGCTGCAAAAAACATGGGGATGAATATATCCTTGAGTTATTTTTTGTTTTACCTAGATAAGTATTGAGATTGATGGATTGTATAGTCATTCTAATTTTAAGTTTTTGAGAAATCCCTATACTGTGTCCATGGTTTGCTGCAAAGTTTACCTTCCCACTGACAGTGCACAAGAATTTTCTCCACTTCTTCACCAACACTTGTTATTTTTGATAATAGCCAGTCTGATAAGTATGGTTTGTGGTTTGATTTGCATTTCCTTAATGATTAGGGGTGTTGAGCACACTTTTTGAAAAAAATATTTTATTCATGACAGAGAGAGAGAGAAGCAGAGAAGCAGGCCCCATGCAGGGAGCCTGACGTGGGACTCCATCCCGGGTCTCCAGGATTGTGCCCTGGCAGAAGGCGGTGCTAAACCGCTGAGCCACCCAGGGTTCCCCTGTTGAGCACCTTTTAATAGAACTGTTGGCTATCTGTATTATCTTTGGAAAAATGTCATTTCAGATCCTCTGATCATTTTTAAAAAATATTCCCTACACTATACTTTTCATTTCTGTGCTCATTTTTTAATTGGATTTTTTTTTTTCCTTTTTGCTATTGAGTCGTATGGGTTCTTTATATATTTTTGGTAACTCCTTATAAGATAAGAGTAGCAAATTTTTTCTTCCGTTCAGTAGGTTGCCTGTCATTTTGCTGGTGGCTTTTTTTTTTTTTTTTCCTTTGCCAAAGCTTTTTGGTTTGATGTAGCCCTCCCTTTTTGTTTTTGCATTTGTTGCCTTTGCTTTTGGTGTCAAATAAAAAAAAAAAAAAAGAAAGAAAGGAAAAAAAAATCATTGCCAAGGCCAATATCAAGGAGCTTACTGCCTATGCTTTATTCTAGGAGTTTTATGGTTTTATATAACCATAAACTTTTAATTTTTGGTTAACTTTTGTGTATGTAGTAAGACTGAAGTCCATTTTCTTTTTCTTCTTTTTTTTTTTTTTTTTTTTTTTTTTTTTTATCCTGGTGACTATCCAGTTTTCCCAGCACCATTTATTGAAGAGATTGTTCTTCCCCATTCTATATTTTTGGCTCCTTTGTCATAAATAGACCATGTATTTTTGGGCTCTCCATTGATCTGTGTGTCTGTTTTTATGCCAATAGCATACTGTTTTGACTACTAAATAGCTTTATAATATAGCATGAAATCAGGGAGAATGATGTCTTCAGCTATATTCTTTTTAGAGATTGCTTCGACTATTTAGGGTCTTTGTGGTTACATACAAGTTTTAGGATTGTTCTGTCTCTGTGAGCTGCCATTGGAATTTTGATAGGGATTACATTGCATCTACAGATTTTTTTTTGAGTAGGATAACATTTTAACAATATTAGAATTTATGAGCATGCTATATATATCCATTTATTTGTCTTCAATTTCATTAATGTCTTAGAGCTTTTAGAGTTAGTCTTTCACATCTTGGGCTAAATTTATTCCTAGGTATTTGATGCAATTATAAATGAGGTTGTTTTATTTAACTATCAGAAAAAAATATGTGGAAATACAACATATTTCTGTATTTTAGTAACCTGCAACTTTACTGAATTCAGTAAGATTTTTTGAGTCTTTTTTTTTTTTCCATTTTTTGAGACTCTTTAGAGTTTTCTGCAATGAGTGATAGTTTTATTCCTTATAGAGTTAGATGCTCTCTATTTCTTCTTCCTAATTGCTCTGGCTAGCACTTCCAAAACTGCATTCAATAAAAGTGGCCAGAATGGACATTCTTATCCTTTTTCCTGATCTTAGGGGAAAGGCAGAAATCTTATTTTTCAGAGGAGGGTAATAGTCTACTGAATGAAAAAAAATACATACACAAATACATAGTATAAAATATTCTGTCCTAAAAGTTTTCTACTTTGTAACCCCAAAATATTTTCAAGATTCCTTGTTAAAAATACAAGGAGCAGGGTGCCTGGCTGGCTCAGTCAGTAGAGCACGTGAATCTTGATCTCAGGGTTGTGAGTTCAAGTCCCACATTGGGCATGGAGACTACTTAAATGAAAAATGAATAAATACATACTCTTGTGAAAAAAAAATTACAAGGAACAGAATAGTTTCTAGTGTAAACAATATATTAGTCTAGATTTCAGCTGCATCATCTGAGGTTGAACACCTTTTCATATATTACCTTATCATGTTTTAGAGACCTGTTTTCCTTTAAATCCTGTGGTAGATAATTTTATGCGTATTTCATATAGATCAAATAAAGACCAATGTGTCATCCCTGCTGACAGTTGAATAGGTATCTCAGTAATAATAAATGTATCTTACCTATGGACTTTCAAATGGACAATTTTCAATGTGCATTCTCACTTCTAGATCTTTAGACTTCTCTCTTTTATGCTGTAGGTCATTGAGCCCCATGTCTTTGTTTATACTTAGTTTTCCCCAAATAGGGGGCAGTGGGCTTTCTAAATTCAAAGAAGCAAATGGATTTTTAAGATTTTCTCTATTCGTCATGACTAGTCTTATCATGTTTTTCTGAGAACAAATTTTCTTTAAATCTAAGGTATTGACAAAAAAGGGAATACTTCACTATTACTCCCTAGTACCAACACCACTGTTACTTGCAGACATATTCTTTATTTAGATTTGAAATACATTAGATTTTCTGTGTTTTTTAAATTTTTTTTGCTAAATATACAATAAAATTATGTGGTTTGACTTCTCTTATGAATTACCAAAATCTACTTGATTTTTTAGTCAATCAAGATCAAGAAAATAACATATAAAACAATATTTCTTTTTCCAGCTGCGAGGGATCTGCTTATTAGTAGTTTTCTTTTCAATAATTATATATGAGGATAATTATTTTCCTACATGTATACCTATGTCTCAACACCATTTAGTCCTTCCTTCTAAAATCTACTTAAGATTGAGCATTTTCTGTGAAATATTGTGTTAGGTGGTCATTGAAGAGTCACAGAGTTTCTTTCCAAGGAGTTGTTCATTATCTGTGGTTAGAGAAGTATGTAAACTAGGTTCTTCAGAGAAGGTTCGCTGAATAAGGAGCTTTTTAGTTGAGTTTTGAAGGATATGTGGGGATTTCTCAGGCACAGAGATGGGTGGGAAATATTGGATGTAAAAAAGGCCAAGAATTGGAGATAATACAGCTTTTCTGGCCCAGAAGTCGCTTAGACTGCACAGATCACAGGGCACTGGAACCTGGATAGAGGGAGACTTAGTTGTCAAGCTAAAGCCACAGAGTTACTGATGGATTGCAAACAGGTGAGTGATGCAATCAGACTGGCATTTTTAGACAAACCTCATGGCAAAAGGATGAATGGGAAGGTGGCAAAACCAGAATAAAGAGACAGAGTTAGAGCAAGGAATGATGGAGACTTGAAAAAGTGGTAGCAGACCTGGAACACAGGGGATACTTAACAGGTAAAGTTAGCATGATGTGTTCTCTGGATGCGGGCGTGTGAGAGAGCAGGATGAACACGGAATTATTCCAAGTTCTGGTTTCAGTCCCATTATGTCAATGAGCTGAGAAAGGGAAGATGCAAACATGGATTTGTGGACAGGATGATGGATTTGACTTATGAGGTGACAAAATGGGAATGGCAAGTAGTTGGTTACGTTTATTTTGTGTATTGCTTGAGAGAAATGAAATACAGATTTAGATTTGGGAGTCATCAATAAATTTAGGTGCTAGTTGGACAGGTTGTCCAGGAAGCATGAGGTTAGGTTCCTGCATCCCTACGCCTGCCACCCCAACATTTATGGGATGATTCTATTTCAGCTTTGAAAAGCAGTGAGCTTTCTTAGGAAGCTAACTATGAGGGAGGTGGGAAAAAAAAATCCAAATAGAATGGTGTCATGGAAGACAAGAACCAGAATATTTTTAAAAAGTAGTCATCAAGTAGACAAGTCAAGTAGGATTTGGGTATTACACATGTCTTTGAGTTTATCTTTTATCTCTGATGACAGGGATCTAAACTTGAAATAATGTATTCTGATGTAGTTGGTTATAGTCTAGTGGGGAAAAAAAGTACAAATGGTTCAACAACGTTTTAATGACGGGAAAGAATGTACAAACTCTGAAACAAAATCTAGGTGGGGCTAGAGAAGATTCTAGAAGGAAGATCTAGTCACAGATAAAATTGGAAAGATGAATAGTTTTCTGATACTACAGCAGATGGCATAGTATGTACAAAAGCACACGACAGGGCATTTCAAAAACAAAACAAAATAAAACAAACAAAAAAACATCCTGTAAGTAATTCAGCAGCACCAGGACACAGATTGAGTGGTGGATGTGAAGAGAATTGGGAAGGGAGAGAGAAAATGGGTGCCTAGGGCAATAGATCTGATCTTGTCACCAGCAAGGAGCTTTGAAAAATTCTGGACACTAATTTGTTATGATTAATGCTATCCATTACCCTAACTCTCTTTCCAAGTACATGAGATAGCATTTCCCAGTCCTTCCTGGCTGGGAAGGACCCGAGAGACTATTTCTGGCCAATGAGTTGTGATGCTTGTCATCTCTGTACTTGTCTTAAATGTTTACGCAGAATTCACTAAGAGCTCTGTTTAGTTGGCCACAGGGGCAGGCAGTAGCATCGTGGATTCTCCATTGCTTGGTTGTAAGTAGGATGAGCAGAGCCTCTTGCTGATGACCCACAATGGACACATGGTGGGAGCCACAAATCTCCATGACATAAAGCCATTTGGAAGTCTTCCCCCACCCCCACAGTAACCTAGTTAAGTCTGTGATTGAGAGGGAGGGATAGTAGAGCTAGTAAGAAGGTGGAATCAACAGGATTTTGTGACTGACTTTGAGTCCCAAGTAAGAGAGAAATCTAGGCTGAAGAGATGTATAACATTTTATACCCTGGATTTGGTTAAGTTGCTGTTTGTGATCTTCCAGAGTTAATTTGGTAGGATGATGAGCAAGGAAAGTATCTCTGAGGGCTGTAGGGTAAGTGGGCGATGGAGTCAACTAGTGTTGAAATTGATAGCATGAACTAGTAGACTAGCTGGCTATAAAACATCCAAACTTGTAAAATAGAACATATTTGCTTTTGAGAATTCTACAAACCATGTTACCAGAAAGTGAACTTAATATAAAAACAACAAAACAAACTGTGGGTACATTTAATAGAATATGCAAACAGCCTTGAGAAATGAAAGTTACTCACTGGATAATAGGAACTACACCCGTTTCTGATTTCCTTTACAAATTTTATCTTTATGTGACACATGAAGGAATGTATCATTTCTAAGCCTTCAGTTCTTATTCGGTTGCTTTTCAAAATATTTATAGTTTTATAATTGGATATTTTAAGAAATGAAGCAGGCAACATCTTGGTTCCATTTTTAGCTAACAATGCAAATGTAATTCAAACTCCAAGATGGACATATTGTTCATTGTCGTTTTGCAAAGGCAAGGAAAGCCGTATTTACATCTTTATGATTGTCACCAGTAAATGGAACATAAGGACTTAATATAAGGTTATTAAAGAGCAAGCAGCTAGGATAGCATTAATGCAAAATGATGGCAAAGTCCAGCATAAATCTACCAGGTAAGTGCTGCCAATTACATCATTCTGAATTATATAAAACTCTCAAACTGTACCTGTGTACTTTTGAACATGCTGCTCCATGAATCATTTTTTTTCTATTATTTTAATCTTGAATAATCAACAAAGCACTGTGCCATTCTCTTTTTTACAGTGTATATGGAGTCTTAATAAATATTCTGGAAAGCAATACACACTTAAAAGGAAGAAGCAAGGTACTTCAGATAACCGAAAAAAAGTAACGTGAGATGGTTCGATGTGCTTTCTGAGATATAGTGACAGTTGTCAAAATAGCTATTGTGGAATTGTATTAATATAGAATCTATTCAAGGTTAAGCATTTACAGTAAGTGTTATATTACAGCAAACACTGCACTATACTCCATAGGGTCAAATCTGCAGGCATTTAATTTCAGCAATTGCCATAATAGAGGCATTATGATAATGTCTCAGCCTCTTGGGTACACATCAGGCTTGGATGCTATTATATTTTCCCTTTTCTTTTAAAGCTTTTGTCTATAATCCACACCTTACCTGTAAAAGCAAGGATTTATATCCTTTATTTGAATATTTGGAACTTAGTTTCAAAGGTTGAAATGGACATAGTCTAAGAGAAGAATAATGAGCTATTACAGAAAGGGGAATAATTTTCCACAAGTTTTAGATCTTTGGACACAGGGGACTCATCACAAGGACCATGTGTATTTTTTTATTTTTTTTGAGTCCCGCCTTCAAAATTAATGAACAGCAAAATGTTTTATATTTCCCCTAGGTGAGCTTTAACTCAGTTATCCTGTCACACTATTGTTCATTGATTTATCGTTATTTTAAAAAGATCTTAATGAGGAGATTATCTTTTATCAAGTTAATAGGCATAATTAATGTCAGCAGGGTGCTTATAGTCTAAGGTAAAAAACGAATAAAAAACGAATTCTTAAGACTTTGGTATTGCTTTGTAGTGCCACATGTAGCTTTTTTTCTTTTATGGCTGTTGTCCTACTGTCATCTTCAGTTGTAGTTGATATACAACATTACCATATGTAGCTGATCTTCTAAATCTTTTATTTATTGGAGTTACAGCAAGAGAAATGTGAATCTATTCCTTTTTTTTTTTTTTTTGCTCAGACATCTGGAAAACACAAAAATCTTGCCAAACTCTTGCAAATTTTACACAACCAAAGGAATATTTTGATTCCATTTATTGTGAATTTTTAGTATCAGGCTTAGCCAGTAGAATCATTATGGGCTTGAGTTCTAGCTTGCGTTATTTGTTTAAATAATTCACATTTAACAGTAATTGGATTCTTACATAAAGTAGTTGCCCGATGTTCTTGGTTACTTGTTTTTTAAAGGCTAGAGCTTTTTTTTTTTCTTTTTTTTTAAGATTTATTTACTTAGTTGGGGGAGACTCAGTGCTGAGCATGGAACCCAATGTATGGCTCAATCTCCTGACCCTGAGATCATCACCTGAGCCAGAACCAAAAGGGGGTTGCTTAACTGATTGCACTATCCAGGTGCCCCTAAAGGCTAGAACTTTCAAAATCTGAAGATGCTTAAAAGGAATATTAGTTCTATTTTATCGGAAAGCATGTTAGATCACTCTAGTTTCAGGAAAACACCATCAGAATGTTTAAATGTTTTCCTTCAATTGAGTATTTAGGATTTCTTTAATCAAGTATTTAGGAAATTGGAGTCATGGTCTAAGAAAATGTGTGATAAAGACATTAATAAAAAAATATCAGAATCTTCGATATCAGTATTACTTTTTTACTGTTTGGAACAGAATAATTGAACAGGATAACTGAATAACTATTCATATTGTCTAAACTTTCTGAAGAATAATCATAAAATCCACTGAAGATTTCTTGGAGCCCATGAATCTGAGTTCTTTCCCTGACCACCTCATTCCCAATTACTCTGAAAAGATTCGCCATCTAAGATTATGCATGTTTCATCTTTATTCCTTGTCTGTGCTCAAGGGTAACAAGAGCTTTTTACCTCTGATACTAGCAAAATGTGAGGAAGTAGGGTAACTTTTGGAGGACTATTACCTTTGTTGAGCCCCAAAGGAATACAATATCTGCAAGGCATTGCCCAACTATTTATGACGGCTGCAAGATTTGGATTGAGAGAAAGATTGGAGGGGGTGGGAGAACTAGTAGCTTTGGCCAGGTCTGCATCTCTTGAGTCTTAGTTTCACTATAAAAACCGTACCAGTCAGTAAAACTTGGTGGAAACTCTATAATTCATCAAATATTTGAGTACCCACTGTATCCCAGGTATGGTTCTAGGTACCAGGGAAAGTGTGATAAATAGGGAAGAGAGCAAGGTCTATACTTTCATGAATGTCAGTGGAAGGCAAGAGATAGCAAACAACAACAACAAAAAAATAAACAATAGCATAACTGATATGCAGGATATCAAAATGGGAGCGACGGGATCATCAGCAGCTAGGTGGATTCTGTAGATGAAGTCATCAAGAAAAGCTCCTCTGAAGAGATGACGTTTTTGCTTATGTAACACTTACATGAAGGATCCAGCTATATTTCTGAAGTCTGAAAGTGTTACCTATTAAAAACCCTCTGCTGTGATCTGAATGTTGTATTCACACACCCCCCCCCCCCCCCCCGCCCGGTCACAAGTTGGAATCCCATTGCCCAGTGTGGTGGTATTGGGAGGTGAGGCTTGTGGGAGATGATGAGGTCACAAGGTGGAGCTCTCACGAATGGGATTAGTGCCCGTATGAAAGAGCTCACAAGATCCTGAGCACTTTCTGCTGTGAGGACATAGTAAGTATGTGACCCGGAAGAGGGCCCTCACCTTGTCATGTTGCTCCCTGATCTTGGTCTACCAGCCTCCATCGCTGTGAGAAACATCTTTAGATAAACCATTTAGGATTAAATGGTGGAAATAGTAGCTTTTTTCTAAGAGGCCTGGTTGGAGGAAACCGCTTAATAAACTTAAGAGCCAAACAGGTCAGTCTCTTCTGGTGGAACAGCCTTCCATGCTCTACAGAAAGGCCATCCACTGAGTGGGCAGAGTCGCTCACCAGAGGGTTTTGAAAAAGCAGACTAAAGCAGGGCCTACCCAGATACTCTGAAGTTTAACAGAGGACTGAGACTAGAGGCAGAAAGCATTCTAGCAGTCGAGGCCATGTCACCTAAGAGGAAACATTAAAATGAGGAAGAAGCAGTCTCCCCTGACCACCTGACATCATACCAAAATCTGAGTGTAGAGATATCGACTTGGAAATGCATTTGGAATGTTCTTGGCATGGAAAGGAGACTCCCTAGGAGAAGACTCTAGTGAATAAAGGCGGAATTAAATGAGATGAGGTTGGAAGGCCTGGCAGGAGCAAGGTCGTCAGAGCTTTGTAGATCAGACTTAGGAATGTGGACTTTTATTAAAAGTGAAAGTGGGGATGCAGGTGGGCTTAAAACCGTCAAGATGCTCTGATGTACATTTTAAGAGACCTTTCTAGTTGATGTTTTGAGAAAGTATTGTTAGAAGGGGGAGTGTGAGTCGGGCGACCACTGCAGAAATCTAGCTTAGAGGTGTAGTGGCTTGAAAAACAGTGGTGATCGTGGAGAGGCAGAAAAGTAGGAGAGTTCTACATCGAATGGTAGATTGAATGTGGGAGATGAAGGAAAGTGAGGAATTGAGTGTAGCTCTTAACTTTTGATTGGAATAACGGGATTCCGTTTGCTGAGAAAATGACTTGTGGAGGAATACATTTGGTTATGGAGAAGGAATCCTGAGTTTTAAGCTGAGAAACCTGTTAGAGATGCCATGCGCACGATGACCCATGAGTCAGGTTGTCCGGCAAAGGCCAGCGCTGGTGACAGAGACCTAGATGTCCCATAAATATTATTTGAAACCATTGAATTGAATGAGGTCACCCACAAAGAGCTTAAATAAGACATCTGTTTTAGAAATCCTCGAGAAGAAGAACCTGAGAAAGAACAGCTGGTGAAGGGGTTGGAGAACCAGGCGTGTGTGGGATACAAATGTAAAAGGAAGTGCTCAAGAAAGAGGCGGACAGAAAAAAGTTTACTTTAACCCAAAACTTATGCCAAAATGAAGCAAAGTAAATGAATACACACCCGTGCAAGTACACACTATCACTGGGGATAGTGTGAAGAACAAATACCGGCAGATCTACAGCGTGTCTTTAGATATTTGGTAGGTACTCAACTTCCTACGAACTTAATCGCAAAATAATTTAAAAATTTTGTTGTTAGTACTTAAAATGTATTTTTGTTTTATCTTTAGTGGTTCAACAAATGATCAAGTGCCTTAGCCTAACTTTAAGTGCAGATCTGCATCTTACATAATAGTTTCCTGGGGAAAGATATCCTGAATGATTTTGTACCATCTCAGGTACTGGTTCTTGTTTGCTGCTATGCATTTTGTTGGTCCTCTGTGAGTTTGCACTAAATCCTAGATACAACTGCATGCATATTGAAGCTGTATTTATCAAGCCAACATGATTTCACTTAGTTTAAGCTTGATGAGTCAGTCTGATTATTCCCTGGAAATAGACTATCTTGGTCGACCTCAGAAACTTCCTTTCTCTTGTTTTTTTTTTTTTTTTTTTTTTAGTTTTATACTTATATTCCTACTCTTTTTTTAAACCTAGTATTTCAGTTCTATATATAAATTCATTTTTATAACCCATCCTAATTACTTGTATTTCCCATTCTCAGTGAAATTACAAAGCTTTATTAGTTGGATACATAACAATATGCATAATATCCTGAAATTAGCATTACTCAGTTTCATTTACTAATGCTAAGACTCTGCAGAACAACAAGCTATACAACAACACCTATGCTACGGAAACTCTAAACCTGGACTGTGCATCAGAATCCCTTGTGGAGTTAAAAACAAAACAAAACAAACTTATTGCTAGGATTGAGAACCACTACATTAGGCTATATTGTCCGAGTGCTCCTGAGCTGACTATATCCTAGAAATTTCCTAAAATATCAATTTCGGTCTTACTGCTAGTGAAAGGCAAAGAGCAGAAGCATAAAAACTTTGTTAACCTTAAAGGAGAAAATAGACCTCAGTAACACGACTTTAAATGGATGAGTGTAAGAGAACAATGTTGATGGGTTAGATCGGTATTGTTCTTCTACCATGTGAGATGTCAAGGTTCAGAAGGAGTTATTGTTCAGATTTGTTGTCAATTCAGAGACCTCTGAAGATGTGGAGTCATGGGAGTCAGGACTTCTACCTTGGATCTGTATTAATAGTTCTCAGTCCTAGACCTCATAGTATTTTTTTTTTTTTTGTCTGTCGGGTCATTCTGTAATCAGAAGACATTTTTCACTTAAAGATGCAATAATTCACATTTACGTTTGAGAGTGCGTGGGCATTTGTTAGTGGGGGGCAGAGGGAGATAGAGAATTGTAAGCCAGGTCCATGCCTAGCACAGAGCCAGACCTGGAGCTTGATCTCACCACCCTGAGATCGTGCCCTGAGTGAGTGGAAATCAAGAGTCAGATGATCAGCAGATGGAACTACCCAGGTGCCCCAGTAATTCACATTTATTATTGAACATTGATAATCTGAAAGCCAGAAATAACCACTTTGACTTTATTCCCATGTCACATAGCCTTCCATACTGTTCTGTATAGGCAGTGGAATATAATATGTGGCATGCATATTTTCTGGCTCAAAGCATAGACTCTGAATCTTGATTGACTAACTTTGACTTTTTGTCTTATCACTGAGGAGCTCTAAACTTTGGGTACGTTACTCATTTTCCTTATGCTTCTGTTTCCTTTAGGCTATAGAATGGGGATCATACATAGTATGTCCCTTAAAAGACTGTTTTGAGAATTAAATGGATGAGTATTAATGGATGTAAGTATTCTGAGTATTAAATGCCTTACATATAGTAAGCTCTCCGAAGGTGTTAGCTATATTATATGTGTAAAAAATACACAATTAACAATGATGGGATAAAGCCATTTTGAGCAGCTTTAAAAATTAAATTTCAATGCATATTCATCTGTGGATGAAGCGGTTGTTTAGCATGGGTTGTGTGCACTATTCATGGAAGTTCTTTAATAGAATTCTGTATAGATCACGCTGTATTTTACTTAATCACCTTCCTAGGAGTAGACATCAGGGAGTTTTTTCAGTTTTTTTTTTTTTTAATATTATAAATAAGATGATAGTCCTTGTAGCTAATTATGTGCATATACTCGTGATAAATTTCAAGAAGTTTCTGGGTCTAAGTGTATGAAGATTTCAAAAGCTTTTTTATTGGCTGAAAATTTTCCATTCAGGGAGATTGTGCCATTTATGCATACATCGCTGAGTGAGAATGAAAGGCAAATATGTCGCCTTTAAGCAAATGTAGTTGAATGAACTACAGAAGGAAAACTTGAGCTTTTCAAAACAGAATGTGGCACTGAAGAACAATCAGTAAATCAAAACACTTCTGAAAATTTTTGTTACTGAGTTAATCATTTTGATAAACCCATGGTAGAGATCATTAAACAGTAAGGCTCAAGATGGTTTTTTTGTTTTGTTTTGTTTTTTATTAACTCTTGTTGGTATTTTCTATTAGGGTGTTTTTAATTTTTTTGTAAGCAATCATTTAAATATTTGAGAAAGACACACACAAAAAATCCTTATTTCTTTCACTTAGGGGCTATAACGTTATTTGTTATCTTTTCACATTAATTGTTAAGCGGCAAAACATCATGTTTTTGGGAAGAAAAGGCAAAATTCCTTTCTTGGAGTTTTTTGGAAGCTAGGCTTATTACCTTTTTTCTTTTTTTAAATTCTATCTACCCTCCTGCCCCCTCCCATGAGGCTTGAACTCATGACTCAGATTCAAGACTCAGGTGCTCAACCAAATGAATCAGCCAGGCAACATAGGGCATGAACTCAGGATTCTGAGATTTAAGAGTTGCATACTCTACTGACTCAGCCATGTGGAGTACCTGACACTTATTATTTTCTAAAGCTTCCTACTATCCACAAGAATTATCCAATCTACCTTTCCTTTTTGTGATCTTTCTCAATCAGAAACATATTTTTTTTCTCCCATAGACATATGCAAATTTTTTGAAGGATTATCTTGATAATCAAACCAACTTGATCTTTCTGGTCTTACATTACATATGAAAAGACGATGCAATTAATTCTTTGTTTGCTCTAAGTTGAGTAGTTAAAACTGTATAGTTAGAATTCCACCTTTTCTGCCTTTAAGCCTGATAATTTAAAACAACTTAGTATTTAGTATCTATCCAATAGGTAAGATATAAAGAGTCACTCTAAAGCTTTTCTTGGATTTTTAAAAATTCGAATAAAACTATGAATTAGGTATACATACAAATTATCCACGTTGTAAAAGTGGTTTTGAAGAGAGAATTAAGTTTTGTGTTACCATTATGTCCATCTCCTCTGTTAAATAAACAAAAGGAGTTGTGGCTTATTTAATATCAACAAACCCCCAATTAGATAAGTGAATAGAGCAGTGAATATTCCTACTTAATAGTATAACACAATGGTTAAATTATTTGAATCTGTTTTACTCTTCTGAGTTCAAATTCCTATACTACTATTTTCTTGGACAAGGTATAAGACCCCTAAACCTTAATGTTTCATCTGTAAAATGGGCACAGTAATACAACTCCTCTCATAGTTCTTTAGTTTTTGCTGGTGGTGGTATGATGGGGATTCGTCAAAATAATAAATGGAAACATTTAGCCCTATTTGACAGGAAATAGATATTCAATAAATGCTAGTGTTAGCTATTTCAATGAAATACACAGAAAAAAAGAAGTTTCCATTAGTATGTTTCCTTTTTTCTATATTTGCTGCTGGTATTGGGATTTAGAAAGGCAAGCAGATTTCCCCATCCATAACAAAAGGAGGTGCAACTGAGGGAAAACAGAACTAACTGCTCTTTAAGAGGGAACCCCGATTCAACAGTTAGTACATAGAGGCTGTGAAGGAAGTTGACAGACTAAGAACCTTGGCTTATCCTCTGGAGATAGACCAACTGAAAGACACTCAATAATTTTATCATAAATCTTTTTTTTTTTTTAATTTTTATTTATTTATGATAGTCACAGAGAGAGAGAGAGAGAGAGAGAGGCAGAGACACAGGCAGAGGGAGAAGCAGGCTCCATGCACCAGGAGCCTGATGTGGGATTTGATCCCGGGTCTCCAAGATCGCGCCCTGGGCCAAAGGCAGGCGCCAAACCGCTGCGCCACCCAGGGATCCCCATTTTATCATAAATCTTAAGAGGGGCAAGGCTCTGTAAGCCTTTCAGTGGTTTTCTGAGAATAGGAACAGAAATCTTTCAACCTGGACCTCTGTATGTATTGCTTTGTTCTCTGAGACCGAAGGTATCCAGGTATATTCGGATTAGCTGGACAAACAGGAAAGAACAGTCCACGGCAGACAGAATGACGGCAGACTACATTCATGTTCTATAGTAGTTCTTATGCGATGAGTACTCCGTGTAACGGTCTTCCATGTGCAGAGAATATCTGTCATCTCAGATAAAGGAAAACTTGTCATTTGGAGTTAGTAGCACCCCTGATGAATGGATCATGGAAATGAAAACCTCCCACCTTTCTAACAGGCCCACCTGATGCTTGAATGAGTTAAATGAACGAAGCCAAAAGTGTGAAGTTCACCTTGCACACTTAATAACCAGAATTCTTCGATGGTCATTATCTTAAGATTTGCTGTAATATAACAAATTTTGTACAATAAGTAAGTAGGTTAGAAGATGAATGCCGAGACTTACTGCAATCAAGGTTTTCAAATTCTTCTACAGGATAATATGAATAGTTATATAATATGAATAGTCCTATACATTTCTTGATCTTGAAATATAAGTTATATATATTCCAGAGACGACTTTCCCATGTTAACTGCCTTAATGAATTATTCTAATGGCAGATTGCTAAATAAGTGACTTCTTATCAGCATAAACTCTCTGATCCATGTATGGTATAATTAGGGTCAGGTATAGTTTGCTTGAAAGTAATAGTAACTAACTTTTTATTTGTGATCAGTACATGTCAGACACTGTTCTAAGTGTTTTGAGTTTTAACTAATCCAGTCTTTACTTTGAGGAACTGCTTATTAATATCCTTAATTTGCATATGGGGAAATTGAGGCTTAGAGATTTTTATATATTTGTTTGAGGTTCTACAGCTATTAAGTAAACAGAGCTGGAATCTAGATCCAGTCCAGCTCCAGAGCCCATACTCTTAACTAGTATAGCTATATTGCTTTCCTTGAAAAGAAGAAAGCTGACTTTAAAAAAAAAAAAATGTTATTTAAAGATTTAAATATTTTATTATTTTTTATTTATTTTATCTCTTTGAAAGAGAGAAAGAGACAGCATGCACAAGGGGAAGGGCAGAACAAGGAAGTAGAGGGAATCTCAAGCAGACTCTGCTGAGTGTGGACCCCAGTAGGGGCTCATCTCATGATTCTGATCATGACCTGAGCAGAACCAAGAGTCAGATACTTAACCAACTGAGCCACCCGGATGGCCCTGAAAGTTGACTTTTTAAAATATGAGCAGTACTGGCTTCTTGTTTAGAGATCTAAGTTAAAGAATTTACCATTAGGCTGTGGTTTATCCCACTCAGACTCCTGAATCAAATCTCTCCCTAAGGCCTTTGGTTAATTTTCCTGTTCCTGAACTTTTATGCTGTGAACTGATACTGTCTCCTTATCTGATGCTTATCTTTATGGCATGCAGGACAGGTCTTTAGTCAAGACACCCATCATAAGCAGCATATTAAGACCCTAAAGAGTAATGATGAGGTTGAGTAATAATACTGCTAATGACTAATGAGACTAATTCTGCTAAATAAGAATTATCCTGGATGCTGACAGTTTTGAGAGTTCTATCATGATAAATAGTCATTGCTGTTGTAGTTTAGTCTATTGATTTGATTTTCCTATGATATTTATATGGTTCCAGAATATGGATGTCTAAATTCTATGGTTCACTTATTTTAGATTGTAAACAATATGGTTGAGGATTTTCTTTATTCAGCTACTTTAGAGTAGTGTGCTGGCTCAGTTGGTAGACCATGGAACATTTGATCTCAGGGTCAGATGTCAAGCCCTCATTGGGCGTGGAGCCTCCTTAAAATTAAAAAAAAAAATATATATATATATATAGAGAGAGAGAGTAGTATGTCAGTTGATGCTTTGACATAGTCATTGCCAACATTGAAATTTGTTTTCTAAAACTTCAACCATCAAAGGATGGTTGGAACATGGAACCGTCTAAGTTCCATCTTTATTGCTTTCCTTTGATGGTATTATATGCCAGTTTCTTACTTCTCCTCATACCCTGCCACCACTTGCTTTTCCTCAGCTATAAAATGGAAATTATTTCTTCGGCATTGTTGGGAGAATTTGCAAGGTCTGATATCTGAACAAAGGGTAGTGCTGAGAATGATTCTGGGTTTAGGTAACTTTGCTCTGACTTTAATGGGCTGTTCTTTCTCCTTTTCTTTACATATGTCATATTCCCAAGGACCATATATATATTACTGATCAGTACCTGGTTTTTATTCCTAGACTGGATGGTAGGTCTGAGTCTTCTTATGCTTGTGACCTAGACTAGTAAACTAGAGAACAGACTGTAGGGACTGTGTGATATAAAGTATTTTTCTAGTTTTGCCTGCTAAGAAGAATCATGTAGGTCATACAGCTTTCCAAGTCATTCTCTTAGCAATTCTGATTTAGTAGACTGGGAGTGAGACAGAGAAATATGTTTTGCCAGAGATCTACATTTTGACGGTAAGCGTGGGAAACACAAGAAAACGTCCAAGTTTGTAGATCTCCATTTAAATCCATATGCTACTCCGGTGATGAACTTAGCTTTGAGACCTAGCTTATAGGTTCCTAATACATGCGTTAGCTCCTTTTCTTACAGCGTTGCTGATGGAATCCAGAGTAAGTAACCATTAAGTGGCCAGTTCTTTGTTGTTCTGCTGCCTCTTAGCATTGTCTCGTGATCTACTGTTAATAACTGACTTTCCAGAAAAGCAAGGTCTCTGTTTGTCTATTTCTCTGGTATAAATAGACCCTTCATGGCCTCAAGCTACATGTTTTCATAATTGAATACAGTTTTTATCTGCAGCTTTGGTCAAGTCTCTCCCACCTTAACAAAAAACAGGGGTGCAGGTGTCTCAGCCTCTCACTGCATCTGTATTTTAGGGTGAATCCCCAGTAGTGCAATAACTGGGTCATAGGGTAGCTCTGTTTTTAACTTCTTGAGGAACCTCCACACTGTTTTCCAGAGCGGCTGCACCAGTTCACATTCCCACCAACAGTATGAGAGGGTTCCCCTTTCTCCACATCCTCGCCAACATTTGTCATTTCCTGTCTTGTCAATGTTCCCCATTCTCACTGGTGTGAGGTGGGATCTCGTTGTGGTTTTGATTTGTATTTCCCTGAATCCAAGTGATGTTCTCATCTACTTTTATGCAGGTTATAGGCTGGTTCTCTTTGACTTTCTGACTGTTTAACCAGACTGACTTGTGATAGGATTTATACTCTTTCAGTAATTCTGAAATCTTATGAGATATCAGAACTACGTGGAGGATTTGTTAAAATAGATTACTGGGCCCCAGAGGTTCCTATTCTGTAGGTTTTGAGTAGCGTATCAAAATATATATTTTTAATCCATTTCTAGGTGATGCTGATCCTACTGGTCTAGGAACAATACTTTAAGAGTTGCTACTGTGGTATGACAGGACCTTCAGGACTGCATGCTCCCCTTGCTGCCCCGGCATTGGGGGATGCTGGGAATCTGCAGTGGGTGTTTTTGGAGAAGCGTCGGTCATTCTGGGCAGTCTGTCCAAGCCAATAAAGCTTTTTTTTTTTTTTTTAAATCATTACTCTAACTCTATCCTCTTTTACTTCCTGTCCCTGTTAATTTGGCCTGTAATTTTATATCTGGGCTGCGGCTTCTCACCAAAGACTTTCTGTCTAGGTGAACTCCTCTCTTTTCATGGTGTAAGTCTTATAGAATCTAACTGCAAAAATGTTTCCTGTAGTTCTCACGATTGACTTCAAATGATTACAATATACAACCAACCGTGTGCTAAATATCTGCTAAATGTTCCCTAGGGACGTGCTTTGCTCATGGCTAGTCAGTGGTGGGGCTGAATTTGCTTCCAAGTCTGTTTGCATCAAATGCTTTTGCTTTTAACCATTTTTATGGGCCTCTCATCCTTTTTATGATTGTTTAGACTTCTTTTGAGAGGCTAAAACCTTCTGTGTCAGAACTCCCAAGACCATCCCCAGGTCTTCTGTTTCTCCAGAGAACTGACAGAACTCAGCATATGGTTGGTTTTACAGCTGACTTATTACTAGGAAAGGCTACCAAACAAAATAAAGGCAAAAAGCACATGGGTAGAATCTGGAGGAAACCAGGTATGAGAGCCAAGAGTCCTCTCCCAGGGGAGTCTCCTAGGACATCCTTAAGTCCTCTAGCAATGATTTATGGCAACATGGATGAAGTGTTGTCTGTTGGGGAGCTTTGTTGGAAAGCTCATTGTCCAGGGTTTCTGTGAGGACTGATTACATAGCCCTCCCGCCACCCCACCACACCTAACACATACCGAGGTTCTCAGAAGGTCACATATTTAGCATAAACTTTATCATTTGCAAAAACAGTTTAGACACTGTTAGCTGTAATCGGGGAATGTTGGGAACCTTCCTGAATTTGAAGTTCCCATATGTCAGCTAAGGGCTAACTTTGCAAACAGGCTTCTATAAGGATAGCAATCTCGGGCCTGTTTAAATCTTCTTTGGACCTTCTAATTTGCCTTTTAATATACAATCTTTTTCTCTCATTCCCATCTCCATCCTGCAGCAGAGTGAGCCATTTAAATGTAAATCTGATCTTATCCTTCCTTGGCTTAAAACTCTTTGCAACATATCTATTATCGTTCTGAATAAATGGGATAAAAGGGATTCACAGGGAGAAATCTTTGGGATCATAATTATTGTAATTACTGTGTTCTGATTTTATAATATGAGCTGTCTACTCACTTATTTTTAAACTTAGGATTCATAAAATTTCCGTTGAACGCTGTGGTTGACCGTACCCTTTTTCCACCATTGCTCATCTTCTGGGCAACGTTGATCTCCTGGCTTTGAGGGGCACTGACAACTTTAGTGTTCACTCATAACACTAAGGACTTTCCTTTCTGTATTATTTGTGTGCAAGTCTCATGTCAATATTATAAACTCTTTGAGGAAGTTATCCTCGTCTCTTCCTCAAATTAATCTCCATTAGCTAAGTATTTAGCATTTTGCTTTCAATACACACGTTGAATGAATGAATGGATGACTAAGAGTGAAAAATAATGGCCTGTATTTTATCCTGAAACAGTTACTTGTCCAGTTTTATCAGTAGTCATTCATAAAGTTATTCAGATTAAAAATCCTAAAAGAACCCAAGAATATTTAACTGGAAATTATGTCCTTATTTTTAAAAGATGCAGTCGTATACTTTTGTCTAGTTCCTCTAAATCAGTGCATTTTTTTATACTTCAGGTTTTAAGTAGAGGCTTTTCATTTTCTTCCTCTAAAACCACACTTCAGTAGAAATTGTTGCTTATTTAGGGCTGTGCTAAATTATATATACAGAACTTTATTTAGATTGAGGGAAAGTAGTAGACTCCTTAGCTAAAGAAACGATTTCTTGCTATCAGTAACTTAGTTCTCAGGTGACATTTTAATATTTTTATCAGCAAAGATATTCTCAGTGTCCTGATAACAATCATGAAATTTGTTCATGATAAATGATTTTTAGTGTTAGGTACGGTCATAACTTGTGTATAAATAGTTAAGGGCTTTAGGATCTGGATAGCATAACTTAGCCAAAGAGAAGTTGGCTCAGACATTGCTAGGTTATATGTGTATGAATACATGTGAGTATGTGTGTGTGCACAGTTTATATAAATCTAAAATTGTTAAGCAAATATTTATATCTATACATACTTAAAGATATATACACTTAAAGAAAGATACTATCAAGCCTTCATGTGCTTCCATCACTTTTTGAAATGCTAAAGGTGGAATGTTAAACTGGCATCTATTACGTGATAAAGGATCGAGGACATGCCGTCATTATGTCTGGCAACCATAAGAGTGTTGTCTCTGGCTACGATGTGGAGACGCATGGTAGCAGCACCATGTGCCATTCTAATGGTGCCTTATCTAGTCGACTGTGACAAATAATTCTACTCAGCTTGTCAGTGGTGACAGCTGAGACTTTTTGCTTAGATGCCTTGACAGTGCTTGTATTAAACAGCTAGAGCCATACACTCCATTAAGTTTCTGTAAAATGAACTGTCTGCTTCTCGCTGTTTTGCTGATAGTGGCAGCAGTTGTAAGCTAATCCTCTCCAGTTGTGGATTGCTCGACTGAGTGCCTTCACTCATCTACAGGTAGTAGATCTCAGTTTTAGCAGAGTGGCTACGAGGCTGATGGTCATGATAGGAAAGACATAAATTATTCCGTAGGAAATTTTTTTAGCAGTTATTTACTCTAAATTGGGCTGCAGATATGTCCTTAAATAGACTTTAAAGAGAGTGAAGTGCCTTTTTTTTTTTTCCCTCTCAGCACATCATTATTCATAGGCTCTTGGTGCAAAAAGACACACATCAGAGGGGTATGTCTGAGTAACTATGCCTACATTTATGTGTGCGTTAATGAAAGCCAGATGTAATAAGGAATGTATATTTAAACTGAAAATAATCAGTTTCTTAGGCACAGTCACACCATTGGAAATACCGATACTGGTTGGTTTTAGAACATATTGGGTCTCGAGAGTATAACTCTAAGTTGCTTTTGTCTTCAATGAATAGTAAGCCTTTTAAGCTATTTATTACGTTTATGCATTGTATTACACTCTTATGTTCTTTTATTCTTTTCTCCTCAGACAGATAAAGGTATAGGTGTGATAATCCTTCTCTCTGTGTTGCAAGGACTACTTCTGTCAACATATACTTTGAATATGATTTAAAGCCAGTGAAAGCTTTGGCGCTCCATTTGTAGGCAGCTTTTCTCTTCCTGTCCTCACCGGTCGTTATCAGTGATGGAGTAAGTCACTGAAGAGGACATATAGCGACATAAGTGTTCACAGGGTTGAACATTAATTTTGATCGTTGAGAAAAATCATATATAAGAATAACAATTATATTTAGCTTTTGGGGAAAAATAGAATATTTTAAGCCCTTAAAAATATAATGTAATAACCCTTTATAATGCCTCATGGGTTATATTATGCTTAACAAGCACTTCTGTAAGATTTGAAACTTTTGGTGTAGTTTCTGAACACACATTTGTAGATTTGGTAATTATATAAGTTTGGAAGTTAAGTTGAATTCTTGTCCTCAAAGCTCTTTGATCTCTAGCATAGAGTTGGATACATTTTTAGTTGTAGATGAGGAATCCTTAGTGTATTATCTTTGTTCTGGCCTATATAAACTCTTCAGGTCCATGTTCTAAAAAGGTCGAAGAATTACATTCAACTGGACTGTGCTGTAATAAACTGTTCTCCAGTATAGAATTTATTAGCTTTCAAATGACACAGCCAACAATTAGAGACCTAAAAGCAGTAATCTTACAAATAACTTAGTGTTCTGTAATAGTGCATTTACTTCATACAGGTGACTATCTCCTGCTGTAGGCCATTTTCCGGGCAAGGTTTCTAGCGCAAGGAAAATTACTTTATTGTAGGAGAAAAGGTTTTGATCTGAAAGCGGACCCAGAAAAGGCATCCCAAAGATCTAGCTGCACGTTAGTTGGGAAGCTGATGTTGGGTGACCTTAAAAATGTATACCCTTCATTTTAAAGGATTGGGAACACGGTCTGCTCTTTCCGTCAGTGACTAGACTGCCGTCTTCCAGTGATGGTTTAGCTAGCACCGCACAAATCTTTCTGCCCCAAGCTCTTCTGCTTCACTTTAAAATGTTAATTGTGCCAGCAATTGATATTTGTTCTCCATCCACTCCTTCTGTTAACAAAAATAGGTTGCAAGGGTCAGGAATGCAGAAGAGTCACAAAACACTGCCATTGAGAGGATTTAGAAAAATGTCTTTTTAATGACTTTTTGGCTACTAAGATTTTTTTAATCGTATGAGCCGAAGGAAAAATTACAGGGGAGTCTGGTTTGCTTTTCATAGGGATTGATATCATTGGTTATATTAGTGAAGCCTTGTGCAACCCGTAACCTTCTGTGTATGATCTTTTTCTCCCTTTTCTTCTCTTTTACTTCTCTCTTTCTCTGTCCTTTTCTCCTTCTTAACCACATCAGGTATTCGTTCTAGGATAGGATTTTTAAGATAAAAACCTACTATGTAGGAGACATGATGATTTCTTAACTGTATCAGCAAATCCATAGCTTTTTAAGGTTGTATTTTTACTTTTTATGAAAATATAATTAGCATAATACTTTGTTTCAGGTGTACATCCCAGTGATGTGATATTTGTATACAATATGGAATAATACTCATTGCAAGTCTGGTTACCATTGGTCACCCTAGAGTGATTGCCAGTTTCCTATATCTGACTCTGTTTTTGGTTATTCACTTGTTTTTAGATACATATAATTGAAGTTATAGGATTCTTGTTTTCTCCAGCTCCCCTAAGTTAGCAAAATACTCTCTAGTTCCATTTATATTGTCACAGGTTTCATTGTTCTTTATGGTTAAGTACTGTGTATGTGTATATATTCATCTTTATCTATACATCTATGGATGGGCACTTAGGATGCTGCTCTAACTCTGCTATTGCAAATAATGATGCAGGGAGCGTAGGCATGCAAATATCTTTTTGAATTGGTGTTTTTGTTACCTCTGGATAAACACCAGTAAGTGCAATTGCTGGATTGTGTGGTAGTCCTATTTTTAATTTTTTGAATTTCCATGCTGTCTTCCATAGTAACTGCACCAGTTTATATTCCCACCAAGAGTGAATGACTATTCCCTTTCTCCTCATTCTTACACTTATTTCTTGTCTTCGATAGTAGCCATTCTCACTGGTAGAAGGTGATCTCTTTGCAGTTTGTATTTGCAGGTCCGGATTAGTGATGTTGAGTACCTTTTCATGTGGCTGCTGGCCATCTGTCTTCTGTAGGAAAATATTCAGACTTTCTGCCCACATTTTAGTTGGGCTCTTTGGGTTTTTTTCTGGTATTAACTTATGTGTTTATATATTTTAAATTTTATCCCTTTATTGGATGTATGATTTGCAATTATCTTCTCATATTCAGTAGGTTGTCTTTTAGTTTTGTTGATTTTTTTTTTTTTATTGTGCAAAAGATTTCTTAGTATAATCCCATTTGTTTTAGACTTTGTTGCTTTTGCCAGAGGAGACTGGGCCAAAAAACTATTACTAAGACCAAGGTCAAGGAGCTTACTTAACCTATGTTTTCTTCTAGGGGTTTCATGATTTTGAGTCTTCAAATCTTTATTCCATTTTGATTTTTGTATAAGATTTAAATAGTGGTCCAGTTTCATTCTTTTGTATGTGGCTGTCCAGTTTCTCAACACCACTTACTGAGGAAACTGTCTCATCCCCATTATGTATCTTTGCCTCTTTTGCCCTAGATTAATTGGCCATAAATGCATAGGTTTATTTCTGGACTTTATTTTTCTTTTAAAGATTTTACTTAGAGAAAGGGAGAGTGAGAGAGGGGTAGAGGAGGAGAGAGGGAGAAAGAGAGAGAGAGAATGAATGAGAATATGAGCATAAGGGGAAGGGGTAGAGGGAAAAGAAAAACACACTACCCCCTGAGCATGGAGCCCGATGAAGAGCTTGGTCCTAGGGCCTTGAGATCATGACCTGTGCCAACGTTGGATGCTTAACCAGCTGAGCTTCCCAGTTGTCCCTGGGATGTATTCTGTTCTGTTGATCTATATCCCCATTTTTGGTACCAATACATGCTATTTTGATTATTATGGCTTGGTAGTATACTTTGAAATCAGGGAGTGTTTTTCCTCCTGCCTCGTTCTTCTTTTTTAAGATTTCTTTGGCTATTCAGGGTCTTCTACTACCCTCTGTCTTTTGATTAAAACATTGTCCAGGGCAGCCTGGGTGGCTCAGGGGTTTAGTGCCGCCTTCAGCCTAGGGCCTGATCCTGGAGACCCGGGATCAAGTCCTGCATCAGGCTCCCTGCATGGACCCTGCTTCTCCCTCTGACTGTGTCTCTGCCTCTCTCTCTCTCTCTCTCTCTCTGTGTGTGTGTGTGTCTCTCATGAATAAATAAAATCTTAAAATTTTTTTTTATTTCCATTTATTTATTTTAAAGATTTTATTTATTTTATTTTATTTATTTATTTATTCATCCCGGGTCGCCAGGATCAGGCCCTGGGCTGAAGGCGGCGCTAAACCCCTGAGCCACCCAGGGATCCCCTGTCCATTTACATTTAAAGTAATTATTGATATGTACATATTGCCATATTTTTATTTTTATTTTTTTGGTTTTGTAGTTCTTGAGTTTTCCTCTTTTTATCTCTGCTGTTGAGGTTTAATTGTTTTCTTTAGTGTTATGTTTGGGTTACTTTTTATTTTTTATTTATTTTTATTTTTTTTTTTTTAATTTTTTTTTTTATAAATTTTTATTTATTTAGGATAGTCACACACACACACACACAGAGAGAGAGAGAGAGAGAGAGGCAGAGACACAGGCAGAGGGAGAAGCAGGCTCCATGCACCGGGAGCCCGACGTGGGATTCGATCCTGGGTCTTCAGGATCGTGCCCTGGGCCAAAGGCAGGCGCCAAACTGCTGCGCCACCCAGGGATCCCTACTTTTTATTTTTTTGTGTATTGTAGGCTTTGGATTTGCAGCTATCGTGTGGTTCATATATAATACATTATGCGTGTTTAATAGTCTATGTTAAGCTGATAGTCACTTCAGTTAGCATCTTAAGAGCACTATGTGTTTATACCCTTCTACCCCAAACATAATGTTTTGTTTTTTTTATATCCTTTTATTTTGTGTATCTCTTTACTTATTGTAGTTATAGCTGACTTTATCATTTCTGTCTCTTAACCTTCTTATCTGCTTTGTGTCTGATCCACTGTTGTTACTACATATTTGCCTTTGCCAGTGAGATTTTTCTTTTATTCTTAGTTCTGGCCATTTTTTTTTTTTCTTCTTATAGAAGACCCTGCAACCTTCCTTGTAAGACCAGTTTAATAGTGATAAATTCCTTTAGTTTTTGCTTATCTGGGAAATGTTTTTATCTCCAATTCTGAAGAACCTTGCTGGCAAAGTATTCCTAATTGTATGTTTTCCTATTTCAGCACTCTAAATATCCTGCCACTTCCTTCTAGCCTGCACTGCCTGCCGGAAAATCAGCTGATCATCTTACAAGGTTTCCCCTGTATGTTACTGTTACCCCTGCCTTTAAGATTCTCTTTATCTTGAACTTTTGCCATTTTAATTATAACATATCTTGTTGTGGATCTCTTGGAGTTCATCTTGTTTGGGACTTTTTGATTTCCTGGACATGGAGGTGTGTTTCTTTTCTCAGGTTAGGGAGATTTTCAACTATTATTTCAAATAAGTTTTCTGCCTCCTTTTCCCTCTTCATGCAAATGTTAATATGTTTGGTGTTGTCTCAGGTCCCTTGACCTAACCTAATTGATTTAAATTTTTTTTCTGTTTTTGCTGTTTAGCTTTGGTTTCTACTACCCTGTCTTTTAGATTGTGTTATTCCTCTGCATCTTCTAATCTGTTGATTCCCTCTAGTGTATTTTCCATTTCAGTTACTGTATTCCATTCTGATCTAATTTTTATATTTTCTCTTTTTGAAGTTTTCACTGAGTTCATCTACTCTTAAGTCCAGTGAACATCCTTATGATCATTTCTTTAAATACTTTTTCAGGTAGATTGCTTGTCTTTATTATCGCCTTCAGTGGGTGACTGGGGCTGGTGTAGGCCAGGGTCCCAGGGCATGCTGATATGGCCTTAGCAGGTAGGCTTGAGTGCTTGGACCCTGCTCCCATTCATGTTATCAGGGTGGAGGAGGGAAAATAAAAAATGGCTTGCTGATGCCTCTGACCCCAGAGAGAGTTCTAGTAGTTGCCTGCCTACTTGGAAGACAATCTAGGCTAAGTGGTTGGATTTCCTTAAAGTTTTTTTTTTTTTTTTTCCTTGTGCTCCTGGGTAGGCTAGTCTGTACATGGGCCCCTCAGTGATATATCCTTCCCTCCTGCAGTTAGCCATGTTGAGGGGTAGTATCTCATTGTTTTTGTTTCCTCACCTCTCCCACCCTGCTCTTGTGCTCCCTCTATCATTTGTTGTACAGAAGCTATTCAGTCAGCCTTCAATTCTTTTAGGGATTGCTCTATATGTAAATTTAACTTTGGTGTGTCAGTGATAGGAGGTGAATTCAGTGTTTCCTATGGCACCATTTTGGCCATAGCTTTTATTTTATTAAGTAAAATTATAGCCCTGAGCCTTATAAAAGATCTAGAACACATGGAACTAAAATTTTATACAGCACATTGAAAATGTTCTATGGAAGCTTAACACCAAAGCTGTGAAATCTAAACAATCTATTTTGTACTTAAATCAGTTGCTTAATAACCCAATGTAAATTATATATGAACACAAGGTATTTTTATTATTATTTTTTTTTGTAGAAACTAGTCCCTAATTTGACCTCTGATACCCAGTTGTGAGTCTGAGTATGTATGGAGTGTCCACAGAGTATATCATACACTACTTGATGTTATAGTTATGTGGGGAAACATGTTTTGTTAAAGATCTAATAGATCAGATGGGAAATGTAAAATGATCATTAACACTACTTTTTGCTAAGGGATTTATCCAAATACTTTAGATTACACTCAAGAAAGCAACAGGATATATAAATACAGGATGCTTTAATGTGAACTTGGGAGTAGGGTGAAGACTTGTAACATTGTCCTTTATTGCTATTTAAGGAGAAATAGCAAAGAATGCTTTTTACACAGGCACCAAAAGATTGCGGACTATCACCTCAGTATTTCTGGGGTGTTCTGGGACCATTCATTTAGAACCTTTCTGAATTTAAACTGGAAGCTGCAATTTCTGTTATGTATAGACTCTCTCAAAGAGTGAAACAGGAAATCGTCTCGTCTTTGTGTTCTCAGAATTCACACTACTGGGTGTAAAATGTGATGCCAAAATCAGATGAGTCTCCTTATACACAGCATATCTGCTTGGGGATTGCCAAAAAATGTGCCTAGTAGTAAGTCTATCACTAGCAAAACCAATGTAGTAATGGCCGGATGCTCCTGCGATGGAAAAGTACATCCCAGAGACAGTTAGATATTCCCCATAAGCGAAACTTATCTGATTTTTGTTCTTCGTATTCTTGATTACTTGTATAGAAAGTTAAATTTCAATATATACACATTTAGATTCTTCTGTTTAACTATACATACTTATGTAAACCTACCATATAGTTTAAATACTTTACTATTTCACACTGAGTAATATTTAACAAAAATGATCTCAGTATCAAAGGTAAATGACTGAAATGATACAATTTGAAATTTTTAATTGGTTTCATTTGCCCATTTACCTTTTTTGAGGTGCTGGATATTCTGCAAAGTCCCAGGGATACAAACATGAATAAGATCTAGTTCTTGCCTTAAAGGACTAAATCTAATGGGATAGGGTTTTAGTTAAGGATTTTAGCATATAAAGGTCAATTTGATTGATAAAACATCCAAATTTTCTTATCTAACTCAATATTTTTAGATCCAGAAATAACATTTTAGGTGCCAAGCTCTGAGCTACTCTTGTACCTTAAACACTAAAGAAAATGAATTTATAGTCTTTGGAATCTCATTACAAGTCAGGGTTTTACAGTGCTAGAAAAAAACTTGGATATTTGTAGACAAACTGTGCAATTTGATATAAGAAAGTATATTCTGGTAAAAATGCTTTTACTGGGGAAAAATTTATTTAGCATAGGATTGATTTTACTTATTAATCCAGTTTGGGAAAGTGATAAAACTACTTCTATCAGTCCAAAAAATCATCTGGACATTTTTTGACTAAATCTGGAGAATAGTTTTTTTCTTTCAATGATAGAACTAATAAAGCCTGTTGTTCCTTGAAGGGCTAAATGAAGCATGAATCTGTGGATCTGCATAAAAAGCTACTAATTTAGAATGTGCAAGAATCAGGGCTGCTTTGCCAAACCTAACTTCTAAACAGGGTGGGGTATGGATACATTTTCTTAGAACGACTTAAAAACTCAAGTAGTATAACCAGTAATTCTAGTTCTAGCATATATAATCTCTGATGGGAATTATGTGAGTTTTCCTCTAAAAAGGATCATAACTAGCTATTCTCCATCTTTACTGAGATTAAAAGAAGAGGGAGGTATCTTACATTGTAGGAGGAGAAACTAGTTTAGACACGAAGGATAAATATTTGGTAGCATTAAATCCAGAATGGGCTATCTAAGAGGTTTTAAATTTTTCTAGATGCCTTTAAGAATGTAATAGATAGTAACTCAACTTGGATGGTTTAGGTATAGCCATTTCTTGAAGGGTACATGCAAAATGATTTTCCGAGGTCAGTACTGCTCCATAATTCTGTGCTTTCATTACCCATTTTAAAATTTGTTCCATAAATTGCTTGTCCACTTTTAGTAAATTGCTATATTTCCTAGAGAGAAGGTTGAATAAAGATTCTCATAAATTCAGTGATGCTCTACTGTGGCAAAGAGATACAAGTTAAGTATCAACATATTAAATCCTGTCAGTTCTCCATGATCTTCATCCACTGGGGTTTTAACATTTTTTCCATTGACTCTGCTTAATTAGGTATCCCAGAAATAAGATTTTTGTTGACATAACAGCAATACCTAGGTAGAAAAGGCTTTTTGAGTTAACAGTCATTTCCAACCCTGTAGACTGAGCCTTGAGTTGATCTACCGAAACTCATCAAGAAACACATGAAAGTTTCTGCAGTAACATAGGCTAAACAAGAATGATGTCTTCCTATTTTTCTTTTTTGAGCTAAAAGTTTTAAAGTATTTTTTTTGTCTGTGGTTGCTTCTTTGACCACAACCAAATATAAGTTTAAAAACACCTTGAATGTGTCCATATAATTCTTCAAAAATACTTCTGTCTCCATCTACATTGTAAATACAGGGAACAAACTGATGGGTGTGTGTGTGTGTGTGTGTGTGTGTGTGTGAAGAGGTGAGGGGAGTAGAAGCTTCCAGTTATGGAATGAAAAGTCATGGGAATAATAGGTACAGGATAGGGAATATTGTCAGTGGGATACTAGCATCGTGTTGGTGAGAGATGGTAGCTACACCTCTGGCGAGCGTTGCATCACACAGAGTTGAGTCACTGTGCTTCCTGTGATCACTATATTCAAAAAAAGACTTGTCTTAAGTATTATAAGAACAAGCTGTTAGGTGCACTTTTAACAACCTCAGGATTGATCAGCTCTACAAGCTAGTCACTGTTAGGGAAACTAAAATAAAAGCAAAAGGTATTTGAGAAATTAAAATAGTTACATTAACCATCCAATGAGTATAACAGAACCATTAGAAATAAATAACGGTGCCCCTTTCTAAAATTGTTAAAAAAAAAATAGAGATGGCTCAAAACAAATGTTACGTTCATACTAATACTCTGGCCAAGATTCAATGAGAAACAGTTCCTCACAGATACTGAAATTAGATTTATGCCAGTATTTACTAATGGGGACACAGATGGACAGATCACAGCGCTTCTACTATCTTATTACAGATGTTTGGTGATAATGTTTACATTGAAGTATGTATGTTCTCTGTAAATACTGAGCAGGGTTTTCATCTATACACTATAATTGAAATTAGCTTGAATACCCTTGCCAATCCCACAACTGTGGGTTTTGACTTTTCATTGTTGCCTTTTTATCTCTTTGTATTTACAGTTGAAAAGTTGATGCCAACTTTTGTAAAACATGTTCTCTTCCATGCTGAGAGCCTCCATGCCAACAATTTCCCTGGAGCATGTGCTTTAGTAATAAGCCCTGGAAACGGGAACTGATAATGGAAATACTGGCAGCCCCGTATACAACAGGGGTGTTAGCCTGTGTTTCTGTAATTAGGAATGTGATTAGAAATAAGAGATGCTTTTGGTCTTCAATTTCAAGCCATGAAATGAAGGGATTTGAGTTTGTCTCACTTTTGGCAGGTGGCAAATTTCAGTCCCACTGTGGCTTTTTTAGTCTGGCCACAAAGAGCCCATTCTTTAAATATGTTTTCCAAGCAAAGAATAACTGTGCTTTCTTCTGTTTGGAACCACAGCTTGCCTTTTAAAAATAATTATTTCCCTGGTTTTCTTCGTACTCTTTGCAGGTTTCATTCTCTTACTTCTTCCCACTGTTTCTGGAACTGTCTGCCTTTCTATGATGTAAAGCATAAAAGAGCAAGAGAACGTTTGCCAAAATACTTACTGTGTACTGTACGCTAGCTTGTAAATTACTTGTATTTCTCACTTAGGTCTCTTGTGAGTCCTATGAAGCTGATCCTTCTGCTGTCCCCATTTTATAAGTGAGGGAGGCACAATTCTGTGTCTATAATGATACAGCCCCTATTCTCTACTGCTGTTTTATGTCACCACCCTATATTACAAAGTGCCTCATCCACAGGTAACCATTGTTCTTTTTTTTTTTTTTTTTTAATATTTTTTTTGTAATTTTTTTTATTTATTTATGATAGTCAGAGAGAGAGAGAGAGAGAGAGAGAGGCAGAGACACAGGCAGAGGGAGAAGCAGGCTCCATGCACCGGGAGCCCGATGTGGGCTTCGATCCCGGGTCTCCAGGATCGCGCCCTGGGCCAAAGGTAGGCGCCAAACCGCTGCGCCACCCAGGGATCCCGGTAACCATTGTTCTTAAGTCAATATTTATCCACTTTATCATCTATATTCATCTTCTTTCATTTGACAAATATTGATACCCAGTCTCTATTAGACATCGTACAACAAGGCTCTGGGGATGCAAACATAGAGAAGTCCACTCTCTGCCCTTGATATTCTCATAGATTAATTAAAAATGAACAGTGCCTGATATTAGAGATACCAAAAATGGATACCAGGTCACCCTAGGTGCTGCAGCAAATACACAAGATGCTAAAAAATATTTAATTTTGTGGGGGAAACACAGCACTATTGGATATTATGTAAGCCACTTTTGATATATATGTGTCTTCAGATGGCTACTAAATTCATAATTCTCGAGGTATTTTGAACTAACCCCATATTAAATAGAACTGGTCGTATTTCACCTAGAATACTACAAAAACATTTCCATCATGAATAGAGAAAGTTTAGGAATATCTGGCCTAAGGAAGGCAGTTTGATATTTCAATCACAGTAATTTAAAGACTCCAGCAAAATTAAAATAGGAAACTGTCGTGGGAACTTAAGATACAGGAAAACAAAATGGGACTGAGAAACTGATTATGAAAATGATCTCCAATTGGGTACACAAATACTTGTGTATTTTCCTCACAAAGATACTTAGATAAATCTCATTTTAATGAGCTTCAGTGGCTCAGGATAATCGTTAATTTGAATTCAAATTATGAAATATTTTTAGGAAATAAAGGTCAAAATGCTTTTCTTTTAGTGATCTAATTACATGATTCGGCTTATGTCTAAATAATAAACCAAAATGGGCTATCAATCTTATTAATTTGAAGATGGTATTTTTTGACACCTTATTCTGCTTTTAACCTTAGGCAGACTGAATGTACTGAATAGGAAGAGCATATTAGGCTGTCACCTTAAGAATATATGATTATAGCATCTCAGTGGTTGGGTAGACATCTCATAGAAAAATAACTGTAAATCTGAGGAAGAGATGTATTTGACAGTCCAATGTCTGCACACTTCTGGTTTCCTCTAGCTCAGAATTGCTGCAAGCTTCTCTAGTAATTTGAAGCCTGGAGCATGTTGAAATTGCTAGCAATGTTCCCGTAGCTACTTTTTCATGAAAAGATGATTATGTGATGCTAAGAGGATTTGTTGACAAGAGGGAGAATTTTTATTGTATAAGTCTGCTTTCAAGGAAAAAAAAAAGGAATCAATGGAAAATAGCATTTGGATCATTTTCTGAAAGATAAGAGAGATTACCACTGGGACTTGCTCCCGTTATCACAGAGCTAAGACTTAACTATACTTCTCATCACCAAGTGGAGGGGAGTGAAGGATGAGAAAATGAATGATAGGGAAACACTTAGATAAGAGAAAATCCTATTCTGGAAATACAGGATGACAGATAAAGTCTGTAGATGCATATGCAAAGCATAGGGTGGCATTATAGAAAAGATCACTTTAAGAAAAGATCTTGACTCAATCCTAATCTTGACAATTTATTTAGAAATGCCACTTTGAGTTTGTTACTTAGCCTTGTTGAATTTCAGTTTCCACAACTGTAAAATAATACTGTAGGAAGGAATAAATAAGACCATATAGGTAAAATATTTAGGACGGAGCTCTCTGTATAGTCTTAGTCACCTTTGGCTGCCAGTAAGCTATACACAAAATAGAAGTTGATTTTTTCTTATAAAAAAAGTTCAGGAAAGTATAGTCCTCATCTGTAAGATTAGCTTTTGGCTTTCTGCCTCCCCATCCTTAGCATTGAACTTTGAAGATTTCATCCTGGTTCAAGATGGTTATAGAAGCTCTAGTCCTCATACTCAGATTGGAAGTAGGACGAAGTGAGGGGGGAAGCATGTGACTACTGTCCATGCTCTTTTAAATGAGGTTTCCTGAAGCTTCTATCCAATAACTTGTTATATGTCTTTTACTGTAACATAGCAACATGATGTAACTAGTCTGGAAGATACTGGCCATTAGTTGGGCACATGAGTTTTTGAAATTAAG
This sequence comes from Canis lupus familiaris, assembly GCF_011100685.1. NCBI lineage: Eukaryota > Metazoa > Chordata > Mammalia > Carnivora > Canidae > Canis > Canis lupus. Next base: position 38,804,540 of record NC_049255.1, read on the forward strand.
TATGATGATAGAGTGTCTTCTGTGGATGAAGAAAAAACATAGGCAACTTATGGTTTCTCACATAAGATTTAAATACTCCTTTAATATGAGCTCTTATCACTTCATTTGTAAATGGAGTATAATAGCCACATTCTTGGATTGTTTAGAGGATTAAATCAGATTCTACGTGCCAGGGTTATAGTCACTTGTTGAATAAATATAAAGCATTAATGGTTAGATTCTATACGATATTGTTTAGCAACTTTAAAAAATATATATATTTTTAGGAAGAGAGCACACATGAATGAGAGGGGTGGAGGGAGAGGGAAAGAGAATCTCTAGCAGCCTGTGCTGAGCATGGAGCATGCCATGGGGCCAGTCTCATGACCCTGAGATCAGGACGTGAGCCAAAACTAAGAGTCAGAGGCTTAGCTGACTGTGCCACGCAGGTGCTCCTGCTTAACAACTTTTAAGTTTTTTTGTTGTTGTTGTTTTGTTTTGTTTGTTTGTTTTTAATGGCTCTGATTTCTAAATCTTGTGAATTTGTCTGTCTTTGATGTTTTACCAATATCTTAGCATTCTCATCAATTTTCTGACTAAGGATCTTAATGGATTTTCATAAAGAGATTCAAACATATACAATGTAAATAAGAGGGAAATTACTTCATATAAAACTTTCTAAAACAACCAAGTACTTGGAAAATAGGATGATCCATTTAGTTGTAAAATAGGATTAGCAATATGTTAAACATGAAAATTAGAGTAAAATTCACATATGCTAACATTTTACTGAGCATAATTTGGAATATTCAGGAAATGGCTATTTTCAAGATTTAAAAAAATATTTTATATTTAAAATCTTAAAAGTGATGAAGCACTTATACATATGCATAATGCCTCACTACTTCATAATTCTATAAATTTGTAATATTTGGCAGGGAAATGGGAACTGCTGAAGGAGCCACAGGCCATTTTAGAATTACATAAATTCTGTTCCAAATCCCGTGTGCATTTATTCCATGTCGGTTGTCTCCATTTTGAACATCAGATATACAAGCATGTGGAGCTGAGACGGCACTAGTCCTGTGTCATAAACCTAAAGAGTGTTTTCAGAATAACTAATATTAGTTACCTGGATCACATTCTCTAAAAGGCAGAATTATGATTGTTTTTCATATGTAACTTTGAAAGTAGTATGTGTCAAACACTATTGAGCGCTAGATTTACTTTTTCATGCTACTAATCAAATAGGATTATTTTACTTTTATTATTTTATTATTAAAAGTTTATTTATGAGAGATACAGATGCAGAGACACAGGCAGGAGAAGCAGGCTCCCTGCGGGGAGCCCGATGGGGGACTCGATCCCAGGACCCCAGGATCATGCCCTGAGTACAAGGCAGACCTCAACTGCTGTAGCACCAGGCATCACAAATAGGATTATTTTAAATTTAGTAGTTTTTTTCTTTAATTACTGTTATATCTTGAGATTCATATTGCTGTTGTTTACGGGCCTCCTTCTCTTCAGAAAGTCTTTGCTAACATTTTTGTATAGATCAGTAACATTCTGAATAATCCTGTAGAATGATCTAGATCATATCCTCAGAATTCTTAAGTTTGATTTATTGGCTGCAAATTAAACTCAAATCATTACTTTTTACTGTCTGTGGTATTCATACCAAAACTAAAAACAAAGGCCCATAAAATATTGAAATTTTTAACTTTTGAAGAACTTTCACTTTTTTATAAAAATTAGTCTGAAATTTCCAAGTAGTAAGAAAGTTTAGTGATATTTAAAAGATTTTAAGCTTTGGAGACCAGTTTATCCTAAATAATCAAATATATATAAGGATGTATGTATATACATACTATATATATATATATATATATATGTATATATATATATGCACACACACATATATATATTCATTGAAATATATTTGTACTTGTGAAATATGTTGGAAATGATGAAGTATATATTTGGCTAACTGCCAAATTAGTGGCATATAAAAATAAATTTAAATGTACACAAACTTTATTTGGAATAGACTAGAAGGCTATCTCCCACAGTGTTAATACCTTAAGTGGTGTGATGGATGTTTAATCTTTTTATCATTTATGCTTTTATATATTTTTCAAAGATTTTATAATTAAATGCATTTAGATATAACATGAAGGAATAAATGTTTAATTTGATTAACTTAAAATATTTGCTGAGTACTACTAGGTATCTCTATCTAGATGTATAAGTATAGAATTTGTTTTTGTAATCTGACCAAAATGGGGGTCATATACTACATTGGATAGTTCTATAATTTACTATCCAGTTGTCTTTGGGCATTTTACGTGGGAGACTAATTTTGTTGCAAGAGTGATTCAATATTTGCAAACCAATCAACATGATACTTTAATAAAAATAAGAACAAATGATCTTTTTAGTAGATGCAGAGAAAGCGTTTGATGAAGTATAGATCCATTCATGATAACCCCTAGCAAAGTAGAGTTAGTGGGAACATACCTCAACATAATAAAGGGCATGTATGCAAAATCCATAGCTAATATCCTTGTAAGTGGGGAAAACTGAGTGTTTCCTCTATGGTCAGAAACAAGATAGGGATGTCCACTCTCATCTGTTATTTAACATAGTACCGGGAGTCCTAGCCTCGGCAATCAGATGCCAAAAAGAAAAGGCATCAGAATCAGCAAGGAAGAAGTAAAACTTACACTATTTGCAGATGACCTGCTTCTCTCTATAGAAAATCTGAAAGACTCCCCAAAAAATTGCTAGAACTTCTGAAAATGTCAGTTAAAGGTGCAGAATACAAAATCAACCTACAGAAATCTGTTATATTTCTAAACACCAACAATGAAGCATCAGAAGGAGAAATGCAGGAATCAGACCCATACATATTGTACCTAAACTAATGAAATACTGAGGAATAAACCTAACTACAGAGGTGAAAGACCTGTACTGTGAAAACTATAAAACACTCATCAAAAATTGAAGACGACACAAACAAATGGAAAGATATTCCATGCTCATGGATTGGAATAACAAATGTTGAAATGTCTATACTTCCCAATGTAATCTCACATTCAGTGCAATCCCTATCAAAATGCCACCAGCATTTTTCACAAAGTGAGAACAAACAATCCTAAAATTTGTTTGGAACCACAAAAGACCCAGAATAGCAACCTTGAAAAAGCACAGCAAAGCTGGAGGCATCATAATTCCAGACTTCAAGCTCTATTACAAAACTGTAGTCATCAAGACAGTATAGCACTCTCACAGAAACAGACTTATAGATCAGTAGAACATAATAGAAAAGTCAGAAATGAACCCAAAACTATATGGTCAATTAATCTTTGACAAAGCGGGAAAGAATACCCAATGGAAAAGACAGCCTCTTCAACAAACGGTGTTGGAAAAACTGAGCCACTTTCTTACACCATCCACAAAAATAAATTCAAAATAGTTGAAAGATTTAAATGTGAGATGTGAAATCATAAAAATCCAAGAGGAGAACACAGGCTGCAACCATAGCAGCTTCTTTCTAGATATGCCTCTTGAGGTAAGGGAAACTAAAAACAAAAAATAAATTATTTGGACTTCATGAAGATAGAAAGTTTCTGCCCAGTGAAGAAAACAATAAACACAACTAGAAGGCAACCTAGGAATAGGTCATTTGCAAATATCTAACTGATAAAGGAGTTAATATCTAAAATATATAAAGAACTTATAAAACTCAACACCCCAAAAATGAATCATCCAATTAAAAATGAACAGAAGGCACGAATAGACATTTTTCCAAAGAAGATCTACAGATGCCAACAGACACATGAAAATACGCTCAACATCACTCATCAGGGAAAAACAAATGAAAACCATGATGGAGATATCCTCTCACCTCTCTCAGAATGGCTAAAATCAATAATACAAAAAACAGAGGTCAGCAATAGTGTGGAGAAATGGGAACCCTCTCGCACTGTTGGTGGGAATGCCAACTGGTGCAGTCACTGTACAAAACAATATGGAGGTTCCTCAAAAAGTTGAAAAGAGAACTACCCTGAGACCCAGCAATTGAACTACTAGGTATTTACCTGATGAATTAAAAAATACTAATTCAAGGTGTGTTGGGGTGGCTCAATTGGTTGAGTGTCCGACTCCTGCTTTCATTTTAAGTCACGGTCTCAGGATCATCAGGCTCTGTATTCAGTGTGGAGTCGGCTTCAGATTTTCTCTTCCTCTCCCTCTGCCTTTCCCTCAGCTTGAGTGTGTGCTTGCGCACACATGCATGCTCTCTCTCAAATCTTAAAAAAAAAAGAAATACTAATTCAAAGGGGCACATGCACCCCAATGTCTTTTTTAAGATTTTATTTATTCATGAGAGACACAGAGAGAGGTAGAGACCCAGGCAGAGAGAGAAAAAGGCTCCCCGGGGGGAGCTTGATGTGGGACTCGATCCCAAGACTCTGGGATTACGACCTGAGCCAAAGGCAGATGCTTAACTGCTGAGCCACTCAGGTGCCCCTGCATCCCAGTGTCTATAACAGCATTATCTCTAACAGCCAAATTATGGAACTAGCCCAAGTGTCCATTGACTGATGAATGGATAAAGAAATGGTATGTGAATATATATGCATATAATATTTTTCAGCAATAAAAAAATGAAATATTGCTATTTGCAACAACAATGATGGAGTTAGAGTATTTGATACTACGTGAAGTCAGAGAAAGACAAATGTGATTTCACTCCTGTGGAATATAAGAAACAAGTGAGAGTACTTTCTTAAAAGACTTAGTAATGGGATTTTGGATTAAAGGCTGAAGTCAGTGTTAAGTTTGAGTGTACTATAGACTTTCAGAAAACTGTTCCAAATGTGTATGATTTTTCTGTCCCTTGAACAAATTCTGAATGTTGTAATAGATTTCATCTTTATCTGCCAGATACGGAAACAAGTAATCCTATTTTCAGTTCCATTCTTTGGCTGTAATGAGATTGAGCTACATTTAATTGAGAATTTTTGGCTTAACCTATTCATATCCTTGCCTAATTTTCTAGTAGTATGTTGGGGTTTTATCTGTTGTTTCAGAGGAGGTTTTTTTTTTGTTTTGTTTTTCTTTTTCTTTTCTTTTTTTTTTTTTTTTTTTTTTGCGTTAGATGCTTCTGTCAAGTGGCTTTTTTTTTTTTTTTTGGTCTTTTTTTTCTTCTCATTTTTAAGGCTTTATTTATAGTGACCTTTTCCACACGTCATTATGATTTTCTAAAGTAGTTAAGTATATCGTGGTAGTTAAATATTTTCACGGTTGTGGATCAGGTTGTAGAGAGGCCTTTATCACTAAACAGTATATAAAATCCTTACTAATGGATTTTAGTATTTTTAAGTCTTAATCTATTAATGAAACATATTTTTTTTCCTCTCTGGAATTTTGCTGAAATAAGAAATGAATAGTTTTACTCTATTTTCCAGTCGACATTTAGAATTAATTTTTGAATAATGGTCTTATCCCAGCTGATTTGAAGCACAATTTTATATATAATTATATATAAATTATATATAATTTCAAATATATATATGAATTAAAATCAAATTGTTAAGGTGTGAATAGTTAACAAATGTGATTCATTTATTTACAGAATTCTTAGTGTCCATCTTTCACTTTCATTCTTTCATTCATGTGGTACCATTTTAATAGCCTGCTTAGCCCCAGATACTCATGGTTCATGGTCCCTGATCTCAGGGATCTCAAAATTAAGGCAATTTATATCTGTGTGCAAATTAACAAGTATGAATCTATTAGATATCTGTATTGTGATAGACTATTGGGATAATTCAGTAATAAATTATTTAAAGAAAGTTCATAAAAATAAACTTTCTCCTTACAACTGTGTTATAAAAAGAAGTCTTTATTCCTCAAGTATTTCAAGACATAGGGCATAGAGTATGCAAGTTAAAAATGATACTAAAGATTATCCATTTCTGTTCCCCTATTTTACATGTGAAAATTGGGACCCAAAGAAGTTAACTGGCTTAATCAAGAACATATTTTGAGTTAGTTGCAGAGTTGAATTGAAACCTAGATTCCCAAGGGATCCCTGGGTGGCGCAGCGGTTTGGCGCCTGCCTTTGGCCCAGGGCGCGATCCTGGAGACCCGGGATCGAATCCCACGTCGGGCTCCCGGTGCATGGAGCCTGCTTCTCCCTCTGCCTGTGTCTCTGCCTCTCTCTCTCTCTCTCTCTCTCTCTCTGTGACTATCATAAATAAATAAAAATTAAAAAAAAAAAGAAACCTAGATTACCAAATGGTCCTTGGATTTTGATTTATCAAGATATTCCCATAGTGTGAAAAAAAATTAATGGTGGCAGAGCTGCTGTTGTTTCCTCCTCTTACCACATTTTGCAGCATGCTTACGTTATTTCTGAGAGCGAACCATGGTTTATTGTGCATTATACAGAGCTCTGAGTGTCTGTCCCCTGCTCTTCTCATTTGTTGATTTTCTTGTTAAGCATACTGGTTGTCCTCACTCTCAGATAATTTTTTCCTTTTTTGGACCGTGATCATAGAACTTTTTAAGGAATATGGGTCAGGAGAGATGACTCACTTTTTCTTCCTTTGTGTATTTCAAAGATTTCTGATAGTTGGCCTTAGAGTATTTGCGTGATTGATGACGGAGAAAAAAGATAGGATTAAAAACATATTCATTCTTAAAACCTGTTTTTTTTTAAGATTTTATTTATTTATTCATGAGAGAGAGAGAGAGAGAGAGAGAGAGGCAGAGGGAGAAGCAGGCTCCATGCAGGGAGCCTGTGGGACGTGATCCCGGGTCTCCAGGATCATGCCCTGGGCTGAAGGCAGCACTAAACCGCCAAGCAACCCAGGCTGCCCTTAAAACTTGTTTTTAAATCCTATGAAATACAAATTAAAGAATCCTCAAAAGGCAATCTTCAGTTAAATGCTAATATTGATATACTGTACGTCATTCGTATAAAAAATAAATGATATGCAAATGAGGCAATAATGTTACTTAGGGATTGTTATGCTTATATAACAAATTGGCCTTTGCTATGCAAGGAAAAAGAGAAACAAAAGAGTTGGTTCAGGGTCCAAAATGAGCTTATAATTAATTAGTGGCATAGGACCTTTAGTTTCCATGCCCTTAAGATGAGGGGTCAAGAAGCAGTAAGAGTAGTTTATCTTTGGAAAACAGCACCAATGTTCCAGAATACAATAAAATAAGTAGCTTGATCATTGGCTGAAGGATTACTGTTGATTTTTGGGGTTTATCCTATTTAATTCTCCTTAGTAATTCTTTAGGGATATTGGCAGAAGAACTTTTAATTTGCATGAAATTTATATGGAGTGTTAAAGTGAATTGTATGATAATAACAAACTTGTAGTTTTAAGTGTAAAACACTTACATACAACATACAACAGTGTTGTATACACTCACATACAACAGTGTTGTATGTTTATAATATACTTTTAATATGTAAGTATTAAAAATCTTTGGAGGAAGGTATATTCTCTCCAGTTTTATTTATTTTTCTCTCCAATTTTAAATCTGACACCTTGCCACCTTTTTGTATTAAATATTGTAGTTCCTTTCTGTAGTGACTGTCCTTCATCTTTGTTGTGGGCTTTATTTAGTTAAAGGCTTCATATTCCCTTCATGGATATATATATATATATATTTATATTTATATATATATATAAATATACATATATGTCTTTGTCCATGACAAAGACAACGTGAGTCCTATGCACGCAAAGCTAATGTTCAAATAAGCATGTAGTTCTTGATAAGTAGGCAAGAAAATGAGCAATTTCATCCTGGACTACAAGTGACTGATTAGCTCTGGAATTCTGAAGTTGAAAGGGTAGTTATTAGCATAATATTATGCATAGGGAATGTGGTAAGTGGCATATAATATTGAAAGTTTTAGAGTGATATTTGGGGTAGCTTTTGAATATATATGGTGTAGTGCTTACTTTTTAATTAGCTTTTCATGTAACCTAAATGGAAAATAATGCATTGTGAATAAAATTCTTACTCATTTAAAAACCAAATCACAATTTTTGCAATACAAATATTATAATTTTCCATATTTTTGGTGAAAAAAAGATTATTTAAAATACCATTAAAGTATGACTTTCATTATTAATCATCTGCTGACTTGCCCTAAAGTCACTATTTAGATATTTAGTAGGTATTTTGCCTTTTCAAGAGGATACATAAGAGCTCTTTGGTTCTCCTTTCTGGAGAAAACCTGGGGCATATATTTTTATTATCAATCATATCACATGAAAATAAATTCTAGAAAAATTTAAGTGTTCTAAATTTCCCACTCACTTAAAAGCTAATACCCTTTATGCATGAATTTGTGATACATTTTGATTATAAAATATATATTTGTTTCCAGATATTTTCCCTCCTGAAAAGGACAGGAGTAGAAGAAAATGTTCAGATATTAGCATCATGATTCACTGTTCCTTTTCCATCCTATATGCCTTTTTGGTCTTCTCAATCAGTACCTTTAGTAAGATTTTGACTTATTCACAACTTAGTGTTAAGGAAACAACTCAATAGCAGTAGGGGATGGACAGAGGTGATTGCATTAGTTACTTCTGTAGCTCTGTCTTTATTAAATAATTTGATTAACAGAAAATTGGAGGTGAGTTACAATCAGTATTGAAAGCTATAGCTTATCTCTAGGCTCTTCTCTTGTGACATGTTTTACAAGCAGGTCTTTAGATGGGATCTGCCTCATAAAGCTAAATGAGTCTTCCTAGTGGAACATCTTTGGGTTCAGTTACATAATTTCCAGTTTCTTTGGGTGAAGAAACCCTTCCATTTTCATTTTCAGAATGTTTGAGTTTATTTTTGGTTCTGCCTTACATGTACCATTCACGAAGAGCTCACCATGGCATGACATGCTTTTGTGTGACTAATAGTCTAGGGAGTACCATTTTTACTTCCCATAGATTCTTTACATACTGTTGACATCCTTTGTCAGATTCTTTGTCTCTCTTGGATACATATTCTTTACTGTATCTGGTCAGATCCTCTGATTTATTCCATAATATTCCATAACTTCTTATTCCATAAAAAGTGAAAAAAAAACATTCATAGAAAAATAATGGAATAGTTTTGTCAAATTGTTTTTCTAAAAAGTTACTCAACTATACTTAACTATACAATTCCAGTCTTAAAATCCCCACCACTCTATGCCAGAGGAATGGTGGGAAAGCAGTCAGTTGGAAAAATAGAAGCAACTGGGTGGTTTTTTTTTTTTTTTTTTTTTTCTCACCAATTCCCTATGGCTAAATATTTTCTTTGAACTGGGTAGTTTCTGAATTTAACCATCCTTGTGTTCTAGCAATGACAAAATATGTTCTCAAGTTACTCAAATGCTGACTAATCTTTGCTTGTGGCTGACTGTTTGAAAGCAGAAAAAAGACTGTATATGGTGTGTGTAATGAGGCACCAAACTACTTGACTTTATTTTCAGAATGGGTGAGAGAAGGATAAATGGAAAAATAAACAAGACAAATAACTAAAGAATGAATGTCTATAGTAAATATGTGTTGTATGGGGTATGAAGACTTTAAACATCTGTGTTTCACTATTTTTCATATAAAGGCCTTACATAAACTTAGGTATTATATATAAGTTTTTTTTTTTTTTTTTTTTTTGTCTCAGCAAATGTTTCATGACATTAAGGTTATTGAGTATGAGGGGAAACTAGCTGTGACATCTGTCAACATATTGATTTCCAGGGTTGATACAGATGGTCTGAGCTAATCCCCGGTCTCCCTCACTACCCCATTTGTGTCCCATCCAAAGTGAATGACCTTTTTAAAAAAGCAAACAAAAGAAAAGGACCAGTCACGAAGGGTATTTAGAAAGTGTATATCTTTTCCACAATTTTTAGACATATTCATAATTTTTTCAAAAACAGATAAATCTGCAGAATAAATAGACACACTTTAGTTGGGAGGATTCCTTTTCCTAGAAGCACTATAGTGAATAAAGAGGATTGAACTTCAGAGTGCACAAATATGCTTGTGCAGTTACTTCAGTAAGTCACTTTATCACTTCAGTCTTTTTTTTTTTTTTATTTATTTATTTTTTCAGTCTTTTTTTTTTTTTTTCAAGAAAATGGACTAATACTTGTTTGCAAAAACTAAATATTTTCATCAAATCAACATTTTTGGGTATCCGCTACGTGCCACACACTGTTGACACTGGGGCTATAGCACTGAAGAAAACAGATGCAAATAAATTATAAATTGATATTTAGGCCCTTATGGTGGTTACATTTTGGAAGATACACAGTTGACAAATCTGTAAAATATACATTCTTCATGATAGTGATAAATTATAGGAAAAATAAAGGCTAATAGTGCACATGGGGAAAGAGAGGGTTACAAGTTTAAGATAAAGGAAAGCCTCATTGGAATAGCTTCAAGCAAAGACTTAAATGAGGGAGGGGCGTTAGATATCAGGGGAAGAGTTATCACATTAAATGTAATAATGTATATAAAATTATTAACAGTTCCTGGTTCAACATACAGTAAATGCTCAGATATTAGCAAGTATCAGGATAAACAAATCTTGACTTTAACAAAAATTATTAATTTTAGAGAGAAAACAACTGTGAGGGGCAGAGGGAAAAGGAGAGGAAATCTCAAGTAGACTCTACATTGGCCTGACATGGGGCTTGATCTCACAACCCTGGGATCACGACCTGACTGGAAATGAGAATCAGACACTTAACTGTCTGCCATCCAGGTGCCCCAAATCTTGATTTTACCAAATATTTTTTCACGTTAAATTTATGTTTCTACTCTGTGCACGAAACTGAGTTGACAGTATCGGTATTTGGTTCCTTCTTTGTTATGTGTGAACATAATCCAAAGAATAAGTCAATCTCAATAGCTTATGAAAGGCAGCCTCATTGTTTCAGATAAATTTATTTTTCCACAAGACTTAATATCTTGAAATAGTGGAATAGGAGCTGTTCTTTAAAAATTGATATAGAAACTGGTAAAGCAAAGGTTTTTTGTTTTGTTTTTACTAGAAGAGACTTTCACAACACTTAAAGCATGTTTTTACCTTATTATAGGAAAGAATCTAAAAATAGATGAGCCTTAAACACTGACTTTTATCCATCTTGAATTTCATGGAGCATCCAGAATGATGCATCTTTCCCTTCAAATATTTATCCATCACTTCCAGACAAGTAGTGTATGAGGCAATAAATAACAGACAGCTAGAACAGGAGAAAACAGTTTTTTAATGCCTTGTGCTTAAACTGTCACTCTGGCAGGAAGTAATAACTGAATGCTGCATTATTTAAGGCAAGGTAATAGACTACTTCCTTTTAGAGGCAAATTACTTTGGGACCAGCTGCCTTACCCTGAGAAGCCAGGGTTTCCTTAGTGAAAATCTAGAGTTGTAAGGTTTGATGTAAGTTGATTGGCTACTGAATCCTAATGCTTTATATACCAGAGAAGAATTTCCTTTGAGGCTTCTGGTCATCATTTATCAGTAAATGAAGGGTCTTGCCAAGTGCATGCTTTTCCATATGGTAGGCAGTGTGGCGTACTATAAAAGCATAGATTTGGAGTGAGAATGATCTGTTTTTGATTCTACTTATATGATTCTGGATAAATTACCTAATGACTTGGAATACAGTTTCTTACTCTGTAAGGTTCAAGCGGTAGTTCTAACTTGATTGAGTTGCTTAGAGAATTAGGTTAAATAATGTACATAAAGATCTGGACTTCTTTTTTTGGTGTCAACAAATATTTCTTACAGGTGATTTAAAGAGCTCAAGTTACAAAATAAATATGTAGTGTTGGGGCTGTTGAGTTTTAAGAGTAGGTGTTTCAGTTTCTATGACTTGTTATGGAAGGCATCCAGGAAATTAGTACTCTTTCCTGTCTTATCTATTCCTTTGAAATTTTTAAAATCATAAATAGATCATAGCCTCAGAGACTCATGTTTTATCTGAAGACACATTTTGTGTCAAATGTCTGTCCAGTTAAAAAAAAAAAATCATCTGTTGAGTAAGAGAGCAGAGTTGTAGACAATACTATTGTGAACAGTACTAATGTTGGTTGACAGGACTTAGGCCTATTTGAGTGCTAGTATTTTAAAAATACAACTTCTATTCAATTGAATAATTATACTTTGTATAAAAAATCCACGATTGAATATGCTCTATTTTCAAATACACTTATAATAATCATGATTTACTTTTGCATGGAAGTTCTGTTAGTTTCCACATCATCACTGCAGAAAGTAAGGCTTTTGCCTTTTCTTTCTAGAGGCAGTTATTAACTTTGGTGTGTGGGATAATGTCCAAGGTGGGCCAAAAAAAATAAAAAGTGAAATTAGTTATTGTGCTCTTCCCTTTCTAATTATTATGTATAGGTAAATCTTCATAGATTATTTTTTTCTTTTTACTCATTAAAATTTTACCATTTTTCCTGATGTGCTGTAAACTTAGACAGTATTCATAATGTTTCAAATTGTTGCAGGATTTGTGTTATTTCCTGTTTCTATTTGGGATTATAATCTCTTCAAGTTCTTATCAGGATTTTATAAAATTATACTTGATTTCCCCTGTTGATGCTATTTTAATGTTGTAAACATTATTGACAAAAATATGATACTGCTGCATGTTTTGTACACAGTCCCAAACTTCATTAATAGTTTGAACATGTAAACACTTACACTTCTATATTTTATATAAAACAGTCTCTGATTCTATGTCCAGTGCATGTTCCATTTCATGAGAACTTTGAAGATCAGGAATAAAATTATTGGCATTATGTGGAATTGGATTACATTGATCTCGTGTCACAAACCTGAACTGTTAACTTCTGAGTAATAGTTAACTTGGATTGCAAGATCTAAAAGGCAAAGATTGTGTTTGTTCCGTGGCTTTGAAAATCCCTAATTACTCAAACAGTTTTCAGTGCTCTTTGTTTTGTAAGTTACTAGTTATAAAATAGGGTTATTTTAAATTAGGTAGATTATTTGAAATTTAGTTTCTTTGAAATACTGTTAGAGTTTGATGTTCACATTGCTATTGTGTACCAAGTGACACTATATATTTTGCAGTCTCTTTAGGAAGTCTTTACTTCCTAAATGTTGATGGTATTTTTATATGTGATCCATAGGAGTAAATAATCTTAGAATGATCTACATAATACCCTCAGGACCCTATTGTCCTAAGTTTCTGTGATATAATGGCCAAATCTTATGATCCTTCCTTTTATTATCCAGAATGTAAATACTGTCTCTGAAAACAGCAAGATATTAAAATGCAAGTGTTTTTTGTTTTTATCTTTTTTTTTTTTTAATTTTTATTTATTTATGATAGTCACAGAGAGAGAGAGAGAGGCAGAGACACAGGCAGAGGGAGAAGCAGGCTCCATGCACCGGGAGCCTGACGTGGGATTCGATCCTGGGTCTCCAGGATCGCGCCCTGGGCCAAAGGCAGGCGCCAAACCACTGCGCCACCCAGGGATCCCCTTGTTTTTATCTTGAAGTTATTTTGCATTTATTTTAAGAAGGATCTTGTTTAGTGGTGATGAGCTCCTTTAACTTTTGTTCAGAAAACCCCTTCTACTCTGAATGATGGCCTTGCTGGAGAGAGTGTTTATCACCACAAAGCCAGCCTTACAAAAAAGCGTTAAGGGGAATTCATTTGAAAGAGAAGGCAATAATCAGGAATAAGAAAAAAAAAAATCTCACTGGTACATATGAAAGTAATAGCTTTATTACTTATAAAACCAGTATGAAAGTTAAAGCACAAAAACAGTGAAATAAATTATGTGTATAAAAATCCATCAAGAGGTTTACAAAATAAAAAGATATAAAATATGATATCCTATACATAAAATATGGAAAGGGGAGTAAAAAAATCTGAAATAACCAAGTAGTTTAAAATTTTTACTCTTAACATAAATCAGGAAAATATACAAAGTATATAATATAATTATTGAAAAATGTATTTGTGAAGAATATCCAAGTATAATAGAATAGTTAAGTAATGTATAGCATATTCATATATTGGACATTAGACAACTTCTTGGAATTAGTTTGATTATCTATAAGATTAGTTTGACAGGAAATGTTCACAATCTACTACGTTAGAAGTAGATAACTGGGCAGCCTGGGTAGCTCAGCAGTTTAGTGCCTGCCTTCATCCCAGGGAGTGACCCTGGAGACCCCGGATCGAGTCCCACGTGGGGCTCCCTGGAGCCTGCTTCTCCCTCTGCCTGTGCCTCTGCCTTTCTCTCTCTGTCTCTTCTCTGTGTATTCTCATGAATAAATAATAAAATCTTAAAAAAAAAAAAAAGAAGTAGATAACTACTGGGTCAGTTGAGCGTTGGATTCTTGGTTTTGACTCAGGTTGGGATCCTCAGGGTTGTGACATTGAGCCCTTCAATGGGCTCTGTACTCAGTTCAGAGTCTGCTTGAGTTTCCCTCTCTTTTCTCTGCCCCTTCCCCTCCTCCTCCTGTGTGCCCCCCTTTCTCTCTTTCACTCTCTCACTCTCTCCCTGATTGATTGATCTCAGTTTTGATTTATAGAAATATACACAAGCACACATATGCATATGTATTTCAAGATTTAATAAAACCCAATATTTATTTCTTCTATTAATGTCCTTTTTTTCAAGTCATCTTTACAACGATGGCCTTGTTGCATATTGTTTTATATGCATTCCCAAATATCAGTAATCTTTTGAATGTAAGAGTGTTTGGTATTAGTCATTCTTTTGAGTAGTGTGTCAGAAATCATCAAAAAGGGTAGTGAATTCTTAAATTACTAAACCTTCAAAGTGCTCATTTTTTTAAACTAAGTTGAGTATCAGTAATATACTAATAGTCATGTTTTCAAATAAACTCCTAATAGGATGATTGAATTTCATACCTTCAAACAGGTTGCTCTTTGTTGCCATGTAGATGAAATCTACATAAAAATGTCTGCTGTAATTTTGCTTATTAAAATGCACAATGTGAGCTTGGTGCAATATTTTCATCACTGTGGCAAAATTTTAGGACTTTTTTACCTGGCCTTCATGCAGTAAGTAACTATGGAGTGTCATGTTTATATCAGGCTCTTTGATAGACCATAGAGATAATAAAAACAAGAATGTTTTTTCTGTTAAAAATTTTAGTGAGGAGCAGCTTCATCACACAGCGCTTCATTATTAATGTCATAGGCTATAGGTAGCTATAGAAAAAGTACCCCGACACTGGGGTTCTCAAGGAAGGCCAAACAGAGTGATGCATTTGGGCCGAGGCTGGAATCATGAGTCAAGGATAAAGGAAGACGGTCAACGGGCATTTTCCACACAGAAACTGACATGAGCTGAAATATAACCGTAGCACGAGAAGAGATTACAGAAGGAGGATCAGGCTTAAAAGTATCAATGGATATATCAACAATATAAATATAATCAAGGACACTGTGTAGAATATCAGGTCAGAGACCTGATAAAAGTAAGTATAAAATATACTCTTGCATATTAACCCGGCATTCAGAAATATTGGTGAAGGAATTATTCCACATGAATGCATTTTCCAATAAATGTTTAGAGAGGATGCTTTAATTTATCTATTCTTGATAAAAATACACTTCATTATTTTTTGCTTCATTAAATCTGTTCTTTTGATTGGAGTTTTTAGAGTTTATATTAATACAAATATCTATTTTTGCCCTTTGCTCTAATGCAGTTGTGTCTTATTGGACTACTTAGATAAAACTATTTTCCCTTTCTTTTAAGGGCCCCAGATTGCTGTAATATGTTTTCATCTCCTTCCTTTGTGTGACTATTTTTTAAAGATTATTTATTTATTTATTTATTTATTTATTTATTTATTTATTCATTTATTCATTCATTCATTCATTCATTCATTCGAGACACAGAGAGCCAGAGACATAAGCAGAGGGAGAACACTCAACCACTGAGCCATCCGGGCGTCCCTCCTGTGACTATTTCTAATTGTCTTTCTCTGACCTAACACCTTTGACTTGGTCAGCTTTGGAAATGAAAAAAATATGTATATAATTTTTTTTAAAGATTTTATTTATTTATTCATGATAGTCACACGGGGGGGGGGGGGGCAGAGACATAGGCAGAGGGAGAAGCAGGCTCCATATAGGGAGCCTGACGTGGGATTTGATCCCGGGTCTCCAGGATCACGCCCTGGGCCAAAGGCAGGCGCTAAACCGCTGCGCCACCCAGGAATCCCTATAATTTATTTTTTGAGGTGGGGGGATGGTCAATGGGAGAGAATCTCAGGCAGACCCTCTACTGAGGGTAGATCTTAACTCAGGGCTGGCTTCTGGGTCCCTGAGATCAGGACCTGAGCTGCAATCAAGAGTAGGCTGCTTCACCAACTGAACATCTCAGGCACTTGAATCAGCTTTGGAAGTTTCTGACTGCTTCCTTGGATAGTTGATATTCTTTGTCACTAATCTTGTTAGCTTAATGTTGTGAAGCATCACAATATATGCTAGTTTTAGGTAATTCTAATGTTTTAACTTTGTTCACACGCATAACGTAAGTTTATATATATAGAGAGCTCTCTAATATGATGAGAGCTACGTTCCATATCCTACGTTAAAAAGGGAAATTTAACTAGGACCCAGGGGTGCACATGGTTCCCTTAAAAGAATTTGAAGAATTATGTACTTGTACACTTTAAAATTCACATAGAAATTTTTCATGTTTTATTTTTTCAAAGGATGTAATATTGTCATTATGTATATGCAATGGGATGTAAAAGTCATAATTTGATACCTACCATCTGTGTAAAAATACTTGAGCTGGTTCTTTTATTAATTGAATAATCTGCATCATTTATTCTTGAAATCATGTTAGGCAACTGGTGTTCAGAGGTCCTGAGCCATATGCACTTCCCTCCATTACCTCCAAGACTGTCCTTTTGCAACCTCTTCCCAAGGTTGGCTTGTTACTCGGAACTCTTAAAAATGTGTTGAGGGAAGAGAAGTTGGCATATAACTTGATTTAGCCTAGAAATGTCACAGGCTCTGAAGCTCTTCTTAATCTTGGGTACCCATCAGAATCACCTAACAGTTTGGTTCCCAAACTCCTGTTCTCAGCCTCAACCCCCTAGCACTCCCTCTTATAGAGAGATGTGCCCTGTAGGTCACCGAGTCAGAAAAGAGTGAACTGGTCCCTTTTAAGCACTGCTTCAGGGGACAGTGGACCAGGAAGTCTCCAACTCTTTAAGGTGTTTGTTGTCCCAGGGAGGCCTAGTAGAGTATGTCTGTGGAAGTAGTCACCTGGCATCTGTGATACCTTTAAGCAGGTAAAACCCAGCAGCTCCAGGGCCTGGAAAGACAACTTAGTTAGTGCATCTGGCATTCTTGGCTTTAGCTTTGCAGATGTCAGGGCCAGGCCTCTGTGTCTGTGTATGCTGCACTTTGCATATGGGTGAGGCATGGGGAAGTCAGTTATGGTGGCCTGGCATTGCCGCTGGAGGGAGACTAAAAGGTTGGAGGTGATTCAGGAAACAGGAGAAGGCATTCAACTGTTGAGAGCTTGGGCTTTGGCTTTGAATTCTGAAAACAAATCACTTGAGGAGCTATGAAAAAAATACATGCTGATCACATGCACATCCAGCCCACGGTTTAGACTGCCTAAATCCACATCACCTGCAGTGTGTACTACAAAAGCTCTTTGTGGTTCCTCGTCCTCTTCCCTGGGTTAAGAACCCTTGTCAGATTGCTTGTTGTCTGGATGGTTTCAGTTAAACAAATACTATTGTGACTCCAGAATAAAAATAGCATTTTGTTGTCTTTATGATTTTAAGAAAGTTTTAGTGATAGGAGAAACTCATTCAAGATAATGCACAGTGGTTTGTTATGTGCAGACTCTGTTTTCAGCTCAGGTAGTTGATACCCTGCTCTGAGACCGTATTCTAGTGGCAGTGGCATGGCTGAGTGGTTGCTTTTGAAAAGAGAAACAAGTAAACAAATACGTAAGATAAGTTACAGATACTGGAATGGTTCGAAGAAGGGGAAACAATGACTCTGAAATGTTGACTCTGAAGTAGTAGAAATTCTTTATGATTTAATTTCTTCATTGTGTACTGCTTTCAGAGATACTGCTATCAAGTATGACAATCAAAAGAAGCCAATTCCAAGTGCTTGCTGTCTAAGGGTTGAGGTATCCTACTGGTTTTTTGATAGAACAGTGAAGTCACAAGAGACCTAATGATTATAGACCTTGAACCTAATAGCAGTTAAAGCTAGTGGAATACATAATGAAAAATATATTGAAAGACAGGATGGAGTTGAAAAGATTCTATATATATTCTGTTAGAGATAGCAGAGACTTCCCTTAGCTCAGTTTATGAATATGTATCGGTTCCTACCATATTCATTCATGGTACGGTTTTGTGCTATTTTTTTCTTGTCTGCATAAGTTTTATTTAGCATTAATCAAATGACTCTATGTACTAGACACTATAAAAATAAAAATATACATATATTTACAGTAGATTCTCAAGTAGCACAATATGTACCATTTTAAAAATCCCCAAACTGACTGCCACTATAGGTATTTTAGTTTTTTTTCTGGAAAAGTTAACTTATTCTATTTTTACATCATAAGTGTACTTTTTAATATCTATCGTTTATTTCCCCCTCCCCCTACCACCTCCTCCCTGGTGCAACCATCAGTTTGTTCTCTATAGTTTACAGAGTCTGTTTCTTGGTCTATCTCTCCTCTCTCTCTCTCTCTCTCTCTCTCTCTCCCTCTCTCTGTGTGTGTTTTTAACCTTTGCTAGTTTTTGTTTCTTAAATTCCACATATGAATGAGATCACATGGTATTAGGCTTTCTGACTTATTTCGTCCATCCACATCATTGCAAATGGCAAGATTTCATTCCTTTTCAAAATGGTTGTATAATACTCACATATATAACTCGTATGTATAATCTCTCATATATATATCAAACTATTGATATATCAATATATGCATAATCTCACATCTTCTATATATAGAATATATATAAAAATCTCACATCTTCTTTATTCATTAATTGATGGACACTGTGCTGCTTCCATAATTTGGCTATTGTAAAAAAATACTGCAGTAAACATAAGGGTGGGTGTTTCCCTTTGAATTTGTGTCTTTGTAGTTTTTGGGTAAATACCCAATAGTGCAATTGCTGGGTCATAGGGTAGCTCTATTTTTAATTTTTTTTAAGGAACCTCCACACTGTTTTCCTGAGTTACTGTACCAGTTTGCATCCCTACCGACAGTGCAAGAAGATTCGCATTTCTCCACATCCCTGCCAACACCTGTAGTTTCTCATGTTGATTTTAGCCATTCTGACAAGTGTGGATGCTATCTCATTGCAGTTTTGATTTGCATTTCCCTGATGATTGACGTTGACCATCCTTTAATCTGCCTGTTGGCCATCTGTATGTCTTTGGAGAAATGTCTGTTCATGTCTACTGCCCGTATTTTTTTTTTAGATTTTTAAAAATTTATTCATGGTAGACAGAGAGAGAGACAGACAGACAGACACACAGGAGGAGGGAGAAGCAGGCTCCATGACAGGAGCCCAACGTGGGACATGATCCTGGGACTCCAGGATCGTGCCCTGGGCCAAAGGCAGGCGCTAAACTGCTGAGCCACCCAGGGATCCCCAGTTTTGTGATATTTTTAACCAAACGTAAATTTAAGATCATCTTAAGAATAGCTTCTTGACTGGTAAATCAACTAGAATTAATGAGATTTTGGTACTGGTTAACCAAAGATAAGTGATAGAAGATTTCTGCTCTCAGTGTATATTCTGACAAAGGATGTTAAATCTGTATTCAAACTTCTTTTGTGCAAAGATGTTTATTCGACTTAAAGGGAGCAGGTAAGATGCAATGAAAATTCAAACATGGGGGAGATCATTTCAAGTAGAAAGGGTCAAGGAAAGCACCCACGAAGCGGGAGAAACTGAGGAAGACCTTCAAAGAAAGGAGTATATCACTAGTTGGAGAATGGAATGAAGGATGCTCAGGTATAAAATATAGAGTGAATGTAGGCATGCAGTTGGGAAAGTATAAGTCTAAGAAACACAGACCACAAACAGTAGAGCTCAAGAATAATACTGTGAACAACTGTGAGGTAGGTTAGTTGATACTGTGGGAGACCTCAGGAATACCTTCTAAGATGAGCCTAAGACTCTATATAATTTTCTATCCTATGGGCTGTGGATAGGATTTTTAAAACTATGATTATTGTCTGTTTAAGCAAGGTGTGCTAGGATATTTGTGCCTCCTTTGAAAGATAAGCTGCACACCTGCAAAATGTCAGAACAAATGTCATGTGTAAACTCTCTATTGAAAGTACTCTTGGTTTAAAAATTATGCTTGCTTTAAATATTGTTTAGAAATTACAGGCAGGAGACCTGAGAAAAGAGTCGTGACTGGATGCCCTTTGGGACCCCTTTTTCTGCTATCAGGGAAGGGTGGAAATGACTTCTTTTGCACCCTAGCCAGGCTCAGGTAGGTTTGGGTTATATAGCAAGGTCAGTCCTTGCTCATTCTCTGATTACTAGGAACAGCTCTAGCTCTGCAGCCAAGTTCATACATGTACAGAACTCCAACATCAGACCACAGGCAGAAGGGTGCAGGGGAAATCTGGCCATTATTGGGTACCATATAAAGGAAGGTATAAGTGAAGAGTAGAACCTGTCTCCGTTTCTTGGTATCTTGTAATTATGACTTTGTTGTCGCAAAGAACTGAAATACAGTGTGGTCATGACAGTCCCTAAAATATTTGTGATCAAACTTTGGTGAACTTAAATGCTAGCCTAAGGAGTTTAAGCTTTGTTATAACAGGTAAAGAACCTGAAGAATTCGCACTCTTTCTTCATGCTGTTTTAATTACAAGACTGACTTTGAATTGTGTATTAAGAAAATGTATTTGATGTTTATGTGAAAAATGGGTTTGGAGGAAAAGAGACTACAGGGTTTATGCCCATGTAATTGGTAACATTTTCCCCTTAGACAGTTTTATGACACACTCTAGAACTTTTAAAGATAATTTGTTTTTTATAAGATTTTTTTTCCCTCACATAAAAGAAGATCCTGGGTCGATGTAAACATATTTTCTGGCAAGGCCATCATACATTAAATAGGTATATTTTCTTATATCAGCCTAAGAATTTCAACCTTATATACTGTGACTGGAATATATAATCCATGCATATATTAAAGGGAATTATAATTTAGGATAGATTTATAATGATATTGCCATCAAATTTTATGGATCAATGGAGATTTTTAGACTTTCTGGAACCATGTTGTTCTTATAAAGGTTAGGTGTAGAGTGAATATAGAATATGGTATTTATTTATGCCAAACACAAGAGTCTAGATAGTGGATAAAAGACAGTGCAAGCTTTCATGTTATATTACTCAGTATGTGGAAAGGAATCTTAGAAGTTGTCCCTATTCCTGAATGTTTATTTATTTTTTTAATAACAAATTTATTTTTTATGGTGTTCAACTTGCCAACATACAGAATAACACCCAGTGTTCATCCCGTCAAGTGCCCCCCTCAGTGCCCGTCACCCAGTCACCCCCACCTCCCGCCCTCCTCCCCTTCTACCACCCCTAGTTCGTTTCCCAGAGTTAGGAGTCTTCATGTTCTGTCTGCCTTTCTGAATGTGTTTATTTTTTAATGAAAGAAGTAGAATGTGGTATTTCAACAGCCCAGGAAAA
Organism: Canis lupus familiaris; assembly: GCF_011100685.1. Classification (NCBI taxonomy): domain Eukaryota; kingdom Metazoa; phylum Chordata; class Mammalia; order Carnivora; family Canidae; genus Canis; species Canis lupus. The sequence goes on from NC_049255.1 coordinate 38,826,302, forward strand.
TTGGTTTATCTGTCAGCATTCAGCTGAGACTTCTACTAAATAAAGTACTAAAATACTAAAGTGGTTCTCATTGAGGTTTATAATGAGAATTACTTGGGAGTTTAAAAAACTTAATGAGCACAATTCCTAAATTCAGATTCTGTGCTTTTAAATAGGTCAGGTTTGAGAACCACAGCTGCATTTGGTTATGGCATAGTATGCAATGGAAATAGAAATATAATAGGAAATAGAGGATAGCAACTTCCCCTTTTAGTTGACTTTCTGTTTTGGTAGAAGGCACACATTCAAAACTAAGTGATACTTTCAAAACTAGGGAATGATGAATGAAAATTAATATACACCAAAAAACACACTAGAAGAAGGAAACAATTTTTTTTTTTAAGATTTATTTGAGGTGGGGGCAGAGAGGTAAAGAGAGAATCCTTAAGCAGACTCTGCTCTGAGCATGGAGCTTGACATAAGGTCCCATCCCAGGACCCTAAGATCTTGACCTGAAGTGAAATCAAGATTGTCTGCTACTTAACCGACTGAGCCACCCAGGTCCCCAGAGTATTTTTTTAATTATAGTAAAATATGACATAAATTTACCATTTAAGCATGTTTAGGTGTGCAGTTCAGAGGAATTAAATATATTGACATTGTGCAATCATCACCACTATCCATCTCCAATGCTTTCCTTTTTTAGAACTGAAATTCTGTATCCCTTAAATAATAACTCCCTAATCCTTCCTCTCCCATATTCTGTCAGCCATTATTCTATTTTCAATGAATTTGCTCTGGGTCCCTTATCTAAGTGTGATCATAAAATATTTGTCCTTTTGTGTCTAAATTATTTCACTTATCATATTGCCTCCAAACCATGTTAGAGCATAGGTCAGTATTTCATCAATTTTTAAGTCCTTAAATAATATTCCATTGTATCTGTATGCCTCTTTGTTTATCCAGTGAGAGATTTGTGTTGTTTCTAACCTTTGACTATTGTAAATGCTGCTGATGTGAACATTGACATATGGATATCTGTTGGAGCCCCTGCTTGTAATTTTTTTTTTTTTTTTTTGGATAAACACTCAGGTGGGATTGCTGGATCATGTGGTCATTTTATATTGGATTTTTTTTTTCTTTTTAGAAACTCTGTACTGTTTTCCATATCAGTTACGCTACTTGATATTCTTAATAACAACACACAAGCAAGTATTCTTACCTCTCCAAAAAACATATCAACTTTTTAGTAGAAACTACCTTTTGGTTCTCTTGTATTTTTCACCCCTAAGGCCCTGGTGTGGTGTTTACTATACATTAAATATATCACTCAGGCTAAAAACAAGAAGTTATTTGCTTTTACTCAAATACAGAATGTTTAAGTAGTTGTAAGTCCAAGTGTAATAATTTAGTCTGGGTGCACTGACTGGGAGTCAAATATGGATCTGGAAAAATAGAAATGAATTTAATCCATCAGTGTGAAATTAGAGCTTTTTTTTAAAAAAATTAGAGCATTTCTATCACCAATATATTTGAATCAGAGTTGTTTTTTTTTTAAATGTTGACTAATTCTGAAAACTTTCATACATTACTTGCATATCATTAAATATTTGTCTTTTGTATGCAATCACCAATAACCTTGAAAATATGTTTATAGACAGCTCTAGAAATCTTAAATATTTTCAATAATGGCAAGCTGGAAAGGTATTTGTATAGGAGTAGGTTTCATTGTCCTTGCTTTTTCTATTGGCTACCAGGAGGCTGAGACAAACTTAACATTCAAACTCAGTAATTGCTTCTTAATTTTAGCAACCTGATTGCATGCATTTTAGTCATTTTTTGGAAGCAAATAGTATATATAAAAGAATGACTCAATGAACCAATGAATAAATATAAATTGAGTCATAGAGACATTTATTTCTAAAATCTGTATTTTCTCCTTGTTGCCAACTTTGGAATAAATTGGAATGTTTGGACTAATGGGAGAACCAAGACTTCAGAATGAACCTCACAGATCCTGCTTTTGGGTTTGGATTAGATTTTATACTCTTTCAAGATAGATACTCCTAAAAAAATGTTATTAGTTATTTGTTTAAACTCTTTTAAAATGATGATTATGACAAAAATGTTGGGTCCTTGAGTGAAGCATTGTTTTTTCTAAATTCAAGAATAAATAAATGATATACAAAATGCATCTAAGAACAAATATAGTAAAACATGACTTTTGGATTTAGTTTACAAAATGTTTAATTTGTTACTATAAGCTTGTGCTAGACAGGAAAAACTAAATAGAATATAAAAAGTTTCTTTATAATTAGTCCTTTCTGCTTTTGATTAAACACATGAATTGGGAGAAATTTATATGTTAGGTTGTAATATATCTTACTTGTAAATAATGATGATATAGCACATATCAATCACTGAATCCAGTCATCTTTATGGGTTTTATCTCCACTCACATAATTTACACTGCCTTCAAAATTGGCACATAAATCTTGAGATTTTTTTCAGCATCTATTTATATAAGGATTTGTGTCCATCATCAGTTTTAGGGAGTATAGTGTTGCCTGAGGACAATGATAATTGCTTGGAAAACATTTGAGGCTTTGCTTTAACACTATTTAGAAAGATTTGGGGTCTTTGGGACCTGAAAGACTTGGGTTGTAATTCTGTCTCTGCTATTAGTTTACAGGCTGTGAGGCAGTGATTAAGATACTTAACCTTTCCTGAGCTTCATTTTCCTCATTTGTAAACTAATGTTATGATATGTATCTCACAGAGTTTATGACAAGGATTCAGTGACTTACTATATAAGACCCCTATTCAAGATAAGCACTTAATACATAGTAATAATCTTGATTAATAAAAAGAACAAACTACTTGTATTTAATATTTAATAGTTTTTAATGACGCTTCAAATAGAAATCTATCAGAGTACACAATGGAAGATATGAAAAGAAAAGCAACTTTTCTATATAAAAACCATATATTGTTGAAGGGTATGATCATATTTGCCAAAACTCTGTAATGATCCAGAGATAAAAGTGCAGGAGATCTGTTAGAGTGAACCCTTTAGTTTCATTTAACAATGGATTTTGATCAAGTTAATAAAGTCCATTAAGTAAATGAGATGCCCCAGTATTCAGTAATGAGAAAAATTGGCCAAAGGGAAATCTATTTGTTGCAGAGAAATACATTAAAACATGACAACATAGTCGTTTTGCATACTGTGTGGTGATATCCCTACAATATCAAGCATATTTAGCACCAGATACTAAGGGCCTAGAATTGGGTAGACAAGAGAAACAATGGCAATGAGTGAGATGTAGCCCTGGGAAGAAGAAAAGGACAAAACTGGAATTTTCACTTACATGCTGTGAATAGGAATTGTTTTTTTTTGAAAATTTATTCAGAAATAGAGGGGTCCAATTTTTAAAACTGAATACATATTCAAGGGAGAATTTTACTGAAACAAAACCAATAATGATATATAATAAAGAATATAACAATACATTTAAAATCAAGGTTTTTACCATAAAATTTTAGGTAACAGTGATATTTAGACTTTAATTCCTTGATCCTTTATTATAAAATTATTTTAGGCCTAGTTTTTTTATAACATGACATTAAATGTTTAAAATTTATTCTGAAGGCAAATATTTTTTTTCTGTTGGCTCTGTCTTTTCATTTTATAAAGTAAATCGACATTTTTTTTTTTTTTAAGTTTGAATAAGTTGTCTTTAGCACAAATCAATTCGACAGAAATAACCCCAGGTCTGATGATGTATTCTCTGCTTGCGTTCTAACACTCACCAGTTTTTAATTGTAATCTAAGCTGCTGTTAACATTTGCAGTTGCTTTTCCTCCCCATTAATCTAAGGACTTTAAATTTTGTTTTCAGGAATATGTTATACTTTAAAGATCACGTTTAAAAAAATAAAATAAAGATCACATTTTTACATATTACAGCTTTAATAACAAAATAATACTTTATGTACATGTGGCCTTTATCATTGACGAAGCTGCTTCATGTATAATCTCATTTATTTCTCACAAGCCTCCTGTGATATGGCAGGGGATTACTTTCACAGTTTTATAGGTGATGAAATTGAAACTCCATGAGGATAAATTACTTGCTCAAGGTTGCATTGCTAGTAATTACCAAAACTGAGACTTGGGTGCACTATTAAAACTGGTTTGTGTGTAGCAGAGTTTAAAAAATCAGATGCCTGCAGTGATCTAGGAACAGAAGCAAGTGGGTGAAGCCAACCAAGCACAAGAGACTGGGAAGTGATGCAGTTAACTGGGGAACCGAGGCCCTTTCTGAAGGGAGCAACAGCTTTTGGGGGTGTAACTTCATGTTGCCTTGAATAGCTCTGGGTGTAGGGTTGCCAGGCTTCTAATTCAAGGAAAGCGCATGATCTAAATCTCGTGTGAAATGCTTTTGTTTTAAATATCGGCAATGGGTTCAAAAGTTGAAATATGGTCTAAGCAAGACAAATCTGAAGGCTGATCTCACTAAATTTATAGCATGTGCCACATCCTTCATTCTTCAGGGGAGCCTGTGAGGGTGGGGTGGGGGGGACCTGAATAACTGAGGGAGGGCTCCTATAAGATAGTAGACCTATCATCTTCAATACCATTCTCTAGTGCTCACTCAGCATTTATGTCTAAGGAGTTATTTAGTGAGCATCTTTGTCACCTGATTTCCTTGAAAGACTATTTATTCTTGTATTATTTCATTTGTTTAACCCAAATATACTACATGCCAACCATGCACATGGCGCTGTGATGCAAACAATATTATATAGTATTAACTCTCAAGTCTCAGCCCAAAACATGCTAGCAAGTCAGTATGTTTCTATAAGCAGGAGGTGTTGGAAGCAAAATGGGAAGCTTCATGGTGAAGGTAGCATTTGGAAATACATCATGACCTGGGTTTTCAGAATCTGCATTTTTAAGGATTTTGGGAGGGAGAGAGCACAAGCAAGGGAAAGGGTCAGAGAGAAGGAGAAGCAGACTCCCCACTGAGCAGGGATTCCTGACTCAGGGCTCATCCCAGGACCCCAAGGCCATAGCCTGAGCTAAAGGCAGACACTTAACCAGTTGAGACACCCAGGTGCCCCCAGAGTCTGTATTTTCTAACCATACTTCTAACATTTTCTTTTTTGATGCCACAGAAAGCTTTTACACATGTACCTTTATCCAAAGATAATTAGCTTCTTGAAAATTACAAAATACAGAATTAAAAATTAAAATTGTGTATAAACTCTTACCTGTTTATATCTGTGGAGGTAACACGCATGTGTATAGATTCAGATTGAGAGAGAAAGGAGGGAGGGAAAGATGAATGACACAGAGTCCTGTAATGCAAACTTGTCAGTGTATTTCTCTTTTCCCTTATGTTAGAGAGTTCAGAACCTAATTCGATTTATGGTCTTCGTAACTAGTTTGGTGTACTTGTGATTTTCTCTTCAGTCCTGACTTTTCTAAACATGATATATATATATATATATATATATATATATATATATATATATATATATATATATCAGGTGATGAAATTGAAACTCCATGAGGATAAATTACTTGCGTATATATATATTATATATAATATATATAAAATATCTTTTTTATATGCTTATGTTACATAGAAAATCTTTATTCTTCACAGTTTGATTGCTCTGCTTCTTACTTTTAATACCCTGAGAAATCATGTATATCTTTGTTTCGAGCTCTATTTTGTTTTTATTAGAGATAGGTTAGAGGAGTAGAGGGAAAACACAGGAGAGGAAAGAAATCGACCATTCTCTGACACATCCACACATATGTATATGGCTAAGTGGAGTATAAACTGGTTTGGTTTTTCTTAAGCAGCAGAGTGAGTTCACATGAGAGCTGAAGAAGGTAGGACTAGGGTGCCTATTTCTCACTTTTTGACTTAAAGGTAAGGATAGTGTTTTAGACTGAATCTTAAAAACTTGTTATTGTGTCCAGACATTACCCATATCTATCTTACATGCAGAATATTTCTTAAACATTTTCTGTGAGTTAGACACAAGTCATAAAACATAAATGAAAGATAACTTACAAATCCAGTGTGATCAAGCTGTTTTAATGTAAGCAGCAAGTCAATGATGAGTTAATTGTAAGAGCTATGATAGCAAACGCTTCTAAACTACTCATCCTGTGCAATGAACTGGGCCTTCGGAAGGTCGTAGAATATGGTCTAGGGATTAGGAGGGGGAATCTTTTACTGATTAGAATCTGTTTGTGTATGTGTGTGTACTTGTATTTGAAATTGCTACGGGGGACTTGGGATGTCTATTTCTAAATCATTTATTCTTTAAAATGCTCCATTAAAAAGGTGATCAAATAAGTGTACAAAACACTCTATTACCTATTTCCTCTTGGAAATGTAAACATGTTAAAGACTTATGAAAGTATGCTCACATTAAGAAGCTATTGTTCAACCCTGTGTTTCCCCATTACTTAACTATTGGCCCCTTTCTCCTAATAACTGTGCTCACATTTCATTGAACAAGTATTCAGAAGACACTGGATTAAAATAGCTCTGAAGGTGCAGAATTTCTCTTAAACTTATTTCTTTTCAGAATAATTAGAACAGCAAGTGGGTAGCCATGATAGTCATTGCCAAGTATTGCTGAAAAATGAATTCATGTTATAGGACCTGTGACTGGAAAGTGTCAGTTATTTGCAGAAATAAACAATGAAAAATATGGGAAAATATAAACAAAAATGCCTTAACATACTAACCTCCAGTGAACTTGTGGTTTTCTTTTCAGGTGTAGCCATTGATCATTTTATCATGCCCTATAAAAGTAATTCCATATCAAAGTAACTTACTGTGTTTAGCCTAATTGTTTTATTTCTACATTTGGACTCATTCACTTATTTTACTCCTTATGATCAGATTCTCTGATAAAGTCTTTGGTATTTCGGGGATCCCTGGGTGGCTCAGTGGTTTAGCGCCTGCCTTTGACCCAAGGCGTGATCCTGGAGTCCCGGGATCAAGCCCCACGTCGGGCTCCCAGCATGGAGCCTGTTTCTCCCTCTGCCTGTGTCTCATGGAGCCCCTCTCTCTCTCTCTCTCTCTCTCTCTCTCTCTCCGTCTATCATGAATAAATAAATAAAATCTTAAAAAAAAAAGTCTTTGGTATTTCTGTACCTTTTTGGGGGGAGAAAAAGCAAAAATCTACTTCATGTTGCTTTTGGTCGTGTGTCTTTTTTTTTTTTTTTTTTGCTTTTATCACTTTGAAATTGTGCTACCATTTAGAGCACAAGAACTGTTGATAAAACTTGATATGTCCATGTGGTGTCATTGAATCAAAAACTCTACTCAGTTGTTATCAGTGATTATAATTAAGCATATATAATTATATACGTGGAAATAGCAGAGTGGTAATTCATGTTTAAAGAAGTATTGAACACAAATTTGCAAAGAGTATTTGCAGATAAAAACTGCAAGTTCTTTATGATCAGCCAAACACTCAATAACTTGTAAACTGAAGTATTAATATTGAGAAGATAGTGGTTTCTAACTTTAAGGTCTGTGAGTAAAATCCATATCTTGTTCTTTTTTCCCCCACTTCTACCTATTTTCATTGATTCTTTGGAATTCTGAGCTTCTGTGAGTCTGAGAAATTCATCAAACACATAAACTTTATCATTTATTTCCAGGAAAACAGCTGCAGATTAACCCAAGATTTATTTACTCAACTTCCTTACCCTGGTATGTCAGGATATTTAATAGTGGGTGATTTACTTTTTGTGTGTTAAGTATGTGGTTTACATCATTTATGTCCTCAGCTGAATTCTTTTTTGGCATACAGAAGAGGAGAAAGGGGTCAAACCCTTTCATTATACTCTGCTGTGCTTTTTGATAACCTATGAAACTGTCAATATCTGAGCATGTGCCACAGTTCCTCTGAAGTTAGTGAGGTATACGCGGGTGCCCAACAAACACAATCACGGTAAAAATTAGAAAGTATCCCCAGAAATAAAAGTGTAGAGAGATAATTTAACTTTTCAAAGCTGTTTGTTTCCTGATTTTTTAAAAATCAAAATTAGAGATTATGATAAAAATCAATGACTATCCTAAAACTAAGAATCTTCTGTGATAGTTGGAAAGGGGTCACAGCACCACTAAAGAGTTTACTTTTTCTCAGGTGTTATAATTATTCTTAAGAAATGACCAGCAGAAACTTGTCAGATACAGGAGATGTGGCAAAAGAAAAAAAAAAAAAAAACTTTAGTATTTTAGTAAATGTTTCAGAAATAAACATCTGAACAAAGCTTTTCCTTTAAACAACTCAAATTGAGAAGCTGTTTCTTTCTGTGTTGCACTGTTGTTCCTTTGGCTCACATCTCAATTGAGCCATTTTTGCCCCTTGAACTATAAGCCTTAGAATGAAGTTACTTATTTTATGATTTTATCTTCCCTTTACTTTTGACCTAAACTAGTATTACATTGATTGACTACATACATACTAGTTCTTAAAATCCAAACTTGATAACAATACTTGGTAAATATAAAAGGAATTTACAGTATCTATAAAGGCATTATAAAATAGTAGTAAATAACAAAACGTAAGTTTTTAGATTTTTGGATAAATATTTGGAACAGTAAGTTATTTAAATTGTACCTTTTTAGAGAAGTTCTATAATATTTGCCTTAGAGGGTCACCCTAGACTAGGTAAATTTCAGTAGGTGTCCTCTCAAAAGTGATTTTAAACTTTTCTCATATAATGCTAAATATTCTATAAATAATTCATGGTGAAAAGTTAATAATGAAGTGCTTTCATGATAATGAATTAGAGAGGTATATGAATATTTTTAGATTATTAAAATTTCACTAATTTTCAATAGTTATAGGATAACATTGATACAAAGTGAAAAATAGAATAATTCAGAAATTACTATAAGGATTGTTTTATAAAACAATAACTATAAAAAACATAGTTTATATGTACAGCTGCTAAACTTATGCTTTGTTTAGCATTGAACCTATGATGTCAACTAATGAAGAGGATTTAAGCAGCTATATTTTGTCCGTTTTAAAATACATGTATTTATTTATTTATTTTTTAAAGATTTTATTTACTTTTGAGAGCAAGCAAAGGAGAAAGAGAGAACGTGAGTGGAGAGGGGCAGAGGGAGAGCGAGAAGCTGACTTTGCTGAGCAGGGAGCCCAACCATGGGCCTGGATCCCAAGATCCTGGGATCATAATGTGAGCCAAAGGCAGACAGTTAACTGAGCCACCCAGACACCTCTCAAAATACAAATGTTTTAAAACATATTTTGATATTTCTGAAATTAGGACATACTCTGTGTTCAAGGGTATTTTAAAATTGCCAGCATTCAGGCTGGAATTGTGCGAGCACAACATTGCCCGTGCATGTCATAGGTGTTCAAATTAACATCACTTCAATTGAGTTACATGTATTAGTGGTATTTTATACATGTTGAGTTTGTTATTTAAAATGTCTTCAGATATATTATACCATGATTAGAGATTAAAATGAAGTTTTTATGTACACAGAAAGGGATGGCAAAACACAGCTGAGTGTACATTAATCTCAATGAAGCCAGTATCCATCATTGGAAGAACAATTATAAGCTTATATTTTCTTGCAACGTGACGACAAAGTACTTTTCATGGACCGTGGAAGGAAAATACCCTGAAGTGGATGGTCTATTACATTTTGTTACTAAGATTTATGCAGAAAGATGGCTCATCCTGCACAGAGTTGGAACTGAAGGAACGAGAAATTGCCAAATCTCTCAGAATAGATAAGAGGAATTTCAAAGCAGACAGTCTATTATGACTGATTTATGTATTGTGCAAGTTGTTGAATTTATTTTAACAAACTTCCTGCTGGCTTTGAACAGAAGCTGCTTAACTTCCAGCAAGATCTGATTCAGTTGAAAAAAATGAAAATTTCAGTGCCATCAAATAGGGAAGCGTCACCAAAACTCACAGAATTGGTGAAGCCACTTGGCAGAAAATCCTGGAGACAAAATTGGAGCACTCTTAAGAAATGCAATATCGTTACTTTTGATGGGTTAGGATTTGTGTGAAAAATTAGGAAAGTTTCCAATGCTGAGTCAAAAAGATTCAGAATATTCGGACTCTAAAAGTGGGAAGTCGGGGACAACCTTAACAAATATGTGTAGCATATTTTGTTCACATATGGAATGGACAGACTGATATATTATTTATGCATGAATGATAGTAGTTTCAGTAAATATAAAATATAAATTCTCAGTGATAAGAAAGCATTATCATAGTTCATTGACCATTTTTTTATTCTTGTACTGGTACATAACATAAATGGTGCATCTACAAAATACATAGCATCTTGAATTAATGAGATACAGTGTTAAGAATAAAACATGTATATAAATGCAGTTTTAGTGTAAACATCACCCTGTTATAAGACTCCATTATAATCTATCCATATGGTATAACTCATGTTTTGCGTTCCTCATGTTAATATTTCAATAATCAAAGTTCTCCTTTTCTAAATCAAAGATTTTCCTTTTCTATCAAACTTTACTATATCTACTGATTTGTATAGATTTCTCAACTTAATGAAAAGTAGTGTTTAATTTGCATATATTGCTTCTTCATGTTCTTAATTGGTGTTAATCCATTTATGATCCTTGCCAGATATTGTATGTATGTGCACTCTTATAGACAATGTATCTCTAATGTTAATCATACTCTCAAAGGGAATTGATTTTTTTAATGCACACTAAATGCTCCAATCAAAAGACATAAGGGGTCAGAATGGAGGAACAAAACAAAACAAAACAAAACAAAAAAACAAGCCCCATTTCTATACTGCCTACAGGAGATTCAATTTAGACTTAAAGTCACCTGCAGATTGAAAATGAGGGAGTGGAGAAATTCTGAGCATGCAAATGTCAAAATAAAGCCAGTATTAACAATACCTATATTGGACAAACTAGACTTTAAAACTGTAAAAAAAAAAGAGACAAGGGCACTATATAATCATAAAGAGGATAATCCAACAAGAAGATGTAACAATTGTAAATATTTGTGCACCCAACATGAGAGCACCCAAATATATAAAACAAGAGCAAACATAAAGGAACTAATTGATAACAATGCAATAATAGTAGGGTATTTTAACACCCTGCTTACATCAATGGACAGATCATCTAAACAGAAAACAAGGAAACAATGTCTTTGAATGACACACTGGACCAGATGGGCTTAGTAGATATATTCAGAACATTCCATCAGCAGAATAGGCATTCTTTTCAAGGGCACATGGAACATTTTACACAGTAGATCACATATTAGGTCACAAAACAGGCCTCAAAAAATACAAAAAGATTGAAATCATAGCATGCACTATGAAACTAGAAGCCAATGATAAGAAAAAACTTGGAAAGATCACAAATTCAGGGAGGTTAAACAACATGCTATTAAACAATGAATGGGTCAACCAGGAAATCAAAGAAATAAAAATACAAGAAAATGAAAACACGAGTCCAAAACCTTTGGGTTGCAGCAAAAGTGGTCCTAGTTGGGAATTATATAGCAATACAGGCCAACCTTGAGCAAGAAAAATCTCAAACAACCTAAGCTTACACATTTAAGGAACTACAAAAAGAATAACAAAGCCTAAAGCCAGCAAAAAGAAGGAAATGATAAAGATTAGAGAGGAAATAAATTATATGGATAGACCAATGAAACCAGGATCTCATTCTTTGAAAAAAAATAATGAAATGAATAAGGCTCTAGCCAGACCTATCAAAAAGAAAAACGATAGGACCCAAATAAAATCACAAATGAGAGAGGAGAAATAACCAACACCAGAAAAAATAATTATAAGAGAAAATTATGAAAACTATATGCCAACAAATTGGACAAACTGGAAGAAGTGGACAAATTCCTAACGCATGTGTACTACCAAAACTGAAGCAGGAAGAAATAGAAAACTCGAACAGACTAATAACTAGGAAAGAAATTGAATCAGTAATCAAAATTGCAAAGAAATTGAATTGTCAGTAATCAAAAAACTCCCAACAAACAAAAGTCCAGGGCCAGACAGCTTTACAGGTGAATTCTACCAAACATTTAAAGAAAAAATACCTATTTTTCTCCAACTATTGCAAAAAAATAGAAAACAAAAACTTCCAAATTCAGTCTGTGGTACGAAAACCAAAGACACCATTAAAAAACGAGAACTGCAGGCCAATATCCCTGATTAACATAGATACAAAAATTCTCAGCAAAATATTAGCAAATCGAATCCAACAGTACATTAAGTGAATCATTCACTAAGATCAACGATTTATTCCTGGTTTGCAATGGTGGTTCAATATTCACAAATCAATCAATGGGATATACCACATTAATAAAAGGATAGGAACCATATCATTTCAGTAGGTGTAGAGAAAACATTTGACGAAGTACAGCATCTTTTCATGATAAAAATCCTCATCAAAGCAGGTTTAAAGGGAACACATCTCAACATAATAAAGACCGTATATGAAAAAACCATAGTTAATATAATCCTCAGTGGGGAAAAACTGAGAGGTTTTCCTCTACAATCAGAAACAATATAGGGATGTACTCTGTTACCACTGGTGTGTGTGTGTGTGTGTGTGTGTTTTAAGATTTTATTTATTTATTCATGGAGACACAGAGAGAGGCAGAGAAACAGGCAGAGAGGGGAGCTGGCTCCATGCAGGAAGCCTGACATGGGACTCCATCCTGGGATTCCAGGATCAAGCCCTGAGCCGAAGGCAGATGCTTAACCGCTGAGCCACCTGGGCATCCCACCACTGTTGTTTAACACAGGAGTAGAAGTCTTGGCAACAGCAGACAACAACAAAAGGCATCCACATTGGCAAGGAAGAAGTAAAACTTTTGCTATTTGCAGATGACCTGATACTTAATATGGAAAAGCTAAGATTCCATCAAAAAGTTGCTAGAAATGATAGATTCGGTAAAGTTGCAGGATATAAAATCAATATACAGAAATAGTATATAGCATTTCCATACACAAATAATGAGGTAGCAGAAAGAGAAATTATGAAATCAATCCCATTTACATTGCACCAAAACCAATAAGATACCGAGGAATAAACCTAACCAAAGAGGTAGAAGACCTGTACTCTGAAAACTACAAAACAGTGATGAAAGAAATAAAAGATGACACCAGGAAATGGAAAGACATTCTATTCTCATAGATTGGAAGAACAAATATTGTTAAAATGTTTATACTACCAGAAGCAATCTATACGTTATATGCAGTTCTTGTCAAAATACCACTAGCATTTTTCACAAAGCTAAAAGTTTGTATGGAATCACAAAAGACTGTGAATAGTTAAAGCAACCTTGAAAAAGAAAAGCTAGGGGCATCACAATTCCGGACTTCAAGTTATATTACAAAGCTGTAGTGATCAAGACAAAATGGATACATAGTTCAATAGAACAGAAAAGAAAACCCAGAAATGGACCCATAGCTATATGTTGAACTTATCTTTGATAAAGCAAGAAAGAATATCCAGTGGAAAAAAGATGGTCTCTTCAAAATGGTGTTGGGAAACCTCGACAACAACATGAAAAAGAGTGACAATGGACCACTTTATCATATTATCCACAAAAATAATTTCAAAAAGGATTCCAGACCTAAATTTATGTGATACTTGAAACAAAAATCCTAGTCGAGAACACAGGGAGTAACCTCTTTGACTTAGGTCATGGCAACTTCTTTCTAGACATTTCGCTGAAGGCAAGGGAAACAAAAGCAAAAGTAAACTATTGGAACTTCATCATATAGAAAGCTTCTGCTCAGTGAAGAAAATAATCGACAAAACCAGAAGACAATCTTCAGAATGGGAGAAGATACTTGCAAATGACATCTGATAAAAGATTAGTACCTAAAATCTCTTAAGAACTTATAAAACTCACCCCCCCTCCCCGCAATGATCTAATTAAAGATGGGCAGAAGACACGAGTAGGCATTTTTCCAAAGAAGACATACAAATGGCCAACAGATACATGAAAAGATGCTTAACATCATTGATCATTGGGGAAATACAAATCAAAGCTAGAGTGAAATGTCACCTCACACCTGTGAGAATTGCCAAAATCAACAACACAAACAATAGTTATTAAGGAGGATGTGGAGAAAGGAGAACCTTCCTTCTTGTACTATCGGTCAGCATGTCAACTGGCACAGCCACTCTGGAAAACGGTATGGAGGCTCCTCAAAACGTTAAAAAAAGGACCACCCTATGATCGATCCAGCAATTACACTACTAGGTATTTACCCAAAGAATGCAAACATACTAATCCAAAGGGATACATGCACCCAGATGTTAATAGCAGGATTATCTACAATAGCCAAATTATGGAAACAATCGAAGTGTCTATTGACTGCTTAATGGCTAGTGAAGAGGTAGTATGTATATGTCCAATGTAATTTTACTCAGCCATAAAAGAGAATGTAATATTTCCATTTGCAATAACATGGAGTATATGATGCTAAGCAAAATTAATCAGAAAGACAAACAGCATATGATTTCGCTCATGTGTGGAATTTTAAAAACAACAACAACAAAAAATAAGCAAAGGGGGAAAAATGAGGAGACAAACTATAAGAAACAGACTTTTAACTATAGAGAACAAACTGATGGTTACCAGAGGCGAGGTGGGTGGGGGGATGGGGGAAATAGAGGATGGGGATTAAGGAAGGCAGTTGCCATGACAAGCTCCAGGTGTTGGATGGAAGTATGGAGTCACCTGAAACTAATATCACGCTCTATGTTAAGTAACTGGAATTTAAATAAAAACTTAAACTTTAGGGCATCCCGGGTGGCTCAGTGGTTTAGCACCTGCCTTCGGCCCAGGATATGATCCTGGAGACCTGGGATCGAGTCCTATGTTGGGCTCCCTGCATGGAGCCTGCTTTTCTCTCTCTCTCTCTCTGTCTGTCAATAATAAATAAATAAAAAATCTTAAAAAAAAATTAAACTTAAAAAAATTAATAAGCATTGTTAGAGCAATATATGTAAACAAGTAATATCTTTAAATGAATAATTTATGCCCTAGATTTGTGTATTTACATTTAAATTTTGAAATTGATCCACTTATAAGATCTTAGGTACAGATGTAGCAATATAAAAGAACTCAGAGACAAAGATTAGGGAGAAAAGAATGGCTAGGTGGTTCTTTCTGCCTTTGGTTTAGTGGTTTTTATTTTAGTGAAGACATATACTCTATAGTTCTAAAAATTGACACTTTTTTTTTTTATTTTGGCAAGGTGACGTAAATACTGTAAGGCCTCTGATGCAATATTTACTGTAGATCACAGTTTGTTTAGATAATATGATGTAAAAGTAAAGATTCCTTCACTGAAATAACTTTTTTGGCAATAAATATAATTTATTTGGTGATAATTATCATTATTACTTGAAATCAAAAGTATGATATGCTATCATTAAGTTGAATTGCTATTAAAACCATATTTATTTTCTTTAACATAGAAGCAAAGTGAAAGAGGAACTTGTTTTCTTCATTTACCAATGTGAATATACTGTTTGTTACTTATTATTATTATTATTTTTAAGAGGGTGGAGGGGCGGAGAGAGAATCTTAAGCAGGCTTCCAAGTGCAGCATGGAGCCAGACAAGGGCCTGGATCTCATGACCCTGGGATCATGACCTGAGCCAAATCAAGAGCGGGAACTTAGCCAGCTGAGCCATCCAGGAGCCTCTCCTGTATATTCCTAAATTTCATTTTTAATTTAAGTGGAGAATCCTGTTCATATTCTCTATATTTGAGCCATTGGTCAGGATCTTGGAAGACTGAATCCTCAAGGGGTAAGGGCAATAACAGGCTCATTTTTGCTTTTCCAGATTCCAGCTTAATAGTTATCACGGGGTGAATACGCTGGTTATGCCCTTTTGCCTCTTCAGATCCATTCTCCTCTCTGCACGCTCTGTACCCTAAAAGACATTTTAGTGAATTTGCATCATCTTCTCACTAGCTTCACTCTGCCGGGTTCAGCCAATGGAAGACGCAGGCAAGAGTTTTGTGAGTGTGAGGAGGGGAGCTCAGGATAAGTATCATTAACCCTTATGGGACTATGTGACAGATGAAAGCAAGCTCTCCTACCTGCAGCCACATCTGTTGTCACATGGCCCCATTTCAAGAGCCCTCACTCAGGCTGGGTTCCACTAAGGCTGCCCTCTCTCCTTGTTCCCTTTAAAGCCCGAGGGCTTCCTATTGGCATTACTCCTCGTGTGTTTCCTTGTTGGTTACTTCAACTGCCCTCTCCTCTCTTTAATGCATCCTCTGTTTCCGTCTGGGACTTTGCCTAAAACAGCTGATATTCAGTTGTTTATCTTTAAGACAGAATTTTGAATGTAAGGATATGAAGATACAGGATACAATAAACATTTTCATAAAAAAAAAATTCCTGCTGTGCATTCTCAGCCATTAGAAATGTAATATGTAGCTTTTGTACATGTAATATGTACTTTTCTAGAATATATCTTATTTTATATTCAAATATATATAAAATGGTTTAACTATTTTCAAGAGATTAATAGTTGGAAACTTTATTTAAATGACTTTTGTGAATTTAGTAAAGCTATTAGTCAAATACCTCACCTTAGTGTTTTTTGGTATCTTTTTTGACAGAATGCAATTTTCACTGAATAAGGTTAACTTATTCAGTGTTAATATATGCATATTTTTCTTACAGAATCTTAAGATACTCCATGATTGTTCATTTTTACATTGGAAAGTTATATTCGTTAGATCTAGAAAACTAAGTAAGATCTAGTGATTTGTTCAAAATCATAATATTTGTTAAAAATTTGTAGGTTGGTTTTTCATATCAGTCTGGAAAGGTCTTTATTCTCATTTTATTATAATATGCTGGATCTCTGAGGATATAACAGACTGATTTATCAATAATGTCATGTATAATGTTAAGAGTTAATTGTTGGACATTTTTTATTCTGTCTGCCTTCATTATGGGAAATTCATCTGGAATAAAAAGTCCTTTCCCTCGGTGCAATCTATTAAGAAAACATACTGTACTTTTTTAATAAACAGGAATATATTTCTGCCTTATTAAAAATAAGAAAGTGTATTCATTCTTGGAGAAAGGACAGTAATATCCTGTATTAAATAAAAAGCCATTGACCCAGAGACCTTTTTATAAATATAATTAGTTTATCTTAAAGGAAATATTAGGTTTGAGCCTGTAATTCCTTTTAGTTTATTAATAGGAAAGCATTATTTAGAACTGTCAGGAAAATCAATATTAGAACACTTATGTACAAGGTAAAAATGGTGTATCAGTATTGATGGTTATTTGATTGGGGAAGGCGTAGCCTCTGCATGTATAGAGGTCTCACTTTCAATTACGTATGCTTAAATAAAAAGATTCAGCTTCATTAAGGCCTTTGGCATCTAAACTGTTCATTTGTTTGTGGTTGGAACATAATCTATAATTATTTTATGAGGAAAATCTTGGCCTTGCCCATAGTTATTTCCTCAGGTGGCATCTATTCAGGATGGGTTTGGATTAAAAGTCTTTAACGTCAACCCCAGAGTCCACTTATTGAGTCTTCATCAATAATGTAGAATGTTATATTCCATTCTTAGAGAATATTGCTAAATTCATGACTAACCAACTTCTGTGAGTAGGTTACTTAATAATATTAAATGGTAACTGTTTAAAAGATATGGAGTTTAATTATTTTGGGTTATTGGTGCTGATTTAAACTTTTTTCTAATTGACACACTTGAGGGGTAGGACATTTTCTACTTCGTAGCTCTTTACTGTAGGTGTAGAGCAAGGAGGAAGTCCAATCAATGGGACGTATCTAAAGGTTGGGGACAGGAGAGTTCCTGTAAGTAGCCCTGATGCCTTTTGGTTATACTTGTATTTCTTCTCCCCCAAGGGGAGAAGTGAGGACAGGGGGATTAGGATGACACAGGCTATTGCTCAATCTCAGAGAAAGCCTCAGTTTCCTGTCTTTGCTGTGGGAATAAAAATAACACAAAATCAGAGTTATTTTGAATATTAAAGAAGTTAATTTATATAAAACTTCTAGTACAGTATCTTCTATATGGTAAACAACATGTTATCAATTGCGATTATTTTATAGGTAATATTATTTTAAACTTCAGGTAAAGCTGTGGTTTGAGAAACACTTTTACCGAACTCCTTGGTCTTAGCTTGAAGAGTATAAGCAGGATAAAGTTTGCTTCTATGTTATTATGAAAACATTATTAAGGATATCATAAAAATTAGTTTCTCATTTATGAGGACTCACAGGAGAAACTTTTGACAACTTTATCACTCTCTTGTTTTCCTTATTAATCAGAAAGCTTAAAACATACTTTAACCTTTTCTAGATGAGTCATGGTTACTAATAATACTGGTTACATTGAAGAAATGGGGTTGTTTCCTGGGGTCTATTGAGATGCAAAGAAATATTTGCCCCAGTGGAGATGAGTGAGGCAAGATAACTGGAGTTAACAGAAGCATTCCTGTTGAGAGAAAACATGGGAGAGATTAAGACTGAATTTTTATACTATGAGATTGTTTGTAGGAAAACCATCAAAATCCTACTTTTATAAGGTGTGCAGACATTCCTTTTAAAAAAAAAATATTTATTTTTTTTTATTTATTCAAGAGAGACAGGGAGAGAGGCAGAGATACAGGCAGAGGGAGAAACAGGCTCCATGCAAGGAGCCTGACATGGGACTTGATCCAGGGTCTCCAGGATCACACCCTGGGCTGAAGGCAGCGCTAAACCACTGAACCACCCGGACTGCCCCAGAAATTCCTTTCATGAAAAATTTAGCTTGGCTGTATTTTTATTACATTTGAATTATTTGCTGTGGTGCTTATTTAGGGCCATTGCATCTGGCCATGTGGTGTATACTTTGTGCCATTACAGTTGAGCTGCTCATAGAAGCCAGGAAGTAAGTGGTATCCCTTGAAATTGTCCCAGGCACAATCTTTGGAATTTTGTAAGTGGCTTTGCATTCATTATATACTGATATCTCTGTGTTTCACAGAGACTATACTCCTATAACAAAGCAAGATTTTTTTTTTAATGTAAAGCTATATTGCTATCAAAATAGCTGCTTTTCTATAGCAAATTTTAATATTAAATAACAAAAATTGCTTACAAAGTACTTTATCTAAATATTTATACATTCCATTGCTCTTAGCTAACAAATTTACTTTGAAAAAATAAAAATTAGGGACACCTGGGTGGCTCAGCGGTTGAGTGTCTGCCTTTGGCTCAGGTTGTAATCCCGGGATCCTGGGATTGAGTTCTGCATCAGGCTCCCCACAGGGAACCTGCTTCTCCTGCCCATGTCTCTGCCTCTTTGTCTGTCTCTCATGAACAAATAAAAGAAAACAATTAAATGTCTATCTATATATAATAGCATATCATGGGAGAAAACCACACTTTTCCCTTGAGGTTAATGCCTTTTGAACAATGAAGTACAAATAAGATGAAATGGACTTAAGTCTTTATAGATATTGTTGTCCAAACATATGTATTTATCCAGTTGTGCAAATATCACTGAAAAGTGATAGAGACCTTTGTTTACAATATTTACCGTATTTCTTGGCCAAATGCAGTTTGGCCAACCTCTCTGAAATGTCACAGAAAATATACCGTTACTGAGAAAATACCATAAAATCAAAAATAGTAGTTGTAATTAAATGGTGAAATACATGTAAAATCTAAATTGATTAATAAAATGACATTGCTTCTTCATATCTCTAAAATATTTTATTACCCCAAAAAGCAGTCTTACATTATATATTCCCATGACCCACCGTACATATTGTGTATAAGACCATCATATTGTGGTTAAGCAAATAGTCTCACGTTGACTCTAACACTTCATCAATACATAAATCATGAACTATGAGAATCTTTTAATGGAGTTCTAGAAGCATAGTCTCATACCAATAAGCAATTAATGAATTTTTAATGAATACTTTCACATACTAGCATCAACTGATAGGAATAAATATTTCATTCTGAGACATTGTTCTTAACATAAAGTTCCTTTTGGTGACATCAGTTAAATATTGTATGTGTTTTTAAACATGTATACCTGTATGCTTTACATGTTATTCATTTACTGTGTCACGGTGGGTGGTTTAACGATCTGAGTGTTTAGTTTCTGGTATTTGGGTTGAATGATAATTCTGTTTGGTGCTCTTATCTCTGGCAGGTGCTATGCTCCTGTGCTTGCTGTATTGTCTCATAATTTAAAGAGAATATTGATTTACTATCTCACTAGGTTGAATGTATTTGGCATTATATATGCCAAATGATGCAAATTTTTTCAGCTCTTGAAGTTACTTGATCGACTATTGGAACGAACAAAGTCCCTTAGGTCTTCATTTGTCTCTCGGAGCTTAAGATGGAGGAATTTATAACCTGCCAAGCAACTTGTGCCATAGTGGAACATTCTGTTGCTGAGCCGAAAGGCTAGCTCGCTAGTTTTCATTTTGTAAATATCAATAGTTCTTTCATTTCCAGGTAGACTCCAAACTCAAGTCTTGTGGAAACTGTGTCCATGTCTTGAACATTTATGCAGCGATTCTCAGCAGACCTGGGAGAAAGAGAAAATTAACATTAGCTGATCCACAAATTAAAGGAAAGTTATTTTCCTTGGAATTATTACCCTTATGTAGAGATTTTTGGCCAATAGTAAGAAAATAAAAGAAACCAATAGCCCTGTGGTTATGTAAGTCCTGAATTTCCAACATAGAAGGAACTCATTAGACATGGGGTCAGGTAGCTGGGTTCTGGACATTGCTCTGCATCTGATTGTTGACTGAGTTTAGGGAAGATGGCTCCATCAGGCCTCAATTTCTTTTCTGTATCATCTAGCCCTCACTCCTGAATTTGGGGCTGATAACTTCGGTGTTTTCTTTAGGCTCTAATATTACGCTCTAATATTCTATAACACTGTACAAAGAAATATTTTTAAAGATTTTATTTATTTTTTAATGGGAGACACAGAGAGAGAGAGGCAGAAACACACAGGCAGAGGGAGAAAGTAGCAGGGTCCCTGAGGGACGTCTGATTCGGGACTTGATCCCAGGACCCCAGAATGACTGACCCACCCAGGTACCCCTGTACAAGGAATTTAGATGTCTTTACCAAACTCTGTGGGGGAATAAATGAGAAAGCATAGACATCATTTTCTGTATTTCTACATATATTCTTATTTCACAGATAGCAAATTAGCTTTTTAAAAAGTATTTTACTGAAGCATGACATATATAAAGTACACCAATTAAAAATGTTAATCTTGAAATTATATATGTTTTTATGACATAGATAAAGTACACCAATTAAAAATGTTAATCTTGAAATTTTTTCAGGGTAAAGATTATACCATGAATTCTCTACTCATCAGAAAGTAGAATATTATTACTCCAGAAACCCTCCTTCCTCACCCAAAGAAAGTTGCCATGATCTTGCTTTTTAACACCATAGATTAGATATACCTATTGAATTTTATTAAAAAAAAATGGAATCCTACGTTATGTGCCTTTTTGTGTCTGACTTTTTCATTCAGAATTGTTACTGGGATTCATATTTCTGCTGGATCAGTCGTCCATTTGTTTTCATTACTGTATATTGTATTGGAAAAACTGTCTATCCGGTTTACAGCTTTTTGATTGTTTCTACGAAATATTATTGCTGTGGATATTGTATTCCTGACTTTTAGTTAATATTATGGTGAATTTTTTTAGGGGGGTATATACCTAGAGTGTAATTGTTAGGCTATATGATGGGCATATTTTCAACTTAAGTAGACATCAGTGAGTTTTCCAATGTGGTGTGAAAATTTCCATACCTTAAAAAAAAAAAAAAAGAAAGAAAGAAAATTTCCATACCTGGTCATAATATATTATGCTTTGAGTTATAACACTTCTTTATAAACTCTTGGTATTGTCAGCATGTTTAAGGTTAGCCATTCTGGTAGGTGAATGTTTGTTGTTGTTCTTGTTCTGGATTACTAATGAGATTGATCAACTTTTTGTGTGTTTACTGGATATCTTTAGAAATTTAACTTTTGAATACAGAAAGGCAAATTTTATCGATGGATTTGCCTTATAATGGTCAGTTTGTGGAATGTTCTATTCCTTCAAGTTAGCTAACAAATACGTTTAGTTACTCTTATCTAAAAAGCCATGAAATTATGGAACTCAAAAGTTTCTCTTGCCCAGCCATATGGTAGCCTTGGCAGATGACGATACAACTTTTTTCAGAAATATCTCGGTTTCAAGGCAGCCCGTTCTGTATTGGAGAGCTCAGATTGTTATAAAACTATTTCCTATATTGATTCAAAATATGCCTTTATATTACTTTGGTCTGATAACCCAAATATTGTTTGAAAAATGCAGAATAAATTGATGCTCTTTCCTATCTGTTGAACCTTCATGTATTTGAGCAGAGCTATTCCTCTTGTGCTCTTTAGGATCTGTGTCTGAAGGCTGACCCTAATTCTCATAAACATTTCACATTTGTCAAAAAAAAAATTCACATTTGTCTTGCTTGCTAGACCATTCATTCATTCTTCTACCACATTTCTATGGATATACTTAAATTTGTTATTGACTTTCCAAATCTGTGATATTTAAAATTACATTTACCTTCCATAGATCATCCTAAAATCCTGAGTCCTGAACCCACTATGATGTATAAGCTGTTAGTAATGTTCAAGTTTAAGTAAGTACTATAATGGGAAGCAGTTCTACTATCACATGAAAAGACCCAAGGTCACAGTCCGTTCTTACAATAAATTATATATAGCACGTAAGTGGATACTGAATGAAAGTGGTCATTGAAAACACATGTATGGGTGTTTGGAATCCTATCCATTTTGCATTAGTAGAATAGTACTTTTAGGTAATGATCTTATTTTACATCTCTTTTCCTTAAGAGGCTAGTTTTCATATATAGAACGTGATGGAAACGTGAGGTTAACTAAAAGTATTGGTACATTTGGGTGTAATGTATGCAACCCAGCTCTAATGGCAGGTGTTGTTACTTTTATTTGTTGAACCCATCATGTGGCAGATTCTGGTTACTATATAGGATTTCAGCGAATCTTCACAGGGCAATTATTGCAGTTTTACAGAAGAAAGTGGATGTCAGAGGATAAGTAACTTGCTCCATATCGTAGTACAAGTATTCAGTGGAGCAAAGTTTGAGTCCAGGTTTGTGAAACTCAGATGCCCATATTCCTTCATGCAAATTTTGCTCCCCCATGCACGTGTTTGTGTATTATTTTAGCTTCCTAGAGATGCTCAGACTGGTGGCTTAAAACAACAGAACTTCATTCTCTTCACAGTCGAGAGGCTATAGAAGTCCAAAATCAGGTTGTTGGCAAAGAAGATTCCCACTGGAGGCTCTAAGGGAGAATCTGTTCAGTGCCTGTTTTCCACCTTCTGGTGGTTGCTGGCAATCCTTGCATTCCTTGTTTGTAGATGCATCACTCTGATCTTTGTCTTCATGTGGCTTTCTCCCTGTGTCCAAACTTCTCTTGGAATGATACTAGTTGGGACGCCTGGGTGGCTCAGAGGTTTAGCGCCAGCCTCCGGCTCAGGGCATGACCCCAGGGTCGTGGGATCGAGTCCCACATTGGGCTCCCCACAGAGAGCTTGCTTCTCCCTCTGCCTGTGTCTCTGCCTCTCTCTGTGTGTCTCTCATGGATAAATGAATAAAATCTTATTTTTTTTAATTTTTTAAAATTTATTTATGATAGTCACAGAGAGAGAAAGAGAGAGAGAGAGAGAGAGAGAGGCAGAGACACAGGCAGAGGGAGAAGCAGGCTCCATGCACCGGGAGCCCGACGTGGGATTCGATCCCAGGTCTCCAGGATCGCGCCCTGGGCCAAAGGCAGATGCTAAACCACTGCGCCACCCAGGGATCCCTGAATAAAATCTTAAAAAAAAAAAAAAAAAATGATGCTAGTCATTGGGTTTAGGGCCCATCCTGAACCAGTATTAACTTTGACTTAACTTGATTACATCTGTGAAGACCCTTTTTCAAATAGGGTTGTATTCATATGCACTGGGAGTTGGGACTTCAAAATATCTTTTGGGGAGACACAATTCAATTCACACTATGTCTATGTAAAATAAAATACATAATACACACTGATTTTTATTTGGAGATTGTTAACGTGCAACAGCAAGATAGCATAGAGGTACCAGATGTTTTTATTAAGTCAAACAAAGATCTTGATAATTAGCATTCTCATTAAACTGTGCCTATGCAGTAATCATAGATGTACTGCAATTGCAAATGTTAGGACCATGAACACAAATGATTTTCAACTATTTGCAGGCACTAGGAGGGAAATAAAAGTATTAAGTACGATTACTGAATTGTTACTTCTGAAACAACTGTAGTGTCTTCTTTAATTTAAAAATAACTATACTCCGGTATAAAATTTGTTATTTTTAAGAAAGTTGATGTCTTTATAATTTCCTTTGAAGAGCAACTTAAAATTTATGGTTTCCAGTTGTCCTTAAATTATTTTATTTGGGTATAGTATTTTCTTTCTCTAAATAAGCCAATGTGGAAACAACCTTTGAAAGCACAAATATGCATTTATAGATACAAATCTGATTTATCTGGCACTGCAGAGATTCAGCCATCATTTCTCTCCTTTAAAAAAAAATTTAATTGTGGTAAAATGTGCACAACTTAGAGTATATCATCTTAATGATTTTCAATGCATAGTTAAGTATATTCACATCATAGTGTAACCGGTCTCTTTAGTTTTTTTCATTTAAGAACTGAAACTCTATACTCAGTGAACAGTAACTCCTGATTTCTCACCTCCCATCAGTCCATGACAACCATTATTCTGCTTTTTATTTCTATGAGTTTGACTAATTTAAATTCTTAATAAAAGTGGAATCGATATTATTTGCATTTTTGTGACTGGCTATGTTATTAGGATAATGTCTTCAAGTTATATTCATGCTGTAGCCGTGACAGGACTTCCTGTTTATGCCTTAGTAGTATTCCGTGGTTTATATATACAACATTTTACATTTACATTTTTTACATGTAAAAATTGTTTTGCATTTTCTTTTACATTTATCTGTCAATGGGTGTGGATTGTTTCCATCTTAACTATTGTGAGGAGTGCTGCCACGAACAGCAAATATTTCTGGATTATCTGATGTGTATGAATATTACTTAGGCCCTAATATAAAGATATTCTAAACTTACTGATTAAGGTAAGTGAGAGATGACTGTGACTCACGTGTTCTCTGTCCTCATGTGCAGAGACACACAACTGCCCCGACGCAATGCATTTCAATGTTCACTTTTTCTCTCCCACATTGGTTAATAGCTAAACTTTGGTTCTCTCCCCTCCAGCCTTGGAGCAAGCTTAAAAGTAGAATGGCCGCGAATGCCACCAAAAATGTGTTTATCTCCTCAAAGGCATGCTGTCAAAAGATGTGCAAAAAAAGTTTTACTGATTCTATCAACATTCAGCATGTTTATTGAGGACCTGCTATGGGTCAGAGTCTATTCTCTAAGAATAGAACACTGAGTAAATCCAGAAAAAAAATCCCTGCCCTTTTGGAGCTTGTTTTTTTGTGAGACAAATAAATATATTTGATGGCGATGTTCATGGTGATGAGGTACCTGTTTGGGGATTATATGTTAGAGAAAAATACTTGTTAATAAGTAAAGAGTTAGTAGGAATTGTCAGAGGGTACAATTTCACACAAGGTAGCTAAGAGAGGTCTAACTGAGGTGACTTTTGAGTGAACATTTGATGATCAAGGAGTGAATCATGTGGTTATCTAAGAGCACTTCAGCAGTGAGAGCAGCAAGAGCACGGGCCGTGGGAGACAAGCCCCGTGAGGATGACACTGTCACTCAAATGGAAGACAGTGGGAGCAAATAGTCAGAGGGAAAAGAGTTTGTAGGTCATAAGGACTCTGGTTTATACCCTGATTGAAATTGGAAACCATTGTGGACTTGTGAGCCGCGTACTGACATGGTCTGACAGATGCTTTCAGAAAATCACTCCGGCTGCTAGCATGATTAGAGCCACCTTAAAGGATGGTCAGTCTCATTTAATGATGGGTAGTTTCTTTTCTTATTTTTTTAATGAAAGTAGAAGAGACATTTTGACAGACTAGAATTAGGCCAACAAAATACTTTTTTTGCTCAAGGAATTTCAACATAGATCACTAAACAGATCTTAGAGGCCCACTTTATGGAATTACTCAAGGTGTTGGGGCTAATAGGTAAATGACATCCTCTTCCTTCAAGAAACACAATTTGACTGTAATACCAATGCAGTTTCATAAGAGAAGTAAGAATAAATAATATGGGGATTTGGAAGAAGAAATATTTGATTTAGACTGTGGGGATCTGGGACAGCTTCATGGATGATAATATATTTGCCTTGGGCCTTGAAAGAATAATGGAAAATTGGCAGGTTAAAAAGGGTAGAGAAACAGGGATTCCAAACCACGGCGCAAAAGTGCTTTGTTACTGTAGATACTGAAAATGTACAAATATTGTGATATTGAGCTTCTTAGTTTTATATCCAGTCTGATCTGGATGTAATTATAAATTTATGTTATTTAGGTTTATAACTTAATATTTTTGTTAATATTATATTATATTAATTTTTGTTAATATATTATATTAATATATAATATATTATAATATATTAATATTATATATAATTATATATAATATAAATAATATTATATTAAGTTAATATTATAACTTAAGATTTTTATTTCACTTATTCATGAGAGACACACAGAGAGGCAGAGACACAGGCAGAGGGAGATGCAAGCTCCGTGCAGGGAGCCTGATGTGGAACTCGATCTCGGGACCTTGGGATCACACCCTGGGCCGAAGGCAGACGCTCCACCGCTGAGCCACCCAGACATCCCTGAGTTAATATTTTTCTAACATTAATGTTTCTTTCCTGTGATTTGGTTTTCCTGGATAGGAAAAAGTTTCTCAACTTAAGGTTATATTCATTATTGATACTTGGTTGAATATAGTTCATTTTCAAAATGTAAATTAACTTTTGGCCTATCCCTTTATTTTTTTTTTTAAAGATTTCGGCTATGATTCCATAAAAATGCCATATACTTGCCTTGCCTTTATTAAATAGCAGTTCTTGTATGTATACTGTGAACTTCAAGAGATGTTTTGTTCAGTTAGTGACTTTTGGAGGTTAGTATTCTGTTTTTAAATGTACTGTTGAGGGATACAAATCCCTAAGGAAGCTTTGAGATTAGTTCTAGTTATGAAGAGAGACTGTTTAGGGATGACATTTGCACTTGAGAGCTGCTTCAGAAATGGGTTCATCTAGTTAACCTTCATCGGAATTGCCATCCTCTACGTTATCCTATGAAACAACAGGAGAAGGAGAAAATGTTAATAAGGAAGCTTTTCAGGATTAATTCTTTTCATTTTAAGAAAGTGAAGTGTTCGCCACTTTCCATGTTAAATAAGGTTTCTTGCTTGGCAACATAGGCTTTGCTGCAGTAATTGTGTGCTCCCAGCAAATACTTGATGGTGGAGAAGACAAGTGCAAAAAGCAATTTTTGCAACAGCCAACCAGAACAGCCTGTTCTGTTCCCAATAAATTAATGGATTTAACCTTGCAGCTGTAGCAGTGTTATTATGCAAATATACTCTGAGTATTATGAAAGCCAACTGATTCTCTATAGAGAAAGTTGTTTCTTTCTTCCTCAGAATTCTGAGTGACTAGATAATTGACACATTGTATAACCATGTTAAGTGAAGAAAAAAATATTTTCAGTAAATCTACTGAGTTTTATTTTATGTTTCAGTGTTTTCAGCAATTTGCTGAGGCTTTTGCTTAGAACAATATTATTTAGCACAGTAAATTCAAGTAAATTCAAGTGTCCACAGACAACCTCCTAGAGAAGGGAAGGAAGGAAAAATATTTTACAGCGGTTTGTGTTACGTTTTTAGTTCAGGCAGAAATTAAAATTTCCTTTAATGTTATTCAAGTGCAATGGTCTGATTGTACTGAATATCCTCAAAGCAATGTATTTGGATTCTGATCCATGATACGCTAGAGAACGGTGGACTATTACTTGATCAAGTTGATAGCCACTTTGGTATTTAAAGCTGATCTTAGATTTATACCACATATAAAACACTTACAGTTGGAAGTTCACACTTGGTGATTGACCAATTGTGAAGATTCACTCAAAGGGCTCTTCACTAGATTGAAGTTCCATGGCTAATGAAATCTTGAATTAAAAATATTTAAGAAGAGAAAATATAAGAGTGGGACATTGTTGGCTTCATTGTGGTAAACCTCTAGACAGTTCGTGGGGAAAATGATGATCTTGGGGATCAGTTCAACCACTTTATATGAACAATATGCATAATTGTGTTCTTTTTTTCTCATAGCCAATATTCACTTTAGAGGAACTTTATACTGTTATGTCATATAAAATAAATTTTTAAAATATTTAAAGTGTTTTGAAACCATTTGGCATATATATGGATACTAGGAATTATAAAAACTGCAGCTGTATAGTTGAAAGACCACGACTTTGGAATCTGAAGTCCTAGATTTTTGTGCTTTGATTTTTTATTAACCTCTTAAAAAAAATCTTCATCTAAAAATAATGCCCGAGAATAGATTTAAATGATAATAGATTTAAGTAGATGTAAACGAGTCTTATAAACCTTAAGTCAAGAGATAAATAGAATATTTTTTAATATTACTCAATATTTATGGTCTTTATCTTTCAGTAAAACATTATAAACCAACATTTCACCTCATTAGTAAATACTTGTATTTGCATTCTGAACAGAATGTTTTGAAATTGGTTATCTGTTTAAAAATTTTTATCGAGTCATTCTAGCAAAATATTAAATTTGATTCATTGTTAATTTTTATAACTATAACATTGCCATTACTTTAAAAAAATAACCCTCTGTTGTGCATACCCTTTGTACTACTTACCATCCATCCATTCTTTCCTATGTTTTTATAGTGTCCAGAGAACGTTTGTATCTACATTCTACTTTTATTTATGTAAATACTGCTCCATCATCTCTCTGTTTTCCTCTAGGCTAGCAGTGACTCTATACTGAATTTGGGACTTGCTATTTCTTTGTTTTTATTACTTATGGTTTGAAACATATGTTTGTGTTTTTAAAGAATGCATTGTTCAGTTTTCATTCTTTTGGACTTTAGGATCATGTGCAATTTCCTCTCGGGACTTTTTTCCGTTTAACATCATATCACTTTATCATATAATACTAATGTAATTTATATATTACATATGTCATTAATTATATAATTAACTAGTGTTCACTTCTGTATTATATTTCATCATGTGAATCTATCATTATTAGTTTACTTTTTCTCTTGTCAATGGCATTTGGTTTCTTTTTGTTTTTTAAGATTTTATTTATTTATTCAAGAGACACAGAGAGAGAGAGAGAGAGAGAGAGGCAGAGACACAGGCAAGGGAGAAGCAGGCTCCATGCAGGGAGCCCGACGCGGGACTCGATCCCGGGTCTCCAGGATCGCGCCTTGGGCTGAAGGCAGGTGCTAAACTGCTGAGCCGCCCAGGGGTCCCTGGCTTTTGGTTTCTTTTGAGTATTTTTGATCCTTTTCTTTTATATTTCTAATACAGGCTGTCCTTGTATATAGCTGGTTCTCATTATTTATGGTAGTTATGCTTTATAAAGTTGATTACAACACAGAATTAGCCAATACTAAATCATTGACCTTAGGGGAAGTGAAGGGTTAGGTTTCTGGGAGCCTCTGGTCACAACATTTTCCTCAATCAATATATAACCTTGTTTTATGCATGTTTCTGTTTAAAGACACCTTATGTAATATACATTGTTGATTCATTAACATGGAATTCGTGGCCAACAGCACTATAACTCAAGACTGAATGAAGCTTCTAACCCCTGGGTTTTCTCCATGAGGCACAACCCAGCTTCTTGCACTTAGTAACACAACACAGCACTTCAGTACTACAGCTGGGGGCCATTGTAGTCAGCAAAATCATATACAAAAAGAACACAAATGCAAAAAAAAAAAAAAATCAAACCCACAAAACTGTGCTTCTAAATAGACTACAGGAAGGACATTGGCTTATATAGTATGAGAGCTGAAACAAGCAAAGGGTCTCTTTTTTTTTCAGCCTCAGATGGGAATGTATACATAAGATTTTATTTTCTACTCCTCTGTGCACGTATATATCTTTGGCAACACTAGCACAGCAAGTTACAAATAAATTTTGGAGAATAGATGAAATCACAATCATGGAATTCATGAGAGACAATGGACTGTATGTATTTTACTCAAGTGCTTCTCAAACACTGGCTTAGTATAAGTCAGATTTCTGGGCTCACCCCCTGAGATCTTGATTTAGTAAATCAGGAATAGGGCCCAAGAATTTACATTTCTAACTAGTTTTTGGGTGATATTGATGATACCAGTTCATGGAACACAATTTGAAAAGCTCTTTCTTTTTAATTTTTTTAAAAGACATTCTTAAAAAAAAAAAAAAAAACAAAAAAAAAGATTCTTTATTTCAATTCAATTAATTCAATTTAGTAAACATATGCTGTAGTATGAGTTACCTGGGTAGCATTTAGTGATTCATTAGGTGCATATAACACTCAGTGCTCGTTACATCAAGTGCCCTCCTTAATACTCATTACTCAGTTACTTCCCCACACCCACCTCCCTTCCAGTAACCCTGTTTGTTTCCTAGAGTTCAGTGTCTCTTATAATTTTGCCTTCCTCTCTATTTCATCTTATTTTGTCTTTCCTTTCCTTCCTCTGTGTTCATCTGTTTTGTTTCTTAAATTCCACATATAAATGAAACCATATGGCATTTCTTCCTCTGACTTATTTCACTTAGCATGATACCCTACAGTTCCATCCACATCTTGCAAATGGCAAGATTTCATTCTTTTTGATGGCTGAGTAATATTCCATTGAATATATATACCACTTCTTTATCCATTTATTGGTTGATGAACACCTGGGCTCTTTCCATATTTTGGCAATTGTGGACATTGCTGCTATAAACATTGGATACGGGTGCCTCTTTGAATCACTATGTTTGTATCCTTTGGATAAATACCTGGTAGTGCAATTGCTGGGTTGTGTTAGATAGTTCTATTCTTAACTTTTTGGGGAACCTCTATACTATTTTCCAGTGGCTGCAACATTTTGCATTCCCACCAATGCTCTACAAGGGTACACCTTTCTCCTCATCCTTGCCAACATCTGTCATTTCCTGACTGGTTAATTTTAGCAGTTCTGACTGGTGTGAGGTGTGAGGTGTTATCTCATTGTGGTTTTGATTTGTATTTCCCTGATGCCGAGTGATATTGAGCGTGTTTTCATGTGTATGTTTTTTTTTTCTTTTTGAGAAATGTCTGTTCAAGTCTTCTGCCCATTTCTTGACTAGATTTTTTATTTTTTGAGTGTTAAGTTCTTTATAGATTTTGGATACTATAGCCCTTTATCAGACATGTCATTTGCAAATATCTTCTCCTATAGGCTGCCTTTTGGTTTTATTGACTGTTTACTTTGCGGTGCAAACATTTTATATTCATGAAGTCCCAATAGTTCATCTTTGCTTTTGTTTCTCTTGCCTTTGGAGAGGCGTCTAGCAAGAAGCTGCTGTGCCAGAAGTTGAAGAGGTTGCTGCCTATGTTCTCCTCTAGGATTACGATGGATACCTGCCTCACATTTGGGTCTTTAATCCATTTTGAGTTTATTTTTATGTGTGGTGTAAGAAAGTGGTCCGATTTCATTCTTCTGCATGTAGCTGTCCAGCTTTCCCAACACAATTTTTTGAAGAGACTTTTTTCTGGATATTATTTTCTGCTCTGTTGAGGATGAGTTGACCATAGAGTTGAGGGTCCATTTCTGGGTTCTCTATTCTGTTCCATTT
The DNA here is from genome assembly GCF_011100685.1 of Canis lupus familiaris. Lineage (NCBI taxonomy): Eukaryota > Metazoa > Chordata > Mammalia > Carnivora > Canidae > Canis > Canis lupus. The sequence continues at coordinate 38,858,343 of NC_049255.1, forward strand.
ATCCCTCTGTCTATTTTTGTGCCAGTACCATACTGTCTTGATGATCACAGCTTTGTAATAAAGCTTGTGTGATGCCACCAGCTTTGGTTTTCTTTTTCAAGATTGCCTTTGCTCTTCAGATCTTTTATTGTTCCATACAAATTTTAGTATTGTTTATTCCAGCTTCTTGAAAAATGCTGGTAGAATTTTGATAGGGATTGCAATGAATATTTATATTGTGCAAAGCTCTTCTTTGGCTGCTTTTAAGTTAATTTCTCTTTGTTCTTTGGTTTTACTGTGTTCTGTCTAGATATGAATTTATACTGCTTAGACATTATTGAACTTCCTCAGTCTTTGGTTGGTATTTTTAATGAATTCTGAAAAATGCTCATTTTTGTGTTTTAATCTTTCTCTCTTCTCCATCTGTCATTCCAATTCAATTTTTAACACATTCTTTCTCCATCCTTAGTCTTACTTCTGCTTCCACATATCCTGTTTCCTTGTCTCTCTATGCTGTATTGTGGATATTTTTTTTCACATATATTTTCTAGCTCACTGCTTCCCCCTTCAACTTTGTCCAAACTGCTTAAGGATTTTTAATTATATTTTTAGTTGTGGAACTTTTATATTGTCCTTCTGCATATATACTGACTCATAATGGATTTTAATCCCCTCTTATATTTCTATAAACCTATTAAACATACATACTTTATATTTTATGTCTGATTCTAATTTTAAATTATGTATGTGAATCACATTTGTGTCATTATTTCTAGTGGATTGTGCTGCCCTAGCAATTGAGCAGCCTTCCTAGACTATGCAGTAAAGGAACAAGGCAGAAGGATCATGGGAATCTGTAACCAAGAACCAGATTTGCATTAACTAAAATTAATTGAAAAGAAGTCCCTTGGACTTCTTTTGTAACATGTAGGAAAAGAGAGGAGGGGGACACAGACAATAAATTAAGAAACATATATCTAAGTAATACAGTATCAGATCGTGGTAAATTCTGTGAAAAAGCAAGGTAAATTGATACAGAGTAATGGGGAGAGAGAATGTGCAGTGATAATAAATTGTTAAGGGAAGATCTTGGAATTTCTCGGAGGAGAAATTTCAGCAGAAACAAAGTCAGGGTGAAGTCATGTGATTGTCGGGGGTGAATGTTCTTTGAAGATAGAATAGTGTGTGCTTTGAAGTGAGGAAAGTCTACTCTCATGCAGCAGAGCCAGCAGGGTGAATTGTAACAGTTCTTGAGAAAACATTCTGGCAGCAATTATTAAAAATTTAAAGCAGAAACTTTTGCCCCACATTCTAATCTCAGAGACTTCAATAGGGAAAGGCATTGAGTACATTAATAGGTATTACATATGTGTACTGATGACTATTGTGGCAGCATTTCCAATAGCAATAGACTGAAAGCAAAGTAAATATCAATAGAAGTGGATAGCAGAATAAACATACTATATCCTGTAATATACAGCCACAAAACACAAAATACAGACCTTAATATTGGAGAAGTCTGTGTGGCATTTTTGAGTCAAAAAATTAAGATGTAGAAAATTGTACAATTTTTTTTAATTTTTTTATTTTATTTTACTTATTAATGATAGGCACACAGTGAGAGAGAGAGAGAGGCAGAGACACAGGCAGAGGGAGAAGCAGGCTTCATGCACCGGGAGCCCGATGTGGGATTCGATCCCGGGTCTCCAGGATCGCGCCCTGGGCCAAAGGCAGGCGCTAAACTGCTGCGCCACCCAGGGATCCCAAAATTGTACAATTTTTTAAGCAGATGCAGAATAAACTACAAATGAGTGTGTAAGTTTAAAAATATATCTAATTATATCACTGAGAAGAATAAGATTTTATGTGGACTTACTGATATGAATCACTGCTGGAGAGAGGAACATGCTAACAAAGTATATAACGTATTACAGATTTTCATGGTATGTTCACAGCTTTGTAAAATTGCATACATCACATCTATACAGAAACACATTGGCCTTTGTCTATTATGTCTTGAGTCTTTACAAAATATGGTTCTTGGGCAAAAAGGATTCTAAAAATATTTTCAAGGTTACATTTGCTTATTGGAATTTAATAAACTTGATACTCTGAATCCACTAATAAAATCCTGAACCAAAAAACTAACATAACTTAAAAAAAAAACAACTTATTAATGAAACATTTTAAAAAATAGCCTCTGGATTAAAGAGGAATTTTGAATAATAAAAAGCAAAATATGTTTACTCGAAAACAGTACTTTGTAATGAACAACTAAAATTGTGCTGAGAGAAAATATATATAAATATATATATAAATAAATATATAAATAAATATTTTTTAAAGACTGAACACAAGTAATTTAACCATTCTAATTAACAATAAACCAATAAAATTAAAAGGTAACAAGGATAAAACTAAAGTATGTGAAAGAGGTAAATGTAGAGAAAAGATAAACACCTTAAACTTAGTGCTTTGAACATATTAAATCAAAAAATGATAAACCCAGCTAAAATAAGATGCAAAATGAAAGTAAAGTCAGGATATTAAAGGAGAAAACCATAGTATAGAAGGTTTTAAAATTAGGAGATATTTCTTTTTCTTTTTAATATTTATTTATTTAATGGAGAGAGAGAGTGCACGAGAGAGCCACCACATGTGCACTCACAAGCAGGGGAAGAGGAAGAGGGAGGGAGAATCTGAAGCCGTCTCCCGGCTAAGCAGGGAGCCTGATGCAGGGCTCCATCTCATGACTCTGAGATCATGACCCGAGCCCAAACCAAGAGTCTGACACTCAACTGAATGAGCCACTTAGATGCCCCAGGAGATATTTCTATAAAAAGCTAGAAATTTAGAAAATTACACATTTTCTAAATTCTGAATGTTCAATATCTTTTGACTTGCTAATTACAGGCTTCTAGTGGAGCATGTTCCAGTAATGGAAGGATAGGTTTATATTGGGAAATTAGAAATGCAACAGCAAATCTACTGTAGCATCACATTAACAGACAGAACACATATGGATTTATGTATAGAAATGGGGGAGCGTTTGATAAAATATATGAACACTTTTTTATTTATTCATTTGCACCATTTGGATATTGAAAATCGATGTACATTATGAATAAAGAGAAACTTCCTAAACATGATAAAGAATTCTTCTAAAAATCAGTATTTAGGTATAATGAAGTTAATGTTAAAGTACTTATCATTATAACAAGAAGGACCAAGATATGAAAGTTAATCATTAGCACTTTTATTCAGCATTTTTAGGTTGTTGCTAATACGATCACAACATATACCCATGTAATATCTGATATTAATCATGGAAGAGATAGAATTGTTATTTGCAGATGATTCAAGGCATGCCTACAAAACTAACAAACAGAACAAATGTTTAAAGTAAATAGATTAAGGCAAACATTCAAGACTCCATCCCTTTTATTTTTACCATCGTGAATCTTAAAAACGGAAATGGAAAGTAAAAATGTCATTCATAATAATGAAAAAAAAAGTATAAAAGACTTAATACATTTCACACAAATAGCCCAGAATCCCACACTTCACTTTATGATATTGTGGATATCAATAGGATATTGGACAGGAAATCATGTGCATACTTGTAGATGCTTGATTGATATGAAGACATTCTGTGTTTCTAAATGGATTGATATAAGTATTAAAAAATGATGGTGAGATCTTTTTTCTTTTTTGGAGCTCAAGGCGTAGGAGGAAGGGATGGACTGTTCACATTGGTTATGTAAAGGCAATGGGGTCAGGAGGCGTAGGAGAATGCTGCTTATGCTTTATACCCTTTTGTTTTGAGTTGTTTTAATTAGGTTTTCACTTTTGTCAGTGTAGGAATTTGGGTTTTGGATACTCATGGACTCTATATTTATCCATGTTTATTCTTTGTTCACTATGTTTCCTTGGGAAAGTCGTTTTACCCAGCTAAGCCTCAATTTCTGCCTCTTTAAAGTGAGGTTAATAATGGTTATTACCTCCATCTAGATGATGTGAGGATTAAGTAAGCTGCGTGAAAATCTAAGAACATAACTAGCTTAGCAGAGTATTCACTCTAAGTGGAAGCCATTCTGTCTCTGATAAAAGGGGCTTTACTCTGATAGTGTTTTTCCTCCAATCTGCTCATGTTTAATACCCTCCCCTCATGCCTCCCCAGTCAGTGTAGAGGAAAGGACATGGGGTCTGAATACATGGAGCGTTGAACTTAGGAAGTTTGAATATTATAGGATTGGTGCAGTACTGCGTAATAATGTTTTAAAAAATAGTTGACCAAGCTGTTAATTTTCATAATGTTTATTATAGGCAGCTTAACACATTTACATCTGTGATCACTTATAAAAATGTTAAATGAGTCATGCTGTTAGAACTGCAGTGTTGCTATCTCTTGACTTACATGGGTACTTGTTAACTTACCTAAAATGTGGACACTTGCATATTACTTGACCTTATAATAATGATAATGTGTTTTTATTCATTCCCAAAATAATATATCTCTTTTTTTTTTTTTAAAGTAGGCTCCATCCCCAACATGGGGATTGAATCTACAGCTGTGAGATCAAGAATCCCATAACATTCTACCAGCTGGGCAAGCCAGGTGCCCCCAAAATATCTCAATCTTGAAGCACACTAAAAATATAGAATAACCAGGTATTTTCTACTAAAGGATAATTTTTAAAAAAATACTAATTAAAAAATACTTCATAGCAATACCTTTTTTTTTTCAGTGTTATGAAACTTGTTTTTGTTCTCAGTGGATTTAAATACACTTTGATTGCATCATCTACAATATATATTTAGCTGTAAAGTTAATTTCCCGTTTAAGAGCACCTCAGTTTGAAAGAAAAGTTGTTTCCCTTTTAAATTCAAGCTCCCAAATGCTTGATAGAATCATAGCTGTTGAATGCTGTGTGGTACCTACTACTTGTGAGGAACGCCTATCTCTTGCCGTCTTTGATTCCCGGAGCATGTTCCAGTGTGTCTTGTCACCTTGACACTCCCATTCAGTAAGGGCACTACTTTAAGTGTATTTTTTCTTGATTTTTACTTTTTTGATTGTCTTTCATTTGTTTTGACAGTTTTCTGAAAACGAAAATTTCAGAAAGGACTCTCGATTTTGACCAAAGAGTCTAAAAGTTTTACAATACTTGACTACATCCTATGAAAAAATGTATCATTATTATAGCTCATCTCCTTTTCCTCATTTTAAATTTGGAAGTTGAAACTTCACTGGCAGTGTCTGATTTTGGATGTTTTGAGCCATGTTCAGAATTACTGCCATAAAGACCTAAACTACATGGCAGTGACAGGTTACTTAGGAAATAATATAATAATATATATATAATATTTTGGTCATGAGATTTAAAAAAAAGATGTGATAAGTGGTGCAAGTAGATTAGTCATTTATATAGAAAATATTTTTTTTAATGTGAAGACTTCGAGCTATAATTCTCGTGAGGAGAAACAGAACCCACAAACCTACCTTTGCACGTCTTACATTCTAATGGAGATAAATAATATTGATCAGGTAAAAACACACATATCCAGTAGGGAGGGAGAGGACTCCTCAAATAAACCAAAGGTAGGCTTGAGTAAGGAGAGGAAAGTGTATTCCAGGCCAAAAAAAAAAAAAAATGTGGGAGTTCTTTTATACAACAGAAAAGGGAATGGAATAAGGAGGAGGGACTGAGGGAACGCTGAGTGAATTGGCTCTACAGCAAGGAGACGGAGGGAAAGCAAGGAGAGAGGTGCTGGGTGTGAGCAGGGGCTGAATGATCTTGCAGAAAATGAAAACTGTGACCCAAGCAGACCCAGTGTCTGGGACAAAGGACTCAATCACTGTTGGACCCCAACTTGTCAATAGCTATGCATAGTCAGTTAATCATTATCAGGGTTTTCTGTGTATAACACACACACACACACACACACACACACATTGCTATTTAAAACTTTTAAAACATTTAAAATTATGCTTGTGATTGAGAAGGGTGTGACTACTTTTTGGGGTGTGAATTTAGATATCCTTTAATTCATTCTTTTTTCCCCTGAGAAACCTAACAAAAATTTTAGCTACTGCTTCAAGATGAACCTGACCGGGATCCCTGGGTGGTGCAGCGGTTTAGCGCCTGCCTTTGGCCCAGGGCGTGATCCTGGAGACCCGGGATCGAATCCCACGTCAGGCTCCCAGTGCATGGAGCCTGCTTCTCCCTCTGCCTGTGTCTCTGCCTCTCTCTCTCTGTGTGACTATCATAAATAAATAAAAATTAAAAAAAAAAAAAAAGATGAACCTGACCATTTTCACATTATAAATTTAATTATCCCTCCATAGTATCAACAACTTCATTATATTTTTGGTTATCATAGGACGTTAAGATTAATTTCCCTTATTTTTAAATTAATGACTAATTTAAAATTTAAATATTGCCTATAATTTTCATGGCTCATAAAGAAGTACTTGATATCTAACCAACTTGCATTTGAATAATCTCTTCCGTTATTGAACACAAGAATTCTATGCATGTTAGGAGCCAGATTTATCAGGCATTTGGGTTTCAGAATACCCATATATATGTGTGTGTATATATATATGTGTATATATATGTGTTTATGTGTATATATATGTTCATATATCATGCGCTGGTTCCTCAGTTCCTTCTAAAAGTGGCTTCTCTGTTTTTATTGTTGTAGGATGTTGCAGGTATAAAATTGAAGACAATTGTTATTTTGATAATTGAGTATACTCTCGTGTGAGGATGTATACCATTTAAATACCTCAGCATCACTTTACTGATTTTTGTTCAGGGTCAAAATTAGAAGCACCGTCAATAATCTCAATACAACATAATGCTGTACATGGTACAAAGTTTAAATATCTAGTTACTGAGTTGACTCTCACAGTGTCAAAGGGAATGCAGGGTTAATAGGATAATAAGTACCTATGGTGATACTAAAGAATTAACACATAGATTCATGTTATTTACGTGTCTTACATGTCTTAGTCATATTATTTGTTCCTCTTGCAATGTGCAGATGTGAGAAATCATTTTTATATTCTGTATTTTATCATTGCTAAAAACAAATATTAAATTTCGATTGCCTCATGTATTTATTATGGCATGTCTATTTGGTGTTAGAGTCAGAAGCCCAAGTGTCCAGCAAATAAAAAATTCAAGAAGAATGGAAGTTTAACCAGAGGTGAGAGTACCAAAAATGAACCCATGATAACCACCTTATTTTCTCTAGTGGTAGTATGCTTTATTTGAAAATTGTATATAATAAAAATGTCAAAGTAGATTTTTAAAAAAGCAGCTAAATTGTGGAAGTACCAAATATTATACGGACTTTAGTTCTCTAATGCAGTTATTATATCTATTTATCTATCTGTAGACATATATATAGTAAGGGGGCAGGGAACGAGAGAGCAAGCGAGAGTGCATACATAAGCAGGCTCCTGGTAGAGATATATATACATATAATTACAGGTATTTCTTTCTAGCATTTTTCAGCCATTTGGTGTTTCATGAACTTTGCTCTGGTAATGTCAAAGAGAAGAATTAGGAGAATGTAAGTAACTTTTAGAAAAGAAAACGTTAGTTCAGCTTGACAATTTTAATCTTGCTTTAACACTAGAGACTAATATTCATCACACCGTGCATACAATTTAACGTGAAAATGAGAATCCCTTCACCCCCCCCCCCCCCAAAGCTATAGAGTGTTCACAGCTTGAGTTGTTTAAAATAGCTTAGTTTTTTTAGGATTATATTAGGGAGAGTTTTTTAAGGAAACATTTATATTCATTTCAGTTTTTAATTTAATGATTAGCTTTCAATGCTTTATATTCAGGGAATATATAGGCTTCAGTTTTCTTCTCTCATATGCAGGTATTTATTAAATGAGGTTTCCCATCTTATCCAGTAATTTTGCATTTAGTTAAACTCACATACTCTTCCTTGTAGGTATTTCCTTGTATGTACCAGATTCACATTTTTCTGGGATCCTGACATTAAAAATAGTATTGTTACAGAACCTTTATATGTCATGCTTTTAGAATTTGGAATTTCAGCTGGAGTAACTAATACATATTACCATTACCGAAATTACAGATTAATTAAACACATCTGAATGGCTATTCAAAATATTTAAAAGAATAAGTAACTGTAAGCCTTTATAAAATATTAATCTATTCATTGATATTTCCACTGTAGGTGTCTGTTCACCTTATCATAAAATCAAGTTTAGGTTTTGTTAAGCTACTTTAAGAATTGCATGTAGTCATAATGAATGCAACTAAATTTCTTTAACATATTCAGATTTAACAGTTACTCCAGATATCCTCACCTAGATTACTGAGTTGTTTCCTCTAGTTTTTAAAATGTAATCAAAAGTAGTGTTGCAGTTTTCTACTTTCCTAAGACTAATACATTAGCATATTGAGGAGGAGGTCTTTCATGATTGTGCTCCATAATTTTTAGATGGCACCTGTGCTTATGAGTTAGGCCTTTATTAAATATATGGTTCTTTTAAAATGTAATACACATTTCTGGTCAAAATTCTTATAAAAGTATGAATGGAAGTTTATTTCCTTATCTTTGTAATAAGGAGCCTGACTCAAACCAACAAGCTATATCATTAACAGTGAGATGTTAGGTAAACTCTCATTAAAGTCAAAAAAAAAAAAAAAAAAAAAAAAGACAAGGAATTTTTTTTTTTTTTCATCACTTGACCACTGTGATAAAATGAAACTTAGGGGAAAAAAAAAAAAAAAAAAAAAAAAAAAAAAACTACTTTGCTTCTGGATTGTTACTCTTAGTTAAAATATGTTTTCCTACCTTATAAGTGGTTACTAGAGGTGTTTTATGGAGCAAAATTTTTGAAGTTTGGATCTAGCACTATTTGACTCTTTAAACTTATTCAAGACAATATGTTATCTTTGGACTCCTCCGTAAACTGGGTGTGTCAAAAACAACAAAAATTTGTTATGGGGTTCTTACAAGAAATCCCTGAAGGTTAATAGATAAGAGAACACTTTATGAGTGGCAGGACAGTTGTAGATTCGGCATGATGATTAATGGTGAAAACAACACATGCAAAATTTAATTCTTTTCTTTGTTAATTATGAACCTGTTTTATTTCCACTTCATGAACTGTACATTCTTCTTGTCAGTATTACTTAGTATTCTCTCCAAAGCGTGCTGCATTTTTTGCCTACTCCGTCCTGACATTTTTGTTAGTCTTTTCCCTGTACCAGGATTGCTCTTTTTTCTAGGATCTCTGTTCATTAAAATAGTCATCAGCCTTCAAGGTCCACAGGAATACCAACTGTTCCATGAAGTGGTCTTTAAATTCCTCACACCTGCCTCCTTTACTATGTGGAACAATCTCTTTTTTTTTTTTTTTTTTTTTTTTTAACCTGACATGCTGACGTGGAGATTTTTCCATTCTTCTCAGTTGAGCCTCTGATTCTCTTGCCTCTCTAGAATAGTCCGTGAATGTCATTAGGGACCTTGTTAGACATGCAAAACCCCCGGCCACACCACAGACCAAGCTCCCTGGGTGATTCCCAGGCATGTTATGGATGAAGAAGCACTGGCCTAATTATAATTTCCTTGGGAGCGAAGACATGGTGAGGGGAGAGCTTCTCTGTCTTGTCTTAGTAACAAGTAATCTAAGGCCTGTCATCCAATGATTTGCACATAATAGGTGTTCAGTAAATGGGTGTTCAATTTATTTTTAATATGTTGAAGTTAGAAAATCCAGTATCAAAAATCTCAGTTTTTAGGAAAGGATGTTCTAAAGTCAGATCAAGAAGAAAACTATTCATTATTGATGCTACTCACATCAACTAATCAATATTTCTTGGTCATCAACTACTGTACTTTTTCATGCATAAAATATTAGTATGGATCCTTGATCTTATAAAAAAAAAATTCGGTCTAACCTTCACCTTCAAAGAATTCATTTAGATAACTGAATCAAAATGTGGCTGCTTTGTCATCTTTGTAAATATTTAATATACGCTATTAGAAGTCATGACAGAACTTTAAGGCATTGTGCATCCAGAAATGACTGGTAAATATCAGGATGTGATTTCATTAAATTATTAAAACAGATCAATTCATTTGTCTTGATTTTCTGCGAAATGGTGGATAGAATCACATAAGGAACAATTTCTCATAATTAAAGTTTGGTGATTTTATGCTGTAAGAAACTTATTTTCTAGTGTGTGATTTTAAATTATGATTTTTCCCTTGCATACTTAGTTTTACAACATTTTTCTGTCTAGAATTCCAAAAAAAATTTTGAGAGAATTTGAGTTCCATTAAGTCATATTCACCTGCCTGTATACACTAATTGCTATGAATTAAATTAAGCACTTCCCTAATTGCAGGTGGTTTCTTTCCATTGCCTAGAAAGTTGCAAGTCGGCTTCTCTCTGCTATCAGCTGATATGTGCTTAGGGAACAGAAACTAATTTTAACATTAGCCCAAGCAAAATGTAATTAGGACGGCTAATCTGCTGAAAAATACCCCCAGTAAAATCTTTTTTTATGTAATGCCATTTTAATGGAAATGACATTTTTATGAAATGCCAGTGACAAAGACTTGAATGATGCCTGTGAGCCTTTTATTTAATTTTGTGTGTTGCCTAATTTGTTAATAAAGGGAGAATAGGAGGACTCTACTCTTTCCATTTTGGATATGGGATAGATTTTAATGCAGAATTCTTAATATGAATGTTCAGTTTTACCTAAAATAACTTTAACAAACTTGAGTAGTCCTAATAGATCCTGTAAAAGGGGAGTGTGAGTGTGTGTGTTCCCGTGTGCGTGTGCGCGCATGGTGACAACCATAAGTGGAAAGATTTTGGTAATTATGTCTTTCCATTAATGTAGACCATTGAAACTGACTTTGTGGGATGCCTGTGGGGGCTCAGTGGTTGAGCAGTCTGCCTTGGGCTCAGGTCATGACCCTGAGGTCCTGGGATCGAGTTCTGCATGGGGCTCCCTGCATGGAGCCTGCTTCTCCCTCTGCCTGTGTCTCTGCCTCTCTGTGTGTCTCTCATGAATAAATAATTTTTTAAAAAACCTGACTTTGCTTATATGACTTTCCTTTCATTTTCTTTTAAAAATAGATACTTTGAATTTGGGATTTAGGTATTAAGGGAAATTTAAAGGGATTAATAATTTTCTTAAAAATAACTATGATTACTACCAGAATTCATAAGTTCTTCATTTATACTTGGAACTATGTTAAGCAGTTTAGGTTTTGCTTGTTTGATTCTGTAACAACCATGTGAGAATATTATTTCATAGATCATGAGACTTAAGCTCAGGGATATTAAGACACAGCTAGTAAATGGATCATTTGGGATTCGATTCTCTATTAGCCTAAAGCCAATTTTAGTATTCCTATCCACTAGGCTCTAGTGCCTCAATAAAAATACTTGGTTCTTGGGACGCTTGGGTGGCTCAGTGGTTGGTTGAGTGTCTGCTTTCGGCTCAGGTTGTGACCCCGGGGTCCAGGGATCCGGTCCCACATCGGGCTTCCTGCATGGAACCTGCTTCTCCCTCTGCCTGTGTCTCTGCCTCTCTCTCTGTGTCTCTTATGAATAAATAAATACAATCTTTAAAAAAGCTTTCGAAAATAAAAATAATAAAGGCAATTTCTGTTGCCTGCTTTTAAAAAAAAATACTTGGTTCTTAATGTTACTCTAGAAACTATAAGGATAGAATAACATGTACATGTCACCATTTTTCTCTTGAATTGTGTCTGAAATGAGTTGGGCTTTAATTTTGGTGACACTACAGTGTGATCTAAGTTTCACATACCTGCTTTGAAATCCAACATTGTTAGATGTTCCAAACCTTCTCTGAAAACTATGAAATACAACTGTGATTTTTACCTATAGGCTTGTGTTTACATGAGATCAGGTAATTGTCCAACTAAATGGTTCTTAGAAAGGCAGTGCTAATAACTTACCCATTCTTTGCCAAAACTCAAGTTCTTTTTGGAATTATTCTCCTTTCAAATTTAGCAGTGGTTCTTCATTTTGCTGAATGTGGAGTGTCAAAGTCTCAGAATATTATTGAATTGCCCTTTTCTTTATCTTGTTGGTTTTTAATTCATATTTTAGGAGCCTCTATTTTAAGGCACATATATATTTTTTATATTGCCATACCTTGGTTGTTTGGCCCTTTTATCAATATAAAATGCATCTTTTTGTTTCTAGTAACATTTTTGTTTAAAAATATCTAGTCTGGTATTAGTATAGCCATTCCAGATTTCTTATTACTTTTGGGTGGTATGTATATAAATATTCCATTATTTTATTTTCAATTTATATCTTTAAAGTGTGGCTTTTGTAGATATTATTATTGTTGGATATTGTTTATCCAGTCTCTTCTTCTGATTAGATTTTAAATCCATTCACATTTAATGTTTTTGATAGTTTTTGTTATAATTGATTTCCACCTGTCATTTTGTTTCTATATATCTCTTGTTGATTTTCGGTTCTCCTGTTCCTCCTTTAGTTCAATGTTTTGCATTAAGTAAATGTTTTCTGATGTAACATTTTAATTTCTTAAGTGAGTTTTATAATGAATTTTTGGAGTTAATTTCTTGGTGGTTTCTCTATAACTTACCATATTCATCTTTAACTGACTGGTAATCTACTCCAGATTTATATTTAATTCAGTGAGATATAGAAACATTGCTCCTTTATAGCTGTATTTCCCCTTGCATTTTATGTTGTTATTGTTACATATTTGACATCTATGTAGTTTACGTGTCCAACCAAGTATTGGTATAATTATTACTTTATATAATTTAGTAGCTTTTAGAAAAGATGAAAGAATAACAAGTATGTATTTGTGGTGTGTGTTATAGATTAAGCTTCTAACTTAGAATGTCTTGTTCTTACTGGTTTCTGTGGACTCCGGTACCATCTGGTGACTTTCCTGGGCTGGCAGTAGTTTCAGCGGGGCGCTCGGTGTCTTTTTCATCAACCTCTGTTCATCTGTCTGCCTCTGCTGGTATTGTACCCGGCTGTTCGCTTCCAGTAGTCGCAGGCATCATTTCTGAGGCCAGTCTCTGAGGTGGTTCTGATCCCGATGGGGCTTTTCTAAACGGTCCTGTTCCTGGGTCCTGTTTAATACACTATTTGGCCTATCGTTGAGCCTGCTGCTCTCTTGAAGCGACCAGCCGTCTCTTAATTGCTTGCCACTAAATATGCTTTGTTTTTGAGAACACTCTTAGGCTTGAACTTCTCCATATTCTGTTCAAAAAATAAAGTCCGTTACCTTGGCAGAGCTTCAGATCTCCCTGTTCTTAGGCATTGCCTTTGTCCCCAGGCAAAATCCTCTGAACAACTACTGAAAAAACTGGCCGTTTTGCCTGCCCCTCCTGGAGTGTTATCTCTGCTTTATAAGCAGGACACTGTGTCAGAAAATAGCCCTCCCATCTTCCTGCCTTGCCCTTGTTAGCATGGGGTGCCAGCTGACATGCGAGCTGGATCAAGGGCTGTGGAGTTCCAGTGTTCTTGGCTTGCTGTGCCTGTCAGAAGAGCTCTGTTGTGAGGGGGAGCCTGGGTGGAGAACCTGAACCCCTACCCTCATGGCCACACTTGTCTGGAATTAGTCTCTGCAACACAGAGCCGGAAGAAAGGTGAAAAATACTGGTGGCTGGGCCCTGCCATAGAGATACCACAGCCCTGGCTGAGTGTAGGAGGGCGAGGGAGCCTTGACTCCTGGGTTCTATACATTTGGAGTGGAGTTTTCATCATACTGAGTTGGGAGAAGAAAGGATGCAAGTAGATCAGAGCTCAAGTACAACAGATTCATGCTGTTTGTACTGAGATTTAGTAGACTGTAAGCATTTCCTTTTTTTCCTGTACAACCTTAAGAAAATTTCCATGAACTTTAAATGATGTTTTTGTTTTTTGTCTTTTATTTTTTATTCTATTTTATTTTATTATTTATTTTATTTTATTTATTATTTTATTTTATTTTTTTAATTTATTTTTTGTAATTTTTACCTGTTACAGCTGTCTGAATGGTGTGAAGCTCTGAGGAACTAGCCCCTCAAGCCGCCATTCTGGGGGTTGTCTGTTACATATGTGTTTTAGCCTAAGGGCACCGTTGAAAAATTGCTGAGGTTTGAAGGTTCTATGAACACAGAGTTTGGGGAGCCTTTATACTAGGACAAGTTACTAACCTTATCCACATGTCAAAATTCATGTCTTAATGATAATGATATACATCTCAAACAATGGTTTTAGGATTAAAGGAAATACATTTAGCAATGTTCCTGATATATAAGAGGGCAATAAAAAATTTGACTATTTTACATTTATATCTCTTTTTTTTTTTTTTTTTTTTACATTTATATCTCATGTATATACTATACACACACACGTGAATGGTGTTTAAATGCTTTAATTCTAGCTTTTGAATATATATTTCATACTTGGCTCCATTATTTCCCCCCTAATTTAGTCTGATGGAGTGTCATTTGGTATGGAGCGTCCTATTTATAGAGACACAGGTGAACTTATGCTTTTCATGAAATCCAACATATAGATGTAAATAGCAACCAGTGAAAGAATAAATGAAAACCAATGCCTCTGCATTTCTTTAAGTCTGTGATCAAAGTAGAAGCCTCAGTTTATGATATCTCTTGGAGATTAAGACCCATTAGGCAATAATGGCCTACCACTGTCCGTGGGACCATCGGATCTTCAAATCTGGTCATTACTCAACAGGGTTTTTTGGGTCTTGATCATTACTGCCTAATTTGGGTACATTTAGAACTGAATGCCAAAGCACATGCAGCCTGAATGTATGAAAGCCTGCTGTTTTTATGACATGTAGAGCTTACTACATTTCATTTTCTTAATTTACGTCAAACTCTCAAATGTTTTTCCTTAGTAGTCTATAGGGTCCTGAGTCTTTCTTAAAACATATTTTTATCTGGAAGCTCCAAGAATATATTCCTAAATATTGTTCAGAAAATAAATTATTCCTCTTTTAGTCTTTACTTCATTACCAAGAAATTTTCCAACTCTAGTATTCAAAATCAGTGACCAAAAAGCTAATGCAGCCCTTTTTACTGGCAAAAATATGAACAATACAGTTATGTTGGAAATGTTAGTCTCACATGTCTTTGAATGGCCTTTAAGCTCAATAAAAATTCTTAGTTACTATTCAAAACTGGGGAATACAATTGAGAAAATAAGAAAGGGATTAAAGTTGATTAGTAGTAAGGGGGAGAGAATTATAGGAAACAAGGGATACAGAGAAAAAGCAATGAAAGATAAATTCAAAAAGCAGTATAGCATGGATAATGTTTGCATGGTTTAGAGTGTTATATATAGAGAGTTCGCCTGTCGGGTGCTCTCTGTGGTCAGGAGTCATTCAGCTGAAGAAAGGGGACTATACATCTCCTTTATGAAAAAAGGTTTATTATAAAGATTGGGGGAGGGGGATAGCATAGAACCCAACTGCTACCAATATTATTGAGTCTCATGAGGACTGGAAAGCTACAGTTGCTTTTTTTCTATTCAGGGTCATATCTTCTTTTTTTGCACATTTCCCATTCACTTCTGTAAACTGGGTGTCTTTGCAAGGCCCTCAGTCTGTGCTCTTTCATAATTTGAGAGTATATGTGGCTTTATCTTGCCTACTCGCCAACTTGGATGCTTTTTTGGTTGCACATTTCCCCATCTCTTTTCCATAACTCATTGATGTAGAATCAGTGACCTAATTCCAAGTAGAATATAATTGGCTGAATTTGTAGAAGTTGCCTGCTCTTAGTCTAATTATTTTGACTAAAAGGATGAAATCCGTTGGGCTATTTTTCTGAGGGTTGTAGGTAGAACGGGATCTCTAAGAAAAGGAAAGACATATTTGCATACCCAGTATGTGCTGTCTAGTAAACTCCTTGAGGGAAGAGATTATGTCCTATTAATTTCCTTCCCCAGCACTTTGCACAGTTTTAAAATGAATATTGAATGAAATGATCTTCACTTCAAGGGCAATTTGCATTTTTGCCTCCAGGAGGCATTGCTGTGGACACAGAAAAATAAAAGCTTCCAGTCTTTTCTGTTTTGATGAATATCATTGAAGTGACTTTTGCCCTGGGACAATGGTTAGCCATTTTTGGAGAGTAGACTTCTTTGAGCAAACTTTGAAGACATTTTCTGTATCTGAGAATGGAGCAACAATGACAGTACCACCTGTCCATTGTTGTAGACCAGTGATTCCCATGCTATTTTTAGTAGCATGTTTTTTTGTTAGAATTTTAAACAGAACAAAAAATACATAAAGGAATTCATAGATCAGGTGTGAAAGATCAGCCTCTACACATTAACCTTATTTGCTCCATTTATCCTTCAGCAAGCCCTCTCCCCCAATCCTAGAGGTAACTCTGTAGAACCCCAAGGGCTCCAGAAATTATGATTTTTAAACCACTGCTTTTAGATTAGAAGCAAGGATCTTTTATTCTAACGGGCTATTTGAATTATTTACATGTAATAATATAATTAAAAATATTTTGTAAAGACACAGGAGAGTTTTATAATCTACTTCTTCCCATTGCTGCAAGTTTAATAGGTAAAAAAAAAAAATAAGGGCTGAAATTCATTTATTCAATAAATCTTTACTGAGCATTATTTGGTACATTTTGTGCTTGGCATAAAAAAATGTTTTTTTGGCATAAAATGTTTGATTAAGATAGGACCTCTGTTACCCTATGTCCAGAGTCTACAATAGAATTGTATACATGAGAACATTTTTATTTCATTATACTTAATGCAAAATGGATGACAACTTAAAATCATCCACGGAAAAAAATTAGCAGATATTTTGATACGTAGAATTTGGGAGTTCAGAATCTTCCACTCTCATTTTTTTGAACAATGAATAGAAGACCATTGTTGGTATAACCACTGGATCATTTGGTGCTTTTCATTTCTCTCTCATTCCCCAATATGACTTGAAACATTGATTTCCCAACAAAAATGGGAAAATGTCTGAAAATTGTATAATTTATACTAGTAGGGTAGTGTAACAGTTTTGTATTGAAATGAAATGACGTAAGTCTTTCTGCTTATATCGGAAAGGAAGTATAGGATGTTTTGGTTGTAAAAATACAATTTTGAAATAACAAAATATTTTTTTAGGCTCCTGTTTCTTCATAAAACTGTATATATTAGAACTGAAAGGGAACTTTGAATTCATTGAAGGTAATGTGATTGCCTACCAGGGATCCATTCATGACTTCTTAATTTGCAAGAGAATTCCAATGTTGTTTCAGGTGGAAATACACCTGACTTTGGCTAATGGTTCTTAGCCAGGGGATATGCCATCCCTCTATGGGACATTTAGAAAAATGTTTGAATGTGTTTTAGAGAGTCAAAAGGATTGAGAGACAATAAGGACATTTAGTGCTCTTGGGTCATAAATTCCAAGTGTCCAGGAATATACAGTACTGTTCTGAATAACAAATTTCCCAGTATAAGATACCCCTAGGATTCTCAAAAGAAACATTCCTTTAACCAAATCCTGCTAATCATGCTGTTCTATTTGTCCATCTTGCTTTTTGATTAGTAAAAATGTGATCCGCTTCTGGATAGTGAGCTACAGGGGAGGAGTATCCTAGAGGATGAACATCATAGGAGATGTCAGGGGAAAAAACAACAACAACAACAACAACAAAAAAAAAACCTTGCTGGTATAAAATAGATATGACTGTGTTTACCAAAACATATGCAATTCTTAGAGCTACAGCAGAAATCTTACAACAAGAAAGACCAAAATCCACTGGCCAAATTTGGAAGACTAGACATATGGTAGCATCCGGGTGTTGGTTGATAAGTAAAATTAACATTTCTTATTGTATGAGTGCTGGACTTCTTGTAAGTGAGGGAACAAAAACAAACAAACAAAAATAACCCTTGGTTTAAGCTTTTAACTGGAGTTTTTGATACCTACAGTTTCTAAAACTCTTGACAGAACTATCACTTAGTATATGATCTTTGCCCCGCTTCCATTCTCTGTTTTTGGAAAAAAAAAAAAGGTTAGGCAGGTGTAGTTGCCCCCCCCCCACCTCCCATTAACTAGTTATTTAATAGTATGCTTGAAATACACAAACATTTTTCTACACTACTAATCTGAGGTTCTCAAACTATGGTGGGTAGAAATTTCTCCCTAGTTTTTGGGGAAATAGAAATTAGAAATTTTGGGGGGAAATTAGAATCAATTCTAAATAACTTAGAATTGATTGCATTTGAAATCTAGACATACCTGATGGAAAAAAACAAACATATCATGATATTAAAAACCAACATTCTGAATTTAAGATTTAACCATTCTACAGAATTCATTTCCTGATTTATGAGGATAATGAAAATAGTCTTTCATCGAGCAAGTCTTGTTAAATTGTCCTTTGGGAGGTACAACAGAATTCAAAGAAGCTGGTTTTAAGTAGGAAAAATAAAGCAAGTTTTTTAATCTAGTAGACCCTTCTAATCTAGTAGAAAATTTTATAATCTCAAAATGTAAAAGCATTGATTGTAATTTGCCTACCAAATGGATAACTGAACAAAATTCTAAATTATGTTGCATGATTTAGACTTTGTAGTAAAAAAAGATACATGAAAACATAAAGCTTGTAGATGATAACAAAACTATTATCTTATTCTCCACTGAAAAGTTTATCCTTATGGAGCAGTGGTTTTATCTTAATAGAAGCCAGTAGGACAGAGAGAAAAGATAAGATAGGATATTTTCTTAGAAGGATGATTAAACAGACAAGCACTTATATGAGAGATTTCAACCTTGTGTACAACATAAAAAGTACCGTGATTTAATTTTTTCCTGTGCCTGGAATTCTGTTAAGAAGTGTAATATGTTCACAGAAGCGTGATATATCCATTAGAAGATCTAATAGTGATGAATTTGAAAGCTTTCAGTAAGTCACTTTAGCTCAGATTCTTGAAAAGTTGAAACACTCTTTTTTCACACCCACTAAACAGACTTAATGATAGTCAGATACAACAGTAAGTTGAAGCTGAAAAAGATGGAAATATATATGATTGCCGAAAGGAAATCATGCAGTTTTAGAGCTGCAGGAAATATCAGGGATTATCTAGTTGAGTATTCATCATATTTAAATAGTTTCAAAGACTCCTTTAAATGAAAACAATGCATCACAGACCCCTTGGGTTCACTTACATTATACATATTTAAGTTTAATAACAATAAACTTGAGACTACATGTATATTTCTTAATCTTATAGTTTGTATATAATCACAATACTAATTCCAACAAATATGAAACCAGTAACTTTAAAATTAAATTTATAATATTTAATAGTATTAGTACTATATATTATAACATTTAATATTATACTTTAATATTAATATATTAATATAATATTGTATTATAAAACATAATTAATTTCCTGTAAACAAATCATTCATACTGAATTTAATACTAGAAACACAAAGTCTCAGAATTCTTCATTTTATCTATTTTGATATATTTTACTTGAAACAGCTTTGTTTATAGTTATATTGGTGGTAAACTCTCAGACTTTATCTGACAGTCTTATTTTACCTTTATTCTTGAAAGAATGTTACTAGGTTTATTATTGTAGATAGTCGTTTCCTCCCCTGATTTTGAAGACACAATTCTACTTTCTTCTGGCTTTCATATTTGCCACTGAGAAATGTACTAACTCTCTATTATGGATTTGTCTTTTCTTTTTGATGTTTTGAAAATAATCTTTGTTTTTGAGATTTTTTAGTTTCCTTATTGTGTCCACAGACTTTTGTTTTTATCCTGTTAGAATGCATATATATGTGTATATATATATGTATATGTATATATATACACATATATATGTTCATTCCTTTCCATCAGTTGTGAAAAATTCAAAGCTGAATAGTTCTTTAAATATTACTTTTATTTTCTCTCCGTGTGACCCCACTTAGATGAATATTAGCCTTGATAGTTAACTCTAAAATATTTGAAACTCCTTAAATTCTTAATCATCTTTACTCTCATTGATGCATTGCGGGTAGTTTCCTTAAGTTTATTATCTACTTCTTTTACTCTGTATGCAGTTGAGTCTAGGCTGGAATTTAGCAGTATATTTTTTTTTCTTTTTTCTTTTATTTCAAGTTTTTATTTAAATTCCAGTTAGTTAATATATAGCACAATGTTAGTTTCAGGAGTATAATTCAGTGATTCATCACTTATCTATGACACCCACTGGTCATCATGAAACACACCCTTCTTAATACCTGTCACCCATTTAGCCCATCCTTTTACCCACCTCCCCTCCAGCAGCCCTCAGTTCATTCTCTGTAGTTGAGTCTATTTTATCATTTGCCTCCCTCTTTTTTCTCTCCTATATTCATTTGTTTTGTTTCTTAAATTCCACATAATGAATGAAATCCTCTGGTATTCATTTCCGACTTACTTTGCTTAACATAATGCTCTTTAGCTCCATCCAAGTCATTGCAACTGGCAAGATTTCATCTTTTTGATGGCTGAGTAATACTGCATTTATTTATACCACATCTTTATCGATTCATCAGCTGATGGACATTTGGGCTCTTTCCATGATTTGGCTATTGAAGATAATGCTGCTATAAACATTGGAGTGTGTGTATCTCTTTGAATTAGTACTTTATGTCCTTTGGGTAAATACCTAACAGGGTAAGTAACTTACAGTGCAATTGCTGGATGTAGGGTAGTTCTATTTTTAACTTTTTGAGGCACCTCTATACTGTTTTGTAGGGTGGCTGCACCAGTTTGCATTCCTACCAACAGTGCAAGAAGGTTTCTTTTTCTCTGCATCCTCACCAACATCTGTTGATGTGTATCTATGTCTTCTGGCCATTTAATAATTAGATTATTCATTTTTGGGGTGTTGAGTTTGATAAGTTCTTTATAGATGTTGGATACTAACCCTTTATCAATATGTTGTTTGCAAATATCTTCTCCCATTCTGAAGATTGCCTTTTAGTTTTGTTGATTGTTTCCTTCACTGTGCAGAAGCTTTTTATCCTGAAGTCCCATTAGTTTATTTATTTAATTTTTTTGTTTCCCTTTCCTCTGGAGATGTATCTAGTAAGAAGCTGCTCTGGCCAGTGTTAAAGAGGTCACTCCCTGTGTTCTCCTCTAGGATTTTTAAGTCTCACATAAACTTAGATCTTTCATCTATTTTGAATTATTTTTGTGGATGGTGTAGGAAAGTGGTCTAGTTTCAGTCTTTTGCTTGTTACTGTCCAGGTTTCCCAACACCATTTGTTGAAGAGACTGTCTTTTTTTCTTGATAACTGGAGTGTTGTAGTACATAAGGTGAAGCCCAGAATTGTGATGTCTCCAGATTTTCTTTTTCAAGATTGCTTTGGCTATTCAGGTCTTTTGGGGTTCCATACAAATTTTAGGATTGTTTGTTCTAGCTCTATGAAAAATACTAGTGGCATTTTGGTAGGGATTGCACTGAATGTGTAGATTGCTTTGAGCAGTATAGATATTTTAACGATATTTGCTCTTCCAGGCTATGAGCCTGGAATATCTTTCCATTTTCTTCTGTCATCTTTAATTTCTTTTATCATTGTTTTATAGTTTCCAGTGTACAGGTCTTCTAGCTCTTTGGTTAGGTTTATTCCTTGCTATCTTATTGGTTTTGGTGCAATTGTAAATGGATGGATTCCTTGATTTCCCTTTCTGCTACTTCATTATTGTTGTATATGAATAAAACAGATTTCTGCACATTGCTTTTGTATCCAGTGACTGCTGAATTTGTGTATCCATTCTAACAACTTTTTGGTAGAGTCTTTTTGTTTTGTTGTTGTTGTTGTTTGTTTGTTTGTTTTTATATCAAATATCATCTCATCTGCAAATAGTGAAAGTTTGAACTCTTTCTTTCCTATTTGGATGTCTTTTCTTTTTGTTTTCTTATTGCTGTGGCTAGGACTTCTTCATAAATAACAGTGGTGAGCACAGACATCCCTGTCTTGTTCCTGACTGTAGCGGAAAAGCTCTCAGTTTTTAGGAGAATTATCTTAGCTGTGGGTTTTTCATACATAGTTTCTATGAGGTTGAAGTATGTTCTCTCTATCCCTACTTTGTTGGGAGGTTTTTCTTTTTTCTTTCTTTTTTTTTTTTTTTTTTAATCAAGAATGGAACCTGTACTTGGTCAAATACTTGTTCTGCATCTATTGAGGGGATCATACTAGCCATATATTTTTAATTAAAAGTTCTATTTTATTTCTAAGGATAGTTTGGTTTCAACTATCCCTGGTAATTTCTGGGAATAAAGTATTGGCTAAGTTCTTTAGTCATAAAATATTTCTGTAAAAATGTCAGACATAGTTAATCTATGTTGTCTAATTATAAATTCTAACATAATATCTTTGCTGGTATAAAATTTTTATGTTGTTTCTATCAAATATCACTCATGGAGTCTGGTTTTTGGTGTGTTTATGAGCTTTATGAACTCCTAGGTGGCTAATCTTAATCTGTAGAAAAGCTAAGGTTCTAATTGGAAGATTAGATCTTTGAAAGATCTAATCAAAGATCTTTGAAAAACTGCATTTACTATATGGGGGGATAACTGATCTTAGGGAAACTTAGTTCTTCTGTAGGTTTCCAAGCAGAATAATGGGGTGTCAGGTTTAATTCTTTTCCCTTGCACAGTCATTGGTTGGGCGTATCTGTTTGAATTCTCCGTCATATCTTCCAGAGTGCTTATTGTATTTGTTGGTTTGTCTATTTAAACTTTTATCCTCTGAAACTGTCAGTGTGACAAAATTATATTTGTTGCCAGATCCATTTGTTTCACTATGGATATGCCTCAGGGTTATCTTTTCCGCTAAATGGCTCAAAGTGGTGGTTTCCTAGGTTACTGCATTTTGCAATAAAATTTCTATTTTTTTTGAAAACAGCTAAGATTGTAAAAATAGTAAAGATGAATTTTTGAAAATAGCACCATTTTGAAAATACCTTTATTAAAAATTCAGTTTATTCCACTTTATGTTACACATGAAATATGTAGCTATTGTAGTCAGATTAAATCTATTTAAATGACCAAGTGTCATTAAAAATATGTTCTTAAGCTAATCACGTAAAATCAGTTCATTTGGCTTAATGAGACAGCCATGAGAAAACAATCTGCCTACTAGTAACTAGGTTTACTTGCCTCACTGAAGAGATGCTAAAGTACATGAAATAAAATAACTTTATTTTGAAAATAACTTTATTTTGAAAGCCAGGCCATGTTCCAGACATGGTCTATGTTTTGGGGTTACTGAGATTAACAAAGTCCACTGCCACGTTGTACTTGACATTTTAGTTATGGAGAATAGACAATAGCCAGTGAAAAAATAAATAGGACAAATTGGACATAAATGCAATGAAGAAAATAAAACAGGGTGAAGTGACAAAAAGTAAAAGAGAGCATAATTGACTATTTGGATTGTATTATGGTAATGACTTCCCTGACGAGGTAAGAGTTGATGATGATGGCCTGGGGAGAATTTTTAACAAATGCTTTAGCAAGTGCAATGGCCCAGAGGAATAATGGAGCTTGACATGTTCCCAATGGTGAAAAACAAAAAGAATGTCTGTATGATCGCAGCATGGTGATCTATTCTTAAGAGTGTTATGACATTAAAGAGAGAGGAGCAGAGATTTCAAATCATAATAATGGAATAAATTGTAAGTGCAGTGAGAAGACAGGGTTTCAACTACTTGAATGATTATATATTTACATATTTATATCATAATTCATAATTGTAAATTATATATTAAAATTCTAATATAATGTATACTTATCTTAAAATTACACAAATTGGATAAACATATTTATGTATATCTTAAATACTAATTCTATGTACTAGAATCTTATGTAAATTAAATCACTCAGTATGTACTCTTTAATCCGCTTTCTTTTTTTTTTTTTTATTTATTTATTTATTTATGATAGTCACAGAGAGAGAGAGAGAGGCAGAGACACAGGCAGAGGGAAAAGCAGGCTCCATGCCCCCGGAGCCTGACGTGGGATTCGATCCCGGGTCTCCAGGATCGCGCACTGGGCCAAAGGCAGGCGCTAAACCACTGTGCCACCCAGGGATCCCTAATCCGCTTTCTTAGAATAATTTTTTCAGAGGTATCCATTTTGTATTAAATACCAACTGATCGTTGCTTTTATTGCTGAGGAGTATTCCTTTGCCTGGATATATTGCAATTTGTTTTTCCATTTATGTGCTGGTAGATATTTGGATTATTTTCAGATTTTGGCTATTACAAGTAAAAGTAGTTTTAACATTTGGGTTCAAGTGTTTGTATGAACATGTGTGTTCATTTCTCTTAAGTTAATACCTAGGAGTGGAATGGCTTGATCATCACTCTTTTAGAAACTACCATACTTTTCCAAAGTAGTTGTATTATTTTTATTCTGACCAAGAGTGTGTAAGAGTTACAATTTTTCTAAATCTCCAACAGCATTTGACATGGTTAGTCTTTTTAATTCTGGTTGATATAGTAGGTATGTGGTGGTATCTCATTGTCATTTTAATTTTCATTCCTTTATTGACTAATAATGTTGATCATCTTTCATGTGCTTAATTGTTTCCATTTATATTCTCTAGTTAAGTATCTGTTCACATCATTTCTTGTGTTTTAATCAGTGTTGTAGTGTTATTTTAGGAGCAGATATTACAGAAAAGAATATTTAACTTCCTTTTAATTTTGTACTTTCTCTTAAGGTATGTTATTAATTCAGCCATTCATTCAACATGAGTTAAATGAGTACCTAGTTCCAAGCACTGGGGATACAATAAGAATAAGACTCTGTAACCTGCTCTCAATCAGCAGATACAAAAATTGTCATTTAAAATCCAATATAATCATAACATATTCCCCTAAGTATTTTGCAATTTATGATTCACTTATGTGGATATTTTCTATAAGGTTAAAAGATAAGTATGATATTACAGTACATCAGATTCTCCCTCAGCTTTCAAAGAGCTCAAACTACCTTTGGAAAAGCAGACAGAGAACTAAAAATGTATGAGAGCAGAAAGTAATTTACAAATGAAAAGTACTAAAAATAAATGTCCCAGTAAATACTGAAGGAAGATTTCCTGGAGGAAGCTGGACTTTAAGCTTTTAGTAATAAGAAAATATCAATAAGCAAATATTATGAAGAGATAAGTGAGGTAAGAGGCAACAATTTTGTTTTTAAAGAGCAAAGAATATGGTAGGTCAAATGGGCTGACTAGTTTCTTGTGAATCATGAATTGAGGTACACAGTGTTATCCTGATCATAGACATTTGGTAGTAAGTGAATAGTTTTTGGTAGTTCAGTAGGGTTTTTAGTTACCAAGATTATCCTGTAGATTTTGGAACTTCAGTTAAGGTTTAGTGCTCAGCATAGAAAGTAAAGAAGATAGAGGGCTGAGTATCCATTAAAAATTTACTTTTAACCTTATGGACATCTTTAGTATATATTTTGCTTTGCTCTGGGAATTTCACTTTTTCATTTGCTTCATCCTGTAACAGCTAAAATAACATTCTGAAATCTGGGAAAGTGTGATCTCTGGCCTCCTAGGATAGGAGAATTTTTAAAGTCTGTCCATGTTCTATGTTGGACTCAACACTAAGTGCTTTAAATTAGAAACTCTCTGGAAAAGGAGAGTCTGCTTTATTTATCAGTTCAGAAGTCAGAGGACATGGACTATGAGATACTGATAATACTTATTCTAATGGAATGGGCTAGAAGATATGGAAGTTTTAGGCCAAAGGTCATTTGCTCACTAATATATAGCTTTTTTAAAAAAAACTTTCCTTTTTGTTTGTGATATGATAAAGTGTTCTAGTGCTATCCACTTACTAAATACTGGGGCCTTAGAAGAACATAAAGTACAGAAATAATTGCCTTTTATGGATTCCTGTTTTGTGCAGTTTCAAATATAGACTTTAAAAAAAGATGAGAGTGCATTCTCTAGTATATTACTATAACAAGAGGATTCTTCTGTAATTGAATGAAGAATATTCATTTAAAGGAATGAGGAGTATTTATTATAAGTGATATATTTTTAAATGTTTTTGATTAGGTATTGACACTTTGATTTACTTAAAAATTCATACAAATAGCTTTGTTTATAATACCAAAAACAGACAAGCTGGAGCATAAATGAGACTAGATTAAAGAATGCACAGACAAAAACAGTGCAATGAAAAGGACATCTACACTTTGGCACATAGAAGGAAAATCATTAATTTATGTCCCTGTGGATTGATAGAATAATGTCAGATCTGTTGATTTCGTAGTGGTTATTTTTTGAAGAGCATAATCTTGCCTGTGATATATCTGAATCTACCTGGATGTTGTAGACCCTGGATGTTGTGTTGCCTCCAAGTTCATATGTTGAAACCTATCCAAATGTAGTATTTCAAGGTGGGGCCTTTGGGAGGTGATTAGGTCATGGAGGCAGAGCCATTGTGAATGAGATTACTGTCTTTTGAGAAAGACCCCAGAGAACTCCACCGGGTTCTGCCTCCTGAGGACATTTATGAACCAGGAAGCAGGCTCTCACCAAACACCAAATCAGCTGTCACCTTGATTTAGAACTTTCTAGCCTCCAGTACTGTGAGAAATTAATTTCTATTTATAAGACACCCAGTCTATGACATTTTCTTATAGCAGCCTAAATGAACCAAAATAATAAGTTACTATTATAGAGTGCTAATATGTTTCAGGAACCCCTCCCATGAAAAAATTCCTTTTAAAATTTCAGCCGCCTGGGTGGGGCTCAGTTGGTTGGGCGTCCAACTCTTAATTTTGATTTAGGTCATGATCTCAGGGTCATGAGATTGATCCCCACAACAGGCTCTGCAGCAGGGAGTCTGCTGCTCCCCCTCTTCTTCTGTCCCTCCCCCCGCTGCTCTCTTGCTTGCTCTCTCAAATAAATATTTTTTTAAAAATGAAATTTTACATCTGAGTCTTCTAAACTGTCAGTCACATGTTGGGTAAGGTGAGAGGTGGGTATATGATCCAGCTTGAAAGGCCATTCAGATATACTTCAGATATACTGAATCATCCTATTAACCTTTGCAAATGGCTACTGACAGAAACAACTAGAATTCAGGTGTCAAGGTTCCTAATTTGGAGTTCTTTCCATTACAGCACTCTTCTTCTGAACTCTCACTAACTCGTCCACCACCTCCACTTTTATAATTCCTCTTTTCTTGTTCAATAAATACATTCATTTTAGTGTAAAACTTAGCTGAAGAAAGTGCTTGTTATTTGAAAATAATTGGTCTGAGTAAAAGTCTAGTTAGTGTAAAAACAGAAAATACCAATAACTTTTTGAAAAAATAAACCCCCAATTGACTTTTAGTCAGTTGATTTTGGACAAGGATTCCAAAACCGTTCAATAGGGAATGAATAGTCTTTCCAATAAATGGTGTTGGGACAGCTGTATATCCTC
This sequence comes from Canis lupus familiaris, assembly GCF_011100685.1. Lineage (NCBI taxonomy): Eukaryota > Metazoa > Chordata > Mammalia > Carnivora > Canidae > Canis > Canis lupus. The sequence continues at coordinate 38,885,848 of NC_049255.1, forward strand.
ATTCAGAAGAAAGAAGTTCGATCCTTACCTCTATTGTATACAACAATGAACTCAAAATGATTATGGGCTTACATTTATAGGTAAACATTATAAAACATTTAAAAAAAAACATCAAGTGTAACTCTTGATGACTTGGAGTTCTATGGTGTTTTTTTAGATATGACACCAAAAGCACGAGCAATAGGATAAACTGAACTACATCAAACTTAAACTTTGCAATAGGATAAACTTGAACTACATCAAAATTAAAACTTTGTCCTATAATGAACACTATCATAAAAGTGAGGAAACAGTTTGCTGAATGGGAGAAAATATTTGCAAATTATGTGTCTGATAAGGGAATAGAGAAAATATATATACATACACAGATATACACAGAAATAAATACACATGCAACATGAGTTATAAATAAATATAAAAGTGAAATGTTAACTGTATTCTGTAATACAGCTAGCTATATTCCATTGTATCATTTCCCTTTACTATCAATATAAAGATTCTCTAGCTTAACCTACTAAGAACTGAAAATTATCCATAATATAATGAGCCATAGGCAACTCACCAACAACTAACATTTGACAGGGTATAGATTAAATAAGAGTTCATAAGTGTTTTGTGTGGTTTATTTCCTGTTTCTTATACCCACCTCTCCACCTTCTCTTTTCTGTCTATGAGAAGCTATGGATATAATAAATAGAAAAGACAAAATGGAAACTTGGTCTGTTTAGCAAAGTAAAGACATTTTTTCCATTGGGAAACTCCCCTAGTCCAAACAGAATATTATTTAAGCTATTGTAACCCATAAGGTTTATGACCTGACAATATGTTTATTTCTCTGAGGTTTACATGCCTGATCAATTGGAGTAATATCATCTAGTTGATGTTTTAAATCAAGTTTCATCTCCAAGATGTGCTAAATTTAAATCTGTAAATCCTATCTGAAAAATTTCAATCCTCTTTTCATAATCTTAACAACAATCCCTTAGTGGTTATTATGCTAATAACATATAGTTACAAATGTCATTTTATAAATGATCAATCTTTAATTTGTGAACTTTGAGTCAAATATTGAAAAGATACTCTTGTTTGTAGATTTGTTCTTTGAAGTATCTGTTTCTCAAGAAAAACAGGCTTTGAGTTGCTTCATACATGAATCTTTTTTAAAAATGACTTTTTCAGGTTTGTTTGAATTAATAACATTGTATGCAATTTTACTGTGTTTAGGACAATGGATTTAAAGGATTCAGAGTTTGAACTTTGAAGGAGGCATCTTAGAAATACTAAAGTGGAAAAGGAATTTTCCATGTTTGATTTTTCAGCCAAATTTTGTGTTTTCCTAAGGAATGATTTAATTTATTAATTTTTATTTTTTTAAAATAAGGAAGTACATTATTTGAATCAGATCTTTTTGAATATATATTTTTATTTGTAGTGGAGAAGACTTATTCCTTGATCTGAATTTCTCAATCCAAATGTTTTCCAAATGAAATCAAGCTATTCATGATATAGGTACAAAGTTTGATGTATATAACTAATTTATTCATTTATTTAAATTCAGTCTATTTATACAACTTTTGAGATGTCTTGGACAAAGATGAAGAACAAGGAATATTAACAGAATATAAAATAAAAACAAGAAAATATGGATTTACCATTCCAATTCCGTCCATATTCATTAGTTGATAAATTTGGTTGCAAATTTCCTTGGAGCCACAGTTAGAAAGAAGACCTGTCTCTTGCATTGTATTCATTGTTATAATTTCAAAAGCATATCCATTCCCATTACTTAGTCTTAAAGAAGTTTATTATAAAGAACCTTATATAGGGAATTAGTGACAAATTTGTAGTGACAAATTTCTTTGATTAAAGAAGACCTAAAACCGAAACATAAGTTGAGGAAGATGATTCTAGGTTTCTGAAGATAATATAATCTAAACTTGTAGTCTTCTGGTGGTTTGACTTGATTCAATGAAAGAACAGACCTATGTAGAAGACTGGCTAGATTTTGGTTTCCACAAATCATTTTTCATAAACCTGCTTTATCAGAGGGATCACGATTTATTTTCTAGACTGGACCCAATTAAAATACTGTAGGTAAAAATCTTGGTATGTTGGCTATCCTGGTAAACTTCATTGTTTGTTCAGTGAGTCCTAGATACTAGCAACCATGTTTATTCCCTGGAACTTTTTAGTAGCCAGATATAGCTAGAGATGTGATGATTAGAAGATGTTAAGATGGACTAGCCAATGTTTCTCAAACTCGCGAGGCATGTATCCTGAGAATTGTTTCTTTTTATAATGGATTCATGTTCTCACACATTGAATTGAGGTGTTAACCTCAATTTGTCCCTCTTTTTGAGGAGTCTATCACTTACAATGCTTTTGCTTATAAATAACAGAAAATGTGGTTCAAATAGGTATAGATAGTGAAGTTATTAGATTATGCGGTAGGCAGAACTCTGTGAGGACACCCAAGATTCCCGAACCTGGCATATACTCTCTCCCATTTTGCTCCATTAAACAGGAGTCTAGGTACTGCTGTGAAGGGATTTTGCAAATATAACTAATTTCTCAAGTCAGTTGATTTTATAATAGGAAGATTATCTGGGTGATTCTGAACTAATCACATGAGCCCATTAAATTAGAAAAAAAAATTCTGGCTGGAAGAAGAAATCAGATTTGAGGTGCCAATGCCTGCTTGAGAATAGAAGAGGCTGTGTGGGAAGAAACAATTGAAGCAGCCTCTAGGACTTGAGAGAGATTTCTGGTTGACAGGAAGGAAAGAGGGGCCTTAGACCTACAACCAGAAGGAACTGAATCCTGCCAAGAACAATGAGCTTGATGTCGATGAAGTGGAATTTAAATATATATATATATATATTAATTAATTAATTAATTAATTAATTAATTTTGTAGTGTAACTAAAATATACTCAGCCTGGCCAGAAACCAGAAGATTGATGTAAGACTTGTTACATCTTGAGATACCAGAACTGTGAGCTAGTAAATGGGTGTTGTCTTAAGCTGTTTGTGGTAATTTATTAGACAGCAATAGAAAACTAATACAGCTAGATCATTGAAAATTCCAGTGGTAGGGTGGGGTGACCTTCAGATGTGATTATGAAGTGTTCTGGCTCTGTTCCTCTGAAATTCTCATTGTCCCCCTGTTTTCTTCCTAGGGGAAAATTGGCTGTAGCAGCTTCAATTTCAAATCTGTATCTGGAATTTATTCCAGAAGTAGAGAAATAACCTTTTCACATATGTCAGCACGTACATTCCCTATGCTACCTTGATTAAAATTGGCCCAATCAGTGGGAAATCTGGGACTGTATTGGTGAAGCAACACTGGAAGCCAAATTTCAGAAAGGCCACTTGAGTGAAATTAAATGAGATTTTGTTTAAAATTTCTCTTTCCTCCACTCGTCTATGCAGGTGAAAGTAGTTCCTATGAGAGGAGTCTGATTTTTCAACTAACTCTGTAACAACAGTAGAACTATACTTCCCATCTATACTCTCTTGTACGTTAAGGCTAATTAAGTGAAATACCCAGTCTTTCTACTTTTAGGTTAAGTGCAAGGATATTTCGAATACTTGGCTCTGGTCTTTACCCACTAAGTAAAAACTTCCAAAATATGCTTATTTCTCATGAAAATCAGACAGTAGTCCATTCCATTTTCAATGACAGACTTGTATTCTCCCCAAATTATAGACCATATAGCATACTAGTCTTTTGAGACTATAGATTTCTTCCTTAGTAAATCGGAAGTCTTCGCTTCTTAAGCCAATTTTCTGCATGAGGTTGGCATACCACTCTATCACAGTGTGTAGAATGTTTCAGGTTAAAGGAATTCTTTTTTCACAGTTCTGATTGACTTTTTTTCCTCACCCTTGTCCCCAGACGTAAATTCATCATTACCTAGGCTATATGCATTATTGATTGTCAATATAACCTTAAAACTATTGAAAATCTGGATTGGTCAGAATGGTCTCTTGATGAATTCTTTAATAACTTCTAATGGGATAAATGAGTGTTTAGTGTATCTTGTCCATCTTCTTAATACATCATGATGTTGTGATAATTTTTCAAATGAGTTCTGTTGCCCCTAATAATATTTTTATTCCCACCACCAACCCAGCAGCAATCCCTTTAAAAGAGAAATATAAGCATTTGCTTTCATATTGGTGACAGCTTTTTAAAATGTGTCTTATTAGTCAATTGACTGCTATCTGATTACCAAGAAGAATGATTTGAGATAAACCTATCCCAAACTCAAATCAATTTTGGAAAGTGTTCTTCAGTGTTTTACTGAATTAAACTTAAAAGTACTTGTGGCAAGCCAGTGCTTGTAGATTCCTAGGCAGGCATTTTGCAAACAATCTATCTTAAATAATTTATCAGAAGTGATGTTTCATAAAGTCAGAAGTTGTATTGGTGCAATGTTGAGGTTATTTTTCCACATTTGCTAATTATATGTGCTCTAAATGTCTCATATTAAAATTATCAGTGCCATTTATCCATTGATGGAACTAGGCTCAGGATTCTTTAAGAAAATGCAGTATTATGACATGTTTTCTGAACTTATCCTTCTCCTGAAGTTAAGAAGCTTGATATTTAAGAATTCTCAAATTTCATTAGGGAATAGATTTTCTACTCCCAGTGTGGCTGACAGTAGAATATATTAAATCTGTCTATCATTTATACCCAATAATTGGCAAAAGTCTAGTTTTAATAAATACTGTGTAGAACTCAGGATTAAGCTAGTGGTTACAAAAAACATTCCTTTTTTTTTTTTTTTTTACAAAAAGCATTCTTGCATTTTATTGCATTCTTTTCATTTCTTTTCTGTGCCTGTGTTAGGAGGCGTTGCAATAAAGAGAATAATAAAACATGTTATTGTATTCACTAAGGGTCTGGGGTTGGGAGAGTGGTCTTATGAATAAGGCTTACCACATGGCAGTGTCCTTTCTATGAGGACCTAGTGAAGATATTTCTCCTCTGTTTTCATTCTAGGAAGAGCTGAGATTTTCCTCAGTAACTCGTTTGGGACTATTTTTTTTTTTTTCTTGAGAATATGAGTGGTATAAATCATTATTTATTCTCCTTTGATTGCTAAAAGGCTCTGAGTTCAACTCTTAGTACTCCCCTCAATGACATGGGTCTCATAGCACATATTTGATTTGCCAGTCTTAGTCCTAGCATTTGATTTTCTCTACCTTTATTCCCTTTTTGACTTCATTTTCTCATTCACTTTTTATCTCACCATATAGAAGATGGTTAACCAGTAAATAGTCATCTTCTATTTTAAAAGATCATCTCTGATGGAAGGCATAGGTGTAGGAAGATGACCTATAGATGGGTGAGCTAGAAAGAGATACCTAATTAGCCAACAAGGTCAGCCAATTAACCATGATGTTGAGTGAGTAGATAACTAAAGTGATTATGATCACATCTATTGTTCATTGTTATTTGTTTCTCCTCCCCTCTCAAAGGTGGCTACTCTTACATCCTTTAAGTAGTGAGGCCCAGAGTTCCAAATATGATGATATACCAAGACTGTTCTAAATAAACAGTTTATATCAGTAAAAGAGAACTGCACATTTGTGTTATACTACTGGACAAATAAAATATATAGCAATAAAAGCATAACGGATGCATAATTTTTCATTTATCTTAATAATGGGGACTATGTTAACCCAGTGATTCTCCACCTTTGATATAAAAAAAAATGTCAGTCCAATGTTCATTTCATAAGAAAAATAAATTACTGGCTGAGGTCTACCTAATAAGAATCTCCATGAATATAGCCCAGAGATCGGTATCTGTATACATAATTTTATAACATTTAAAATATATATATAAAATCTCTAAGGCTGACTGATGTACAGCAAGGTTTGAGGATAACTGTGTTAATAATGAATTATCAAGACAATAAAAATGTTATTAAAAACATAGCTCTTGATCCATCTCTGAACTGTTAAACGCTGATAGCTCTCTATATATTTGAGACGATAATATTCCCTAAGATACAAATAAAACGAGTGTGAGAATTTAGATTTTTTTTTCAAAGACCTTGTTTTGTATAAAAACAGAGAAGACCATGGTACATTTGGTTTTGTAATATAGGAGTAGAAAATGACTTTTCTTCCTCAATGGTCTGAAAACCAAGTCTGTTTAAAATAGAGCTCATCCTTAGAAGTGAGATTTTACTTCCTGAATACTAATCTGAAGAGTTTAATGGTAGAAAAAGGAGGAAAGAGAACAGGCCTTAGAGCAGCATCTTCCTTCATCTTACTGGTGACTCATATTTTTTTTTTTTTTTAATTGTGCCAATTCCCAGAGAGGCTCATTATAAAGCTGAGAATGAAGGAAGTAATTAATTCAGGAAGGTTGATACTGGTTTTGATGCACCAGAGACTTTTGGTTCGTCTGCTGAAGTGTGAAAATAATGCTGTGGACTGCAAGATAGGACGAGGGAGAAATGACATCCCAGTCTTCTTGTACACATCTAACAATACACAAATTTAAAAATACCTTCCATTTATAAGAAAACCCATCTTAATTAGAAGAAGACTGGAAAAAGATCAACCATTTAATCTTTTGGTTTAGTGGGCCAAAGGTGTCCTTTTTAGAAATTCATGATAAAAGGTGCCTGAAGTTTTTTTCTCTCCACAATTCTAAAATACATTCTGTGTAGTAATTACAAGTTCAGGAATTATATTTCATGTATCATTAGTAATTGCCCCTTCCAACTAGTTTCGAGTGGTCGTGATTTCCTTATGGGTGCTAAATATGTAGTCAGATAATGACAATTTAAAATATTTCTTTGGAAATTTGGAACTTACAGAGCATTTTTTTCTCCAGTGTCTATAGATAATGAATACCATTCAGTTTTAAAAATACCCTTTTTTTTTTTTTTTAAAGAATGCTCCTCCTTTATAACATATGTCATTGAATAGAGTACAGTGAAGCACTCTATTTGGGGGTGGGGGTTATCTTTCACATTACCTATCTGAAATTGAAATCCTATATTGCTTAAATATTCACAATAATTTTTGTAATCTCTATGATTAAATCTAATTTATATCATTAAATCTCATTTAGGACTATCCCGCCATTAATGTCTTTGAGGTTATTTACTCTAAAATAAGAAGTTAAAGCCCTGCTTTTTGGGCAATTTAAATGAAGTCTTAGAAGTTAGAGCCAAACAGCCCATACCTTCATTATTTTATTGACACAGAGGCTGAGAATCAGAGGTGAAACGATGATAACCGTATTTAATAGCAGAACCAGGATGAAAAACCACTTTCTAAAACACAGAGGAAAGGACCTGTCCTTGAGTATCCACCTTTTGCCTCGGGAGACTGATATAATACCCACTTAACAAGATAAGCTGAGGTCCAGGAGGTTAAGCAATTTAAAGTTCCCAGAATGGTGAATTTTAGAATTTAGATTGGATCTCTGTCTAAATCCAGGGCTGCCTCTTCCCAGATCCCATGGAATAACAGTTCTCTTTCAGCCACAAGACTTGCAGGATCTTGTAGTCAGCACAAATATGAGAAGAAATATGGGGGTCCCTGGGTGGCTCAGTGGTGGAGCCTCTGCTGCCGGCTCAGGGCCTGATCCTAGAGACCCGGGATCGAGTCCCACATAGGGCTCCCTGCATGGAGCCTGCTCCTCCCTCTGCCTGTGTCTCTGCCCCACTCTCTCTCTCTCTGTGTTTCTCATGAATAAATAAATAAAATCTTTTAAAAAAAAGTGATATTCATTTAGGCTATAATACTTAAATAAGTCAGCAGATGATATTGGTCTGATCCAGTAATAGAAAGGAAGAATTATAAAAAAAAAAAAAAAAAAAAAAAAAAAAAAAAAAAAAAGAAAGAAAGAAAGAAATCCCTCACTTTCTCCCCCTCTTCCTCTTTCTTAAGTTTTTTTTTTTTTTTTTTTTTTTTTCTTCTGGTTGAAGTCATTCTGTGTGTAGAAAAATGACCACGTATATCTGGGAGAAGTCCCTGTATATCACTGTAGTTATCACTGTGTGGTTTTCCATGTAAGATGATTTGAGTCATGAAGAAAGGTAGTTTATAATTCACAAGTTCCATTTAATGTAACAATATGATTAGGTAAAAACAAAACAAAAAAAAACCAGCTCTGTGAAAATGTTAAAACTTGTATTTAAAAATACCCATATTATTTTAGAAATTAACATTTGTACTATGTCTCCAACCAGAGACACTAAATAATATTAATAAGAGGTGGCATGCATTAATTTTCTCTTGAAAATCTCCCATCTTTTTATACTTTTGTGTTGGAATTACAGAGGTAAAACATGTATGATTTCTTTACAAATGGTCCTATGCAGTTTTCTTCAAGTTGTAAGTTGATTGCCAATGTGATTTTGAAAGTGGTTTTCTTGATATCAAAAAAGGCATATAACCTGAATGCCTCGGTGCCACATATTCATGAGTTCTTGTGTTTCCTGTGTCCTATAAATGAAGGGCTTCACAACCAAGGAGAGGAGATGGCTAATAAAAACTTCGCAACAAGTTATAATCCAGGTCTTCCTCCTAATATTAGCTTTCAGCTGTTATTATTACATATCTTGACTGTTAAATCTTTTGATTATTTTTCACTTTAATTTTAATCCTAAATATACTTGAGAGAGAAAGCGGGAGAGAAGCAACAGTCTCCTGAATTTGAGATGTTTGAAGCAATATTACATTTAGAGAATGGAATGATGTGCTAATACATTCTGTCAGGAATTCTGAGTCTACTTGACAGTAATCTTATTAAAAACATCCAGAAATAATTTGCTTTATGACAGATAATGCAGTTTTAATTTTACATAAGGCAAAAGATTCTGGAGGATCCATTTTGATGTAAACTTGTAGTAAAGTAACACTTGCAATGTTAGTTTTTAAAAGAAAAGGTATTCTCTTAAAACATGGTTTTCAGTACATTTGAGTTTTTGAAAGGAAGAGACTTATGTGGCTATTAATAAAACATTTCTTAGCAGTAAAAGTTAGAACTAATTTTTTGCATAATGATAAATTATTCAAGATAGTTATAAAAATCCATATTATGATAGCCATATATGTAGATGTAAATAGATATAAAATGTATATATGTGGAGATAAAAATACATATCTATTGATAGAAATAAAGATATAAATAAGGATATAAATGAGAAAGTATTTTGTTTAGAACATTGTTAATTTAAACTTACATTATATATTTCAAAGCTTGATAAAAAACAAAACATTTTGCAATTAAAGTGATGGAACTAAAATTTTGGAACTCAACCATGAGATGTTTGTTTATGTGCAGTGTCATAAATGAAAAAAAAATCATCATTACAGAAGTGGGCATTGGGAATACAGATGGGACAGCTGTTGTTCTTTAATTGTGACTAGATTAGTAAAATGCAGTTTTTACAACTCATTTAAAACTTATCACTGGGGAATACATTTTAGTACCACTTAGGGTGTCTTTTGGTTAATAAATTCTTGCCTTTTGAGTGTAAGTATTTGGCTTCAAATCCCAGATACAAGTTTATTAAAAATTGTAATAGTTCTTAGAGACTATAAAATGAAATGAAGTGCACAAAATGTGTGTTTCCGGTGCTTGACTTTAAAACGATTTTTTACATGACTTATTTCAATATTTTTAACTTGAGCAGACTGTTGTTGAATTTAAATGATTATTAAATATTTAACTGGAGTGAGAGCAAGTAAGAGAAGGAGAGAGAGAGGGAGAAAGAAAGGAAGTAGATTATTTTTAAATAAAGTTTTCTTTCAATTGCTTGGTAGTTTTAATGTGTGCCCTATATTAACATATTATGCTAATAACTATGAATCCAATAATATTTATGTGAAACCGGCTGTAACATTGCATTTAATAAAGCATAGTTGGTGTGGTTTGTAAAAGATTTGTGAAATATTCTGTCAAAGAATGTATAAGAGGTGGTAAAAATATATATTTTTTTTCAACCAGAGCATTTGGAATATGACATTGAATATTTCTACATTTAGCATAATTCTAAATGTTTGTCTTCATCAAATAAACACATGTGAGAGAACACTTTAGGTCTATATGAATGATCAAGCTCCCCTCCTGAAAATACAATGTTTATTGCCACCAAAGTAAAAATTTCTGAGGCAGTGAAGTGAGAGCTCAGCGGCAAAGACCTTGAATTCTCTAATTTTGAGTGGGGTGTGACCTAAAAGGAAGATGACTCCTTGTTGGCATTTTTCTTCCCTTAATGAAATAACCTTATATCTGGATAAAACAAGTTTGACAACCTGGAGGGGAGCTAGAAGTAGCAGAACTCCTGCTGAAACAACTGTATAAGGTAGTGAGTGAAGCTGCCACCGTCCCATGGATGCTGACGGAAGACAGGAGACTCCTGGAGTTACTCATAGGAAAAGCCAAAGTTAAAGCAATTTCTCTGGTTGTCCGAGCTCAAAATACTGTAGGGACATGTCAGGTGCCAGCTGGAGCCTGCCTGAGCAGTGGGTACCTGAACTCATTGGACCCACCACTTTTCTAGTAATTTGTAAGCAAGACTGTTCTTTGACCAGAAGGGAGACCAGGTGAATCTCAGAACTACCCGATGCATCCATCCCTGTGATGTTACATCACTTCTCAGAATTCTGGGTCCATAAACCATTTTCAAAAGTGTCTTGAGTCAAAGAACAGCCAAGGCCATGATCTCAGCAATACAGTAGGCGCATACTGGACCTATATGGCCTGCTTTCCTACACTCCTCTTCCCCCTTTGTTATCCAGCACTGTTTTACCTGGAACATCTGCTCTGAACCTCATTCAAATCACATTCCCCAAAAAGGCAAAACCTCGGAATCCTCCATAGTCTCAGGAAAGCCATCGTCCTTATCTCAAGCATTTGTGCTCCTTGTCTTTGAGGGTTCTGTGGTGTGACTTTGAGGAATCCTTAACACTTCCTGGGGGGCCCGGTATACTGCTAATACCCACTGTATCTTTTCCACTCCCCTTCTTTCCAAGGACCTCTAATTTTTCACACATTTACTCAGACTTTTACCCTAACAGATTTTGCTTGCTGAAGAAGTTATTAATAAGAAGATATGGAAATACAAAAATTTTTGGCAAAGACCTTTTCTAACAGTGTAGTTACAGTCTAACAAATGGCATTAATAGAATCAGCTGGCACATATAATTATAATGCAACTAAATTTAGTTAAAATGGTTACTTTGGGCTTCAATTCGAAAAAGCATGTTATTGCTTTTAAAATCAAAAGCATTGAATATTAAGTAAATTAAATGGAAGGGTTCTTGATCTTGGTCATCTGAGTGTAGATGACACCACAGTAAGACAAAATTACTGGTTTTGCTGGCCACTAGGTATTGTCTTTTTACCACAATAATGCATTAAGCCCATGCCTTATTGAAAAGGTCTTCCTAAGAACATTTTTTCTTTAGGAAGACTTTTTTTGTTAACATATACATATATTTAATACTATTTTCATGGAGAAGAAGATGGGAAATAAATTCTGTATGATAGCCAGAGAAAACAGTGGAAATTCTATTTGAAGATGACTATTCTTCATAACAATTTCTTTCTTCATGCCCTTTTGCTTCCCTGAAACTGGCTGTGTTTGTGATGCTCATGCTAATTGTGAGGGAGTTTGACATATCACATATTAAACTAAAATGTGTAAGTCTTGCTCAAATAAAAGAAGCAAAATGTAAAGTTGTAATTAAGAGCTATTAATTAAGAACCTTTTGGAAATCCACCTTTCATTGCTGCATGGCAAGGTTGTTTTTCTCATAATATAGTCATAGATGATCATATTTCTAAAGACATGCTGTATGCTTTTATGTGCTTTTATAACTTGAAATAGAATGATAAACAATTGGGCAATTCTGAAATGATCCTAAACAGTCTCTAAACCCTTTGGAATATTTTGGTAAGCAAATATTGACATGGTAATCCCAGGTTCATATTTACACGATTTTCCTTTTTTGGGGAGAGTATTATTATTTTAGGAATAGACAAATGAGAGATTGGAAAATATTTGAGTTCTGAAGGACTAGAGAATAAGAAAAAAACATATTTAATGTATACATCACAAGCACCCTAGGGACAGGGAATATTTTTTTTTTTTGCATGTTAGATTTATTTATTGCATTTATTATGAACATTCAACAAATACCTATTGATGGTATTTTATTTGCTATCATTATGGATCTAATGTACTAACTTTATTGTAAGTAATTTGCACAACATTTATGTGATTTTTTTTGGTGGAATGGTAGTAGATCTATTCTTTACTACATTTGCACAATTAAATCCATCATTTAAAAATGGCAGAGTATATACCATAAATAATAAAGTGTGTAATATATATGTATATATATGTGTGTGTGTGTGTGTGTATATATATATATATATATATATATATATATATAATATCCTATTCAGGGCTTAAAATTTGCCACTCTTGAGAATCTCTTAGAGAAGTTTGTTAAAAATGCAGTTTCTGGGGCACACCATTCAGATTCTTGTTCATCTGGGACCAGGAATCTGATTTTTCACCAAGCCCAGAGTTGATTCATGGAAGTATTTTTGAAATACATTGAGAATCACTACTCTCTAATATTTGAAGAGAAAGTCATTTGCTAACTTGTAATGTGTTGTTTTTTATTTCTAAGAAACACATGTGATGATTTTGTCTTTTTAGACATGCCCCTTGTAAGCACTCTTTCAGTTATACTTTTCCACTTCTCTACTAAAGTGACGTTTCTACGTCTTCTCATATAATTACTGGGAAAACTGTCTTCGGAGTGAAGCCTTTGGCTTTGTGAAACTGTAATGGAATTCATCAGATGTTAGCCTTTGAGATTAGTACTACCAGAATAACCAGAAACGTGGTTTTCTTGCTTAAAATGTTCAAATTTGTTTTAACTTGAAACTTTCCCCTTTTATATACTTAATATGCCTTCACCTTCATTATTATTGAGAGTTTTCAGTGGGTCATCATGAACATACCTGCATTTGCATATTAATACTGGTAAATTCTAAGGATAAAGACATAATTAAACTTCAAGGACCATTCTGTACCCAAGATAACATTTATAAACCAATTTGGAATTTCTCCCGTGACATATCTGAATCTAAAAGGTTAACAAGTGGGGATTTATTACAAGTTTCAAACTAAATCTAAATATTATTGCAAAATTGCCTTTTTTTTTTAAGCAGTCATCTAGATTTTAAGAGAACTATTCTTTGTAGAGTCAATTCCTGTGATATGGTTTGTTTAGGAGAAAATTACGTCAACTCACATGTTGTCAGAAATATTTCAGAAATGCTGCGATTGAAACCCACGTGATTTTGGTCAGTGGTCACAGAGTTTCTGGCATAAGTAACATATGTAATGCCTCAGTGAAGATGATTGTTTCTAAAGCAGCACAGTAGGGATGATTAGAGTTGTTTTGTTTGTTTTGTTTCTGTTTGTTTTTGTTAAACTATATTTCTGTTTCCTTACAAACAGATTTGGGTGGATCCCTTTGAATAAAAGAAGAGCCTGGAAGTTGTGTTGCCTCATGGATTATCTACCCTGTATTCTCGAACATCTTTTCTGGCCCTTTGCCTTCAGCCTACTTTCTCTTTAATCAACTGCAATCTGGCCTCTCCCTTCACCACCACATTGAAACTACTCCCACTAAGTCACCGATGGCTTTCTAATTGCTAAACCCAAAGGAAGCATTCCAAGTCTCGGTCAGTGCCGTGCCAAGCCATGTCGGAAACTGTGGTTAAAGGAAAAAGGCGTGCCCTGTATATGCTTATTAAGATAGCCTCCCATATTTTGAACCAAGCAGAAAAAGCCAGTAAAAGCTCTAAAATTAAAAACAACAACAACAACATGATTATATATAAAGCCGCATGCTGTCCAGTTTATTGGCACACCACTAGCAACCCCCAAACCTGCCCAATGGGAAAACAAAAGCTTTGCAGGTCCAGGAACTGCAGGCTGTCATGCACAGTAACGAGGGGGATAGGACATGCAAAGAGCAACCTTGCCTTGATTTAAAATTTTGATCTTCTGTTTACCATGGATTATTTTGCATTAATTTTTACTTTTAAAATAATGCATTTTACATATTTTTGTCTTGATTACTGATGGACGCCCCTTAAATTATTGTGCCCAAGGTGACTGCTTCACACGCCCCTAATTCCAGCCCTGCTCACAGTATTGGCCTCCTTGTGCACTTGATACTGTTTTTTTCTGTCTCTGAATTCTGTCCCTCTGAGTTTCTGTCACAATATTGTCTTCTGATTCCTTTCATACATCACCAGTATTCCTTCTCAGTATCCTTCCTGGGACATTCTTCTCTTTCAGCCCTTCAGTATTTGTTGCCCTCAGTAGCTCATCCTCATCGCTCTGAGCGAGCTGCTGTTTATACTTTTCCTGGCTGCATCTGCTCGTTTCCAGTGTTATTGCTTTTTCCACACCTTCATTATTTCATGGCTGAACAGTTGCAATAGGATGCTAACAAATTTCTCCTACTTTCTTGCTGGCCCCTTTCTGATCCACAATGAAGGCAGAATGTTTGTTTGTTTTCTAAAGTGAATATGTAATTCAATTATTTATTAACCAAATATTTATTTAGTATTTTTTTTTCTGCACAAGACACTGTGTTAGATTATAGGAATGAATCAGTAAATAAAGGCCATACTCTCCCAAAATTTCTGTTAATTTTATTCAAATATTGCTATGGCCTTATTCTACAGCTATGTTTATTTTCTTATCTAAGTATGTTTGCGTGATGGGTTGGGTAAAAATGATATTTTCCCCCTTTTCTCATATTTTGACTATGGAAGTTTTTGAATATTTATTTTTTTCCCAATCAGTTGTATATAAAATGTTAGAAGCCTAATACATTACACTTTCTAAAAAAATTGTTTTTCACCAAGGAGATAGAGATGATGGATGAACCACTGACTTGTTAGTTCTTAGGCTTGTCTTCTAGACCTAGAAATACAAGATAATGTAATCATCCTTTTTGTTTACTCTTTATTTCTAAGTCAATAGGGTTCTTTTTTCCAGATTTTTTCATGTATTTGAGAGAAAGCACGTGTGGATGAGAGACCAGAACACAAGCAGGGTAAGGGGCAGAAGGAGAAACAGATTCCTTGCTAAGTGGGGAGCCCAGGATCATGATCTGAACCCAAGGCAGACACTTAACTGACTGAGCTCCCCCAGGCACCCCCAAATCAAAGGTTTTATACATATTACTAATTATATCCCAAGTCTTGGAGCATATGTGCTTCCATAGCCTTTAAATGAATTGTAATCCAGCCAAGTGATATGTATTTATTTAACCCATACTGTGTATACTTCTTTAATTTTATCCAGTTATTTTTTTAATAGACTTTATTTTTTACAGTACTGTAGTTTTAGGTTCATAGTAAAATTGAGCAGAAAGTACAGAGTTCCCATGTATTCCTCCCTCCCTACCCCAGAGTGGTACATTTATAACAACTGATGAACGAACATTGACACATCAACATCTACCAAAGTCCATAGTAAGCATTAGGATTTACGCTTTGCAGTATTCTGTGGGTTTTGACAAAGGTGTGATGTCATGTTTCCACCATTATAGTATTGTACAGAATAATTTCACTGCTCCAAAATCCTCTGTGCTCCACCTGTTTGTCCTTACTTTCTGCTAAGCCCCTGGCAATCACTGATCTTTTTACTGTCTCCGTCGTCTTTGCATTTTCCAGAATATCATGTAGTTGGAATCATACAGCATGTAGCCTTCAGATTGGCTTCTTTCATTTGGTAATACACATTTAAGGTTTATTCCTACCTTTTTTGTGGTTTCATAGTTTATTTCTTTTTAGTGCTGAGTAATATCTCCCTGTCTAGATACACCACTGTTCGCTTATCTATTCATGTAGTGAAAGACATATTGGTTGCTTCCAAGTTTTGGCAATTATGAATAAAGCTATGAACGTCCATGGGCAAGTTTTTGTGTTGATGTAGTTTTCAGCTCTTGGGGATGAAGACCAAAGAGCACAATTGTTGAACCATATGATAAGGGTGTGTTGAGTTTGATAAGAAACTGCAGACTGTCTGCAGTTTTAAAGTAGCTGTATTATTTTGTATTATTTTGTACCCGCTGGCAATGAGTGCATGTTTCTGTTGCTCCACACCCTTCTCAGCGTCGTCAATGGTTTGGATTTTAGCCATCCTAACAAGCTTGTAGTGGTATTGCATTGTTTTTGTTTGCAATTCTCTAATGATATATGATGCACATCTTTTCATTTGCTTATTCCCACCTGTATATCTTCTATGGTGAGCTGTCCAAATCTTTTGCCCATTTTTCACTTGGACTGTTCATTTTCTTATTATTGAGTTTCAAAGGTTCTTTATCTTGGGTAACTGTCTTTTTGCACATATTTTCTCTTAGTTGTGGCTGTCTTCCAATTCTCTCGACAGTGGCTTTCTGATAGAAGATTTTTAATTTTAATGAAGTCTGACTTATCAATACCTTTTTCGTGGATCGTGCCCTTAGTGTTATATCTAGAATGTTACTGCCAGATTCAAGGTCACCTAGATTTTCTTTTATGTTATATTCTAGTTTTATAGTTTTACACTTTATATTTAGGCCTATGACCGAGTTTAAGTTAATTTTTATGAAGGTTGTAATATCTGTATCTAGATTAATTTTTTTGGCATGTGACTGTCCAGTTGTTCCAATGCCATTTGCTTAAAAGACTATCATGTCTCAATTGAATTGCCTCTTTTTCTTTGTCAAAGATCAGTTGACTATATTTGTGTGGATGTATTCATTTTGTTCCATTGATCTGTTTATTTTTTCACCAATACCATGCTGTCTTCATTACTGTAATTTTATTGTAAGCCTTGGTGCTAGGTAGCATCAGTCCTCTGACTTTAGCCTCCTCAATATTTGGCTATTTGGGATTTTTTGCCTCTTTTTATGAACTTTAGGATCCATTTATTATCCACTAAATAACTTGCTGAGATTTTGATTGAGACCACACTACATCTATAGATTAAGTTGGAAAGAAATGACATATAAAGTATAAAGTCTTCCTATCCTGAGGATGGAATATTTGTTTATTTAGTTCTTTGATTTTGTTGATCAGAATGTTATAATTTTCCTTGTATAATTTTCCTTGTATAGATCTTGCATTTTTTAGACCTATGTACTTTTTGCAAAACTAATGTAAATGGTATTTTTTAAATTCAAATTCCACTTGTTCATTGCTGGCGTATTGGAAAACAATTGACTTTTGTATATTGTCTTTGCTATAATTGTTCCAGGAATCTTTTGTTGATTATTTCAGATTTTCTACATAAGGCAATACTATCACCTATGAATAAAGACAGCTTTATGTCCTCCTAATCTGTATATATGTTATTTCCATTAACTGTTTTATTGCATTAGGTAGGACTTCCAGTATGATGTTGAGAATGATTAGTGAGAGGAGACATCCTTTACTTGTTCTTTTTTTTTTTTTTAAATATATTTTTTTAAATTTTTATTTATTTATGATAGTCACAGAGAGAGAAAGAGAGGCAGAGACACAGGCAGAGAGAAGCAGGCTCCATGCACCGGGAGCCTGACGTGGGAATCGATCCCAGGTCTCCAGGATCGCGCCCTAGGCCAAAGGCAGGCGCCAAACCGCTGTGCCACCCAGGGATCCCTACTTGTTCTTGATCATAGAGGGGGAAGCATCTAGTTCCTCAACATTAAGTATCGTGTCATTTTAGATGTTCTTTATCAATCTGAAAAAGTTCCTCTCTGTTCCTAGTTTGCTGATATATATATATATATATATATAGAATATATATATATATCAGCAATATATATATATATATACCTCTAGACTGTTGATATATTGAATTGTATTTATTGGTTTTTGTATGTTGAAACCAATCTTGAGTATCTGGAATAAATCCTGCTTGCTCTGATGGTATAATTTTTATTCACAGTGTGTTTTGTTTTTTTTTTTAATTGTGACATTTAAAAATTGAGACCTTCCCCAAATTTATTTTGGGCTTTTTGAAGAATAAGAATGGCCGTCTTTTAACTTATTACTCCACATGGCAACAATCTGCTGGAGCTGAGTAGCTATTGCTACTTGCGAACTTTACCACAGTCTTTGCAACTCTTGATTGCTCTATATTCAGTTGCTTTGCTCATTTGCATTGCTTGCCTCAAAGGGACTCAAGCATACTCATGCCTCAGAGCCAATGCACATGCTCCAAGTGCTTATGTTACTGGACCTATGGGTTGCTTAAATCTTTTCACATTGAGTCTCTTCATTCCTTTGCACTTGTAACTCTGTTATATTCTTCCCACTTTTTACATGAATTCTCCTTTTACCACCTTTTAAAAGTCAAAATTCATTAAAATCCCACCATTGACCTTTTTTTCTCTCTACATACTCACATAGGTGATCATCCTCTCTTGGTGGTGTCCTTGGCAATAAATGGAATGTAGTAGTAACCACATACTATGACATGATGAACCTCAAATATATACTAAAAGAAACCAGAAACAAAGTCACATATTATTTCATTATAATATTATATGTCCCATAATGGCCAATCAGTGGTTTTCTAGGGCTAGGATTAGGAAGAAGGATTGACTATAAATGAGTACTGAGAAGCTTTTTGGGATAAATAAATGGATTATAATTATAGTTGTATTATTGTATAAATTTAAAAAATAATTTAATTATACACAGCGAATGTATTGTATAAATTATATATCAATAAAGCTGTTAAAATAGCAATTGCTAGTCTTTTTCTATGCACTTATAAAGCACAGTGGGTCTAAGTAAGGAGGCCCAGTACACACACCTAATAAATATTAGGGTTAGCATTTGAATCCAGATAGTCTCTGTTCAGGGTACCTGAAAGCAATTTTCATGAACTACCTGATTTTTAATCCCTAGTATAACCTTATGAGATGGTATGTTTAATAAAATTTTCTCATTTTACAGATAAGAAAATAGCCCTAAAGATGAAATAACTTGACCAAGATCATAGAGCTAGGTTTAGCTGGAAGAACAGAAACTTGAAGAGATTGACTTATAACTTACATCCATAATCTTTTTGAGTTAATTGACTAAGAGGCAATTATCCCAGAAGCATCAGATAGCCTATATTTATGAATAACTCGCAGGGGTGATAGTATTATAGGTGTGAAATCCAGAAAACTGAAGTGGCCTGATGTTTTACTAATAACTTGTGGGGTTGCCTTACTGGAATCAAGAACTTGACATAAAGAATAATGCCTAAGGCTAAGTAACTGTCTGTGAATAGACCTGTGGCCTGGGAGGGAAAGGTCAGGCTTCTTTTAACTTGGGTGAGAATAATCCCTTATTTTCCAGAATTAATCTTATGATGGAACTGACTGGTTCCTAGTAGTGTTTTGGTAACTATGTCATGTACCAAGAATCTGTAGCTTGTCACTGTTAACTTGAGATATTTTCTAGACTAATCTAAAATCTCCTGAACTGGTCACTATACACAGTAGCCACAGTTAATAAGAATTATATCTCATAGTTACTGAGTGATTACTATTTAACACATTCTGTGTTTTCCTGCTATCAACTCATGAGTATTTACAAAAACCCTAGTTGCTGGCTACTATTATAATTTCTCTTCATTTTTCAGATGAAGGAACTGAGGCATAGTGAGAAGTGAGACCGAGTTACTTATTCAAGGATACTCAGTAAAGTAGCAAAGCTAGTCTTTGAGTCTCAATAATTAATAACTACAATAAGCTTACATCTCAAGGGCATAAATCCCTAGAAGAGACAATCTCCGGGGGGAGGGGTGGTCCTCATTTATTCATTCTTTTAGTATCTATTGATTATCAACTCTGTTACGTAGTATACTAGGACACTGCTGATAATTAAATGTAGTTTTAACTATGTAAATTTTATGAATGAACATAATCTTTCAATATATCCTTTCCTTTAAGATTTTGAGTGGATTATTCAAGAGTAGTTTTTATATTTTAATTACTTTTTTATCCCATCATCTTCCTCTTGTTTTGAAAAACATAAAAACAATATAAATTTAACATGGTGTAATAGTAGTAATAATAATCTTCAGAGCATTTTCATCTTCTTACTATTTTTTTAATGTGTGTGAATTAATGACAGTTAAATATATAAAAGAGGAGCAAAAGAAAAAAAAAAAGTTCATTCAGTACATCCCACTAGTCATTCCCTATGAATAATTCCCTGTGGTATTTTGGCAAAGACAGGCTCTTGTCTAATTTTAAATGACTCAATTGAAGAAGCTTCAGCTGGAGGTTGATTCTAGAGGCTAATGGACTTGCTATGAAAGGTTTCTAACATTTAGCCTAATTTTCCACTCCTTAAAATTTTAGAGCATTACTTCTAATTACTTTCTGTAACCTACTCAGCCTCTGCTGCCTCTTTGGTTCACACTATTTGTGACTCACTGTCCTTCTAGATAGGTATTATGTCTTCCCACTGTGAATTATTTCCGAGTGAAGCATAGGTTTTATCTTTACATGGGCCGGTAGTTCCTATATTGAGAGATAATTGTATATGCCTCCTCTTTGATTTTGCGCTGTTATGCATAAATGTACCAAATTTGATATTAATCTTTGATTTACATTTGTAAATTTCAAATCTTTGAATTCTAACAGTCTGAACGATGCCCATTTACTAAATTCATAGGTGTGAAATCCAGGTCCAGATTACCCAATTTTCTAATACACAGCAGATCTAAATGCTTTTCGTATTTTCCATAGACGCATGTCCAGATAAAAACATTTTTAAATGGATATTGAATAAATGTTTATATAGATTTTAGGCATGTGAAGTCTAGTGCCACTTTTCAAAAGGGAAATAATGATCAAGTGGAAACCAAGATTTTTTTTTTTTTTTTTTTTTTACTAAGAAATGTGAATTTTCTAGAAGCTGTCAGTAAACAGTTTATTCTTATGGACATGCTTCTTTCCACCTTTACATAGAAACTCTTTGGTAGTCTAAATAATTTTACTGTTTGTTTCCTAAAACAGCTGGCAGGCTTTCAGCATTAAAAATAATACATTGAGGCAAGATTCTTTCATGAAGAAATTTCTTTATCTTGCTCATCTCTTATCAATACCTTACATTATATTCTGTGTATTATAACCCTTTCACCTCATAGCCATTAGCTGCTAGTGCTAGTCTGTGTTTTAGACAGAAACATTCAAGAAGAGGGATTTATTGTAAAGTTTAAACATACATTATTTAGTGGAAATTGTATATGTTATATAACATGATATATATTGTTTCAGGGGAAATGCTATCTAGTTACTACCTTCCACAAAGCTTGGTGGTGATTTTTCCTTATTTCTACTCACACACTATCATGGAAAGTGCTATCTGGCCACATCTGAGACTCAGAGCTGAGGGATATACATGTTGGAACAAATCCTTGATTAGCAGAGTCCCATACTGAGCTGCAGTCTGCTCTCCTATGTCCCTGCTGAGAATTATTGTGCAAAGGTTTGTCTTGACAGGCAGTCCTATAAAAACTGGAGCTTATCTGCTATATTGCTTTGATATTTCAATCTAAATTGGATAGATTTTACTCTTTGACACTTGGTATATTGTCTTTCCTTTGGATATACAGCTTGTGGCTATATTAGCATTTTGCTATAGCAATTCCCACATTAAAGTAATACTGCTCCTTAGTGTTCTTTAGAATAAACCCAAAGTGTCACATTTTAGGGCAGGTGAAATATAATTGATATCCTTTAATTACTTAAAAATCTCTGTACACCCTAGTAGCAGTTGAAGAAGCTGCGTCTGCCATAACCAGGCCAACTCATTATGGCCAGGTACTAATAAATACTCTTCTCTTTGTCTAATCTGTGGTTCCCAAATTTGAGCATGCATTGGAATCATTTGGAGGGCTGGTAAAAACACAGGTTACCATCTCCATCGTCAGAATTCCTAATCTGAAATCTGGGATAGGGCCCAACATTCTGCATTTCTGACAAGTTCCCAGGTGATGCTGGTGCTTCCAATCTAGAGATCACACTTTAAGGACTGGGTTGTAGAGTATTGTTTAGCCACAGTGCTTGAAGCTGTGAATGGGCCAGATCTCTTCTTGGGCCCGTGCTGGAGGACCACTGAACTAATATGCTGATTGGCAAGCTCATTCTGTAATGGAGCAGATGGCAAATATTATAAGCTTGTGGGCTAGACAGTCTCTGTTGCAACAACTCAACTCTGCTGTTATAGTAGGAAAACTGCCATAGACAATATAGAAACAATGGATGTGGCTGTGTTGCAATACAATTTTATTTACAAAAACAGGACAGGCTAAATTTGGCCCGTGGCCTATAGTTTGCCAATCTGTAATCTAATTCATCAACAAATAACTGGTACCATTCCTAGCTCACAAATTACCTGTATTCTGTATAGTAGCCAGAAATTGTGGTCCAGCTTTGAGCTGAGAGCTCTGAGGAATATAGAGGAAGGGTAAACCTGATTTTTCTACTCTTCTTCAAAAGATTAGATTAGTATAGACTTGAAAAATTTAAATGCCTAGGCTGGAATAAATTTCATGATATAGGTAGATCTTGAAGAATGCGTAGAAATTAGGCAAAAGAGAGCAAAATGTTTCAGGAAGGAAGACCAGAGCACAAGGCATGGAGGGAACACTGTATTCTTCCAAAGAATGGCAAGAAGATTTGTAATATGGAAAGGATTGAAAATGCTAAGGGTCACAGATGACATTTAACATTTACTGTGCGTACCCTCTATGCTGGCGCAGTGATGGGTCCTGGGGGCATAGCTAACCAAGGCATAGTCCTTGCCTTCAAGAACCTCAGGTGGATCAAGATATTAAAAGGAATCCCAAAGCGATATACACTATATATGGAGTTGACAGTCTTAGCTCATGGTGGGCTTTCAATGGGTGTTAATCTGAAAATAAAATTTATATGACTGACAACAGGGTATTTTTCTTAGTTCTTGATCAGTAGAGTGTCTTGAAGAAAATTGTTTTAGGAAAAGTCATCCTCCATAAGCTAGTAAAATGATAACCATATAAAAGAACAACTGTTAGTGGTAATCTCACAGAAACTTTGCTAAGTTGGAGAACAGTGTGTGTTGGGTTGTTCTTTTTTTTTTTTTTTTTTTTTTTGCTTTGTTTTTATAGATTGTGCTTATTAAAATCCAAAACTAGTATATTATGTTTGTATCAAGCCATCATCAGAACTAAGGACAATTTCCAGGGAGTTGTACCGTTTTGTCTTTCTAATATAAATATATGCTATTTAATACTCTGTAAAAGGAAAAAATCTCCATAGACAAGTGGGGCTTGTCTTTTATTTATTTATTTTTTTTATTTCTGAGAATTTGGATGTGTAAGGCCTGAGTAGAGTGTATTATCAGATAGAACATTTAGTGGAGCTGATGGTAGGTGTTGGTATTAGTGTTTGAATGAGATGATCTCTAAGCTTCTTTCTAATTTCAGTGTTCTGACTTTAGATGATATTTGACAGATCCACAAGGAACTAATTCAGGCAAGTTTCCCTAAGAATCTGAGAAAATCACATCCTGAATAATGTATTTCAATACATGAAAATAGATTTTATTTCACTTAGTAAATAGAATCTTGAATAGGTGGTTTGAAAAGCAAAGATTGATCAAAGGCATTATGTTAGACAAGATGAACTATGACTTTTCAGTATCTAAACCATTCTACACAGTTTGATTTTTATTCAAATTCAAGGATGTGGATGACAGCATGCTATTTTTATCTAGTTGGATACCAAGAGAAGGGTGAAGGGTAAATTCTCATGTGACTTAGGTTTTCTGTGATTTCTAGCTTGAAAACATAAGTCTCTGTGAGCACAACAATACCATTTTTATAATGGTGCCTTCATTTTCAGTGTTTAGGGAGAGCAGAAACCTACATTTGTATTAAGACAATAATTGATTTCTTGCACAACCTTGCCCATGGGTAGGATATTGAGGCAGTTTTAAATAAAAATTGAGAGTTAAGTAGCTTATCGTTGCTGTATTGGCCAAGTTAGGTTACTGTTATCAAGAAGCTTTGAAATTGGTGGGGGAAAAAAAAAAGATTTGGATGGGACTTCAAAATTGGATAAATCTAAAGAAACTACATGAAGCATTTTTTTTTTCCCTGAAAGCAGAAGGAATTTAAGATACAGATACAGAAATTTTATTTTATTCTATATTTTGGTAGTTGAGTATATGTCTCATTACTTCCTATTAAGTAAAGGGGAAATGTGTGATTTTCAGATGTGAGAGAAAAGATTAGGAAAGAGAAAGTCAACACAAGTAGTTACAGGCATATGCAATACTGCAATTTGACTTTGAGGAAAATAAATAATAGCTTATTTGGGGGAAATAACTTTAAAGGGAGGATAAAAACACTGTATAGTTTTCAGATATTCCAAAGCTAAGATCAAAATATAAAAATAGGGGAAGTAAAAATAAACAGCTCTATAATTATGTCATTATTAATATCACAGCCCATAAATAGGAAATGTAAAATAACCGATCTTGTAGGAGATATGAAGTAATAGGGAAAGTTCATCAATCTCCTGAAATACTTTATTTCCATTATTGAGCACCTAGTAAGTGTTAGGCAGTGTGCTAGGCACATTGCATACAGTGTCTCTGCTTTTCACAATAGTTCTTCGGATTACCTATTTTCATCCTAATTTTAAAGTGAAGAAATTAATATAGTTACAGAAATAACTCATAGTCACACATGTGTTCAGTGGAGATGCCAGGCTTTCAGTCCCAGCTTTGCTCTTTCTACTACACATTTATTCCTTCGGTTAGCCTTTTCTCTCCCCAAAGAAATAATAAGTCACTTTGTGTCCAGTTATTTTTTCTCTTGTGTATTAGTTTGCTGTGTTTGGTAGTGCATGGCTCAAGGTAAGTGTGCCATTTAGACTAGCTAAATTAAGGCATAAATGTAAACATAAAAACGAGAGCAAGAAAGAAAAGTGTTTGTGTAATTGTGTATACATTTGTCTTTGAAATGTTTTCTTTTTTTAAGTCTTTGCATTCTTGCAAAAAACGAATGAATTTCAGGCTGCTTACAATAAAAAAAATCTACAAAGCATTAACTAAAGAATGAAATTCAGGAGCCAACTGATAAATTATGTAATACAGCTCCCAACTTAAACTGATCACCTCCACTTTTTGATTTATGAACAGGAAATGAGCTTTGACTAATAGGGACCTGGATGAAGAGCCCTGGGTCAGCTTGTCAGAGTCCTGTGTCCTACCAAGACCCTCTGGTTGCACAAGGATCATTCGATTAAAGTAAGACCTAATTACTTTAATTAGAATGTAAGACTTTTACTCTTGAGTCAACTTTTAATAAGGTGACTTGGCATGCCTCTGGTAAGTGACAATAGTTGCTAATTTTGATAGAAAGACCATTATTCTGTGGCAAATGCTTATGTATTTCAATTTCCATTCATTATTTATTTCATGGACTTGAAGCCATTTCTTTGGATAGCATTATTTAAATATTTTAATTCCATTGTGGCTATTCAAATTGGCACCCTTTTCTTGTCCTTGTGGTATCAAATCACTTTTATATAACTATAAATTGTATAAGTAATCAAATTAGTGTCTCTCTCTCTCTCTTTTAGTTGAAGTTGGCCCACTGGTTTTACTAAAAAGGAACAATGCACTTTGTGCCATGGTCCAGCATGACTCTGCATTGCTTATTTATTTCAAGTTTATACAAGTTACCTTTTTGGAACCTCTGCCTATATATGGTCACATATAGACTGATGACCTTCCAGTTAGGCTTTAGAGTTTTCATATACATTTATTGTTTATTGTTTCATATACATGTATTGTTTATTGTTTTTCCTGGAATACTTTTACTTTGAGGGGATGATGCCAGTGTGTGATTGAAATGCTTTTCTGTAAAGCACTAGCAGCAATTAATGTTCAAATGCTGGTTTAGGCTTACTACCCGTGAAACTTTACAGATTCTCAAGGCAGCAAAGAACTAAGAGCTAAGAGTTCCAAGGAGATCCAGCATGGCCACCAACACACTGGCATGGGGGAGCTTGGTCCTTGTCTCACGGAGTCCAAGAATGAATTTCACGGACAAGAGAGAGTGAGCAAAGGGATGGAAGTTTATTAGGCAGAAACAAAGAGAAAGCTCTCAAAAGTAGGGGGGCTCCCAACAGAGTTGCCACTAAGGGCTTTTTTGGTCTTTTTTAGTAAATTTCTGGTCAATATCAGAGTGGATTTGTAAATTTTATGTCTATAGTTAGAACAAACATGGTGGGCTTGGAACAAACATTTCTTTAGAAACATCAAGAGCACAAACAAGGTGTTCCCTTCGTTCTGGTTAATGCCTCCTCCGTAGTATTTCTCTACATCTGGGGTTTCTGTGAGCCTAGTAGCCAGTAAAGGGCGACATTTAGCTCCTAACATTTTGGAGCTAGGGAGCCAGGTTTATTTTTTCCTGTTTTTACTGTCTTATCTCTGTTTCTTTTGGGATAGGTAGGAGCCTGACTCTGGGCCTTTCCCTTATCTTTCCCTGCCTAGCCCCGTCTGCCTCTAACTCGTTCCTAAAGTCAATACTAGAATGGACAAATCATTTAATCTTCTGAGTATTCCCATAGTTCTGAATTAGAAGGAGTCAGACTAAATCAGGGAAAGGTGACAAATTAATGTGCCTTGAGGTTAGACATATACTATAAAAGTATGGAGTCCCTGGGTGTGAGGCAGTAAGGAATGGTTAGCCTGTGGGGAAGGGGGCTGTGCCCTCTTAAAGCCACTCAGATCCCAACGCTTTTAAGGTGGACAAAGAAGTAAACTGTGTAGTATATAGGGGAGTGGAAAGCAAGAGGAGGATTAAATTTGGCCATTGGATTGAATAAATTCTAAGATCATTTTCAATTCAATACATGGTTATAAAATTTTGTTTACTATGTAAAACACTTAAAATTTGTGTAGCATCTGTTGAGGTCTATATGTGTTCCTTTTTAAATAATTGAAGATAAACAAGTAACATAAAAAAGTCTCTGGGTTGAATTTCCCCTTTAATTGCACATTAGAATTAGGAGCAAAAATGATTTGACTGTAAAATATTTAAATGATTCAACAGTTTAATTTTTTTTAGGTGTTTCTTGTTTTGTTTTTAGTCAATTGACCTGGAATGAGAGTTTTGAATCTAGTAGGATAATCCAAGAATAAAACCTAGCCTGTAGGTTACTGGTTAGTAACTTCTCTATTAGTGAGTAGTTTCACTAAAAAAGAAAAAGGAAGAAAGAAAGAAAGAAAGAAAGAAAGAAGAAAGAAAGAAAGAAAGAAAGAAAGAAAGAAAGAAAGAAAGAAAGAAAGGAAGGAAGGAAGGAAGGAAGGAAGGAAGGAAGGAAGGAAGGAAGGAAGGAGAAAGAATCATGTGAACATCTAAAAGAGAGTCATACAACATTTTTGTGACTACTTTCATATTCTTTAAGGAGTGTTTAGAAGTTGTATTTTCTTTTGATTGATACTTTTATATTTTAAAACAAATGTTCTATATGGAAAAATTTAAATTATATGTTAGAAAATATACTAATTATGTTAGAAAATAAGTGTAAGTATACTTCAAGTTCCATCAGTTTTTGCCCTTTTTGTATTTTCCTTTTTACAACAGTAGCACATATTTATTTCTTTTTATCACCTTTACTGCCTTAAAATAAACCTATATTTTAGCTGAGAAAATAAGTATATTTTATTAGATGCTAATGACAATTAGGCAGCAAGCCTAGTTGAAGGTGGGAAGTAGGCCAAGTCAATATACTCTGGGAGTCCTATCTATTCTCTTTGGCTCAATTTAAGTCAGAATTTATGTCTACAAGAAAATTGAACCCATGACTGCAGGGAGCCACACATGTTGACCCAGTGACAAAGGAAGAATTAGAAGAAACTAGAATTTTTATGCCTTTAGGTGGGCCCTTCCAGTAGCTTCTTTTTTCTACATTACGTGTACAGCTTTTCATTTCAGAATCATATGTATTTGTAGACCTATTCAAGCTACTTCAGGTATGATTAGTTTTGAGAATGGGTACATTGTTTGAGTCATGCATCTATCTTTCAGATAATTTTTCCAAGTGTTAGCACAAAGTGTTACTGAAATAATATTTTAAAAATGTATTACATGTTATGGTCCAGCCATGTTGTAATAATTTTAAGTATTTACTCTTCATTGCTTTGATAGCCAAGTCAAACTTGAAGTACTTAGACATTGATACTCAGACTGATTAGAACTGGTTAGATTTGTTCCTTGACTTTAAGTACAAGATCTTTTTTTTTTTTTTTTTTTTAACCCCAGATATTCATGATGTCCCTTGAAGTCTCCACATATTGTGAAAAATAAGAATAAACATATATGTGAAAATATTAGCAGATGCAATTTAAGGTAGGCTGAACAGGGAGGTTCTCTACTGATGCTATCTTACATCCTATGATCTTATTTTAGCTAGGCATCTAAAAAAATTACCAGATGAATAAATTTTCTTTATTCTCTTTAATGAATACAGTCCTATATGTTTATGAATAAATTCATGAATATTTATCTTCAGTGCTTTAGTAACACATAGAGTATATGGATAAAGTAGATATTTAGACAACAAACTCAATTATTCCTTTATTATCCTTCTAGGTTTATAGAGTTAATGACAAGAATGTCTAATCTATTGCTGGGATCACTGATTCCCAACATTAAAACCAAGTAATGCAAACTCTAAATTGAGACAGTTAATCGCCACCCTTCTTGTATGTCTACTTCATCCATGGTTCTGAAACTAAGAACCCTCAGATTTTAATTCCTTTCATGCGACCAAAGGCTCTGATATGCACTTAACATGAGTTCACCTTTAGCGTTTGACATTTGTTATGCAAGGCTTTCAAATGGAGTGTTTAATTAAAATTAAAGTGCCATTGTTTTTAATAACCCAGAAAAAATGGGTATTAATTAAATTAAAAAAAAAAAAAAGACATGACAGTGGATTTAAGAATACTGTAGCTCCTGTGCGAATATTGGAGTTGTTTGAAAAATTTTATAAAACATTCTTATTATCAAAATCTAATTTAAGGTTTAATGATGCAGTAAAGTTGAGATGTTCACAAAGAAACCAGAATAATAACAGTAAAAATTTAGCCATAGCTTAGTACAATCTAACCAAAATTTTCTGGTCAATTAGATTTGATTGTGTTAAAGAGTGACAAACTACAAAAGTAATTAGAAATCATGTATTAGTGAGTGGTTGGATGCTGGAGCCTGTTACAGGCATTTTTATGCTTCCTGAGATTTGTCACCCCTTCCTGGGTCCCTGTAAACCGAAGCACATGTGGTTATGACAAGCGTATTTTTTCATGAGAAGGTTCTCACTAAACTGTTTGATAAATGTGATTTGTTACAGAATTTCTTCTCTTACTTTTCTGGTGCGACAATCTTTTGCTTAGAGTATAAGACTAATAATAATAATAAAAATAAGACAGTTAAATGATCTCACAGAAGCATATATATGTAAAAATAAAACCTAGTATCATAAATGGCCTTATAACACTCAGGAGCTGTTCATTTCTAACCCATTTATATAGAATCTTACCGATACTCTAAGTCTTAAATGAGAGAAAAAGAGAAGGAAAAACATTGATGGCAAGTTTCTTAAGGTTCTTGTCATGATCTGTCCTAAAGTACTCCCACACCCACAAGTAATTTCATCTAAACAGTGGTTTTTCTGGTTAATCTCAGTGTGAGATTAGCTTTGTTAGGAAAAGATTTGTAGTCTATTTCTTTTAAAGTACATTTTAATAAAATCATTAAAATATTTTGTCTGGGCTATAATATAATTCATAATTATAAATATTTAAATTTTATTGTACTATTTCTTGTAAAAATAATTTTTGTATTAGATTCCATCCTTAGAGCTGAGGTTATATTACTTTTTAATATTTTCTTTACAAATGTATTTTTCTCAGTAGACTCACTTGAAATAGTTTCCTTTCTAATGAAATAAAAGAAAATAACAATATTTATGTGGGGAATAAGAATTCATCCATGAAGAGCTAAGTGATATTTTAAGGGTGAAGACCCCAACTCATTAACTTTTTATTTTATATCATTTTATTTGTTTGAGAGAAAGAGAGCACTCAAGCAGGGGGAAGGGCAGAGGGAAAGGGACAGAAGGACTCTGGGCTGAGCTCTGAACCTGACATGGGCTCAACCTCACAAACCTGAGCTGAAGAGTGGGATGCTTAGCCTGATGGAGCCACTCAGGTGCCTCCCTTTTTATTTTTATATAGATAAATCAATTGTTAGTTATTTCTCTCCTAATTTAATAAGTTTTTTTAAAGTGTTTTGCATCTAGTTTTTGAAGTACATTTCAAAGATACCAGCTTTTAACCATATTAATCAGCTTCGCAGCAATTCATTTAGTACTTGATGCTAAAAATTACCTTTACACAAGTGGCTTCATATTTTTTTTAATGTTCACATATCTATTTTATTTTTTTATTTT
Source organism: Canis lupus familiaris (assembly GCF_011100685.1). Taxonomy (NCBI): domain Eukaryota; kingdom Metazoa; phylum Chordata; class Mammalia; order Carnivora; family Canidae; genus Canis; species Canis lupus. Next base: position 38,916,423 of record NC_049255.1, read on the forward strand.
TTTTAATTGGAGATGGCTTCATATTCTACGACTGAAAGAAATCTGTAAAGTTTCTTTGCAATGGAAGGAAATTGTTATGCCTTGACACACGGTTTCTTACTAACTTACATGGTATGAATTTTATACTTTGTATATATAGAAGTGCTTTCTTGTCCTTGAAACAGCTTTTTATATTTACATTTCCAAGAAGAATAATTCTAAAATTGATTTCCTTTTTTCAAGCTAAATGTTCACCTTTCAAATAAAATGTTGTAACCTGCGAAACTCATTCACTTATTTATATATAAAATGTATATATTAATATTTAGAAAAAAAAAAAGTACTCTAAAATTCTCCAAAGACAATTTTATAGGGTTACGTTTGGTGGGCCGATCTTCTATGTCCTGCACTATCTTGGGTATTAGAGGAACAAAGTTAATTACACTACACTGCTTTCCCTCAGGCTTTTCACTGTTTATTGGGGATACAAATAATTATAGTGCGCTGAGGTAATGTGAGCATGTAAAAAGTAGCACAAAGTTAGGAATATTGTTTTCGTTTGTTTTGTTTTGTTTTTTAACTTCCAAATACTTGTAGCCCAGATCAATATCTTTGGCTTCAGATCAAATTCAGATCATATAAGACTTATATGCATGTGTGTTATTACCTTAACATTAAAATATGGAATATAGGTATTTATTTGAAGTTATATATTATTTCGTATTTACTCTTCTGTTTCATAATCGCTATTAAAACAGAGTTGCAGAATAGTTAAAAGTGGCAATTAGTAATTAATGGGACTAATTTAACAAATCATATGTATGAAATATAACAATATTTTTATTTTATTCTGTCCTCTGATAGAACAATTCATTTGAACTACTTTTTGGAACTTTATTGCACATCTAAATTTCATAGATTATATTGCAAACTTAAACTTGGAATTATAAGTGGAAAATGTAAACACAAAAGAACTAAGTGAACAGTTGTTACCCGTATTTAATGCAGAATAAGGAGACATCTTTCTGTCTCTTGATATAATAGGATATTTTTGTTATTTGTTTCTTTTTCTAATAATCCTTCCCTTAGCTGCCGACCTCCTTTAGGTCATCCTTTCAAGTCACACTAAAATTGAATATAGTTACATGTAACATTTACTTTGATTTGAAGCTCTGCCCTCATCAAGACCTTATTACACTTTTTTTTTTTTTGAGATTGTATTTATTCATGAGAGACACAGAGAGAGAGAGAGAGGCAGAGACACAGGCAGAGGGAGAAGCAGGCTCCATGCAGGGAGCCCGATGTGGGACTCGATCCCAGGACCCCAGGATCATGGCCTGACCCAAAGGCAGACGCTCAACCACTGAGCCACCAGGAGTCCCTACACTAATTCTTTGTATCAGCTCATTGTGGTATCACAAGGCTAAATATCCTCTCAAAAAATTTTTATTTTCATTATGTTGGATTTTACTTACTTGAAGCAGTCCGTATTTAGACTTGTTAGAATTAGATTCCATATCTATCGATTCATTTAATACCTGGAGGCTGGTGCTGCAGACAAGCTGTGTCAACCAGGCCTTTTGCTTGTATACATTTACCATAGAGGCTATTCCTGTCAAAAATATTCACCATTTTTGAAAACTTCAGAGCACATTGTATGGTAACATAATTTAAACCTGTCTTTCTCAGGGACAGTGTTTGTAAAGTACAGAGATGATACAAACTTATAAAATTGACAAACAGTCTTCTTTAACTTGGCTACTCTTTCTTGCTGTTTTTTTTTTTTTTTTATTTTATAGTACTTTCTGAGTTTGTTTCAGCCTAAAGATTAAACAACTCAGATGCAATCATTTTTTTCTAGATTCCTTATGGCCGTTCACAGTTCATCTGATTTAGAGAAAGCACCCATAAATGTCTATTTTATTTTAATCCTTTTCTTCTTACCTTTAGTATATTTCCAAATTAGTGAAAAACATCATTCTTGTTTCATACTTTCAAAATGAATTTATGACAGGCCAAGATTTTAATCCTTTTGTATGGCCAGTGACATGATAGCTATCCTGTAGGCTCTGTCTAAGGAGAATTTATTGTTTTATTTCTATAAAGTCCAAAATCTCCTTTGTACTTCTGCACTTTGACATAACTGAAAAATGATCAAAAGCTATCATTATGAAATCCTCAATTTCACAGTTGGCAAAACACACACCCTTGGTGCAGTGTTGTATATAAGGTGTGCAGAAAACATTTAGCAGGTACTACCTTTGCATTTTCTTTGGTCAGAAATTTATTGGCTGATTGGAATTTGTCAAAATTTATATTTGCATAGTCTGTCAAAAACGTAGATAGAGGAGTGTGGTAGTCAGAATAATGTCCCTGCAAGATTTCCAAGTCTTAATCCCTGGAATATATGAATATATTGTGTTACATGACAAAAGGGGGATTAAGGTTGCTAATCAGTTGACTTTAAGACAGGAAGAATATGGGCACCTGGATGACAGGGTCAGTTAAGCCTTTGACTCTTGGTTTCAGCTCAGGATCTCAGGGTCATGAGGTCAAGCCCTGCATCGGGCCCCTTGCCCAGCACCAAGTATGCTCAAGACCTTCTCACTCTCTCCCAGTCAAACCCCCCCCCCCCCCGCCACTGTCTCTTTCTCAAATAAATAAATCGTCAAAGAAAAAGATAGGAAGAATATTTGTGATTATCTAAGTGTCCCCAGTGTAATCACAAGATTCTTTAAGTATGGGCGAGGGAGGGAGAAGAGTCAATGTCAGACTGTTGTGGTCTATGGGACTCAATCAGCCATTGGTTGTTTTGAGGATGTGAGGAGGTACCAGGCAAGGAATGGAGGTGGCCCCTAGAAGCAGGAAAAGTCAAGAAAATATATTCTCCCCTGGAGTCTCTAGAAGGGGAATTCAGTTATGCTAGTACTTTGATTTTTAACCCCAGTGCCTTACCCAGTAATAGTCATTTCAGGATCCCGACCTCCTGAACTGTACAATAATGAATTTCCATTATTCTGTGCCATTAGGTCTGTGGTGATTTGTTGCAGGGCAATAGGAAATGAATGGGCAAAGTCTATTTCTTATTTGGGTAAGATACCAGCATTATTTGTTTTAGGTTTTCTGTGGTTTTTTAATATCTTCATATAAACCTGGAAGATTTGAAACCAACAAAGCACCAAAGAACTAGAGGAAATTTTTTTTTTTTTTTAGAGGAAACATTTTTGTTGTGATTCAGTACATCACTGGATAGACCAAGAAAAGTGTGTATATTAATAAGGTCCAGTTAAATCTGGTTTATGGTATAGTAAGTCAACTTACCTATTCCTAATTTCTCCTTTTGTTTGCCCATGTGGCTGTAGTCTCTGAATCAAGAAACATAGATTTATTTATTTTTATAGAATATTCAAGTGGATCAGAGATGTGCATTTATTCTTGCAGGTGCCCATAGGCTAGTACAGGGACTGGTTTGAGCATTGATGTATTTTGGGGAGATGTAAAAAACAAAACAAAACATATGACTGATTTCTAAGTACTTCCCTGTTTCATCTAGGACTGTGTGAATTTAGACTCCTCTGTGCTTTTGCACAACCCTTTCCTACCATGGCCATTCCCAAATTCCTTCTTACCTATTGTATAAAATGCTTGGTCTTGGTTAAGTACCTTTCTAATACAATTACATGTGTCTTTCTGTTAAAATAATATAGTCGTCTGGGTTATACTGACATCGGTGTTATAATCATTCTCATTTCATTATCTTAACTCTTAGAAAACATGATCAAAGTATTCACAATATATATAGCTTAAAATTAAGCTAGCGTTACTTCAATGCAAAGCATACAGTTGATCCACAGGCAAGTGAAAGATGAGTGTTAATGCTCATGATTACAGTGCACTTGGGTTGCACATATAAGTCTCATCACTCAGTGCTACAACAATGGAGGTTTCATTTTTATTAACTGCAAATCATAGTTGCCAACCAGCAGTTGGGTAAAAAAAAAAAAAAAAAAAAACAGCCAACTACAGTTGCCACAGTAGTAGACAGTGACTACTGAAAATGGATAGTCTATGTCCTATCTATTTGAAACTAAGTAGAGTGTTACTTATTGCTTCAATTTTTTGAGCTGCCACATGGGTTTTATAAGTTTCCCCTAACCTTCTGCACCCATTGCTGAAAACCAGCATATTTTGCATCCCGAGGAGTTTCCCGGGACCTAAGGATTTCAGTGCTCAAACCAGAGAAGTGCCAGGCAAACCTGAAATTAGTGGTCATCATAAAACCAGTGGATAGCTTTAAGATATAATTGATACTCAACATCCTTAAAGTCTCCTTTCTCATATGTGTGCTTACAATATATTTTCTATCTTGATGTACTGCAGTAAACTGGTCAAACCAAAAATGTAGGAATCGTCATATTATTCTTTATCTTAATCCTTTTTCCAATAATTCAGTAAGTCCTACGACCTATATTTTTAAAAATATTTTATTTATTGAGAGCGGTGAGAGGAGAAGAGGGTGAGGGACAAGCAGACTCCGCATTGAGCACAGAGTCCCACTCAGGTCTCCATCCCAGGAGCCTGAGATCATGACCTGAACCAAAACCAAGAGTCGAACACTTAACTGACTGCTCTAGTTCTAAGCATATTTTAATTTTTTTTTCATTTTCCATTTTATTTTTTGCATATTGAATGCCTCCTCATGGTTCCAAAAATTCTCGATATGAGAAGAGGTACAGGGAAAAGTCTGTTCCTTTCCTTCTTGACTCCAGTCTTTCCAGTTTCCACTCAGACTAAAGTAGCGCTTATTAGTTTCATGTGAATCTTTACAAATATACATGCAAATATAAATCCTGTTTTTTTACTTTGTTTCCCTTGGCAATAATCACTGTGATTTGGAAATAAGAATGGGCACCATAGAGCATACGGTCAGTTCTGAAAATCACTGGGGTAAATATTGCCAGCTTACTACCCCAAGGGTAAAAAACCAAAAACCTTGAATTAGGTCCTGGTTCAGCTCTTTAGGTGTGGCTCCCTAGTTTTTGTGCTGCGGAGATTTTGGCTTTACCTTCTAGAAAGATCTTCCATTTCTATCTTCGTCCTTTTATATAAAGAAAACATTGGGAATAATCCACTTATTGGTGGCTAAGCAGTTTTGCCTGCCTGCCTCTTCCCAACAGAAAGTTGGAAGCTTAGAGGTATTTTATGTCTCACCTGGTTGTAGTATCTTTGCAAGTACAACTCTCTCAACTATCGTTTATCCCCACAGTGTGATTGTTCCATCCTCTGTATGTGACAAAAGCCATTTGACTCTCTGGGATAGTCTATACATATGATTACATTTTGACATCTCTAGTTAGTAACAGTTTTACCTTTTCCTTTCCAAAATACTTATTTATAACTTCCTTTTTGTGATTTTTTTTTGGGGGGGATAGTATTTTAGTACAGTGTTAAGTAATATTGGTAATGGGGGCTTCTGTCTTGGTTCTGATTTCATTGGTAATGCTTCTGGTGTTGCTCCATTAAGCATGATAGTGGCTTTTGGACTAAGCTAGGTTTATTTTATTGTATGGAGGAAATTACTACCCAAATCTATATTATTGAGTTTTTAAATTTAAAAAGTGGTTATTGAATTTGACAAATGTTTTTTTCAGCATTAACAAAGACAATTTAATGTTTCTTAGATCCATTAATATTATTAAAATAAATTTTATTAAAAGATTTCCTAATGTTGAAAATTCTTAGATTTTTGGAATAAACCTCCCTTAGTTATGACGTATGATTCTTTTTATTATGTGTATACATGGGTTAAGTTTGCTAGTCTTAGGATTTTGCTTTGATATACATAAGTGATATTGATTTGGGGATTTGATTGCATATATGCAATCTTTGTTGTATCAGGAAGTTTTCTTCTTTAACCTATTATATGGAAAAATTTTAGAAGCACTAAAATTGTTGGATCTCTAAAGACTTAAAAAAAATTCCCTATGCAATCCTGTGGGACGATGTTTTAGGATTTACCTCTTGACAAATTTCCACATTCTATGTAAATCAATCTTTAGATTTTTCATCTCTTCTGAGGTCAGTTTTAGCAAATTATATTTTCTTAGAAAATTATCCATTTTATTTGGATTTTCAGATTTATTTACGTTGTGTTTAGCAACATACTCTATTTTTTAAAACTTATTCTGACTGGTTATTTTTATTTTATCATTTACTCATTTTTGCACATTACTATTTTTTTTTTTTTTACAAAAATAGGTTCATTAGTGATTTTTTTCTTTCAAATAACCAGCTATTGAATTTAATTCTATTTTCAGTTTTCTTATATGCTTTTTCTTTAACAGTTTGTTCTCTTTTGCTTCATTACAGTTTCCTATTCCTATTCAAATTCTTACAGTAGATTCCTAATTTATCCTCATTGATTTTTATTTATTTATTTATTTATTTATTTGTTTGTTTGTTTACTTATTTATTTATTTTTTTGATTTTTTTTTTAATTTTTTTTAATGGACAAAATACTCAAGAAAAATAATTCTCCTTTGAGCAATTTGTTTAACTTTTAAGAACTACATTTTACAGGAGCAGTGGGAGTTACATACTCTCTGCTATGTATATGTATATGTATATGTATGTAGTTTAGTTGTAGGTATATGTATACGTAATTATCTATAGAGGCATAAAACAGCATGGCATGTTTTGCTGGAATTAATCATTTCAGTGGGATACTAATCATAGATTAAACCTAGCCATATCACAAAAGGCCTCTTTATAGATTTAATGGTATATATGCTGATATTAACTTTTTCCATGAATATAACTTTTGTGATCTATGATTAACACATATGTATATTTGTGTTTATATATATATATATGCATATATATGCATATATATATATATATGCATCTTTAATAATTTGCTAATAAATTTACTTTCTTGTTGATCTCATTTTCCTTTTAGGATTTTATTCTAAAATTAGAGAGGAAGGTTAAATGGCCATGTGAGTTTTAAATTTTTTTCTCCTTTATAATCTTAAAACACATTTTCAAATGTTTTATTTATAGATTTATTCATTTATTGATTTATTGATTTATCGATTTATGGGGAGGAAAAGGCAAGTATTGCTTCCTAAAATCACAATTTTTTTAATTAAGAGTACTGCGAGGGACTGAAGAGTTATATAACCTCTGACCATTAGGGACACCAAGAAGGAATGGATGCCAAGATTTAAATGTGTGTGCCTGTGTGTGTGTGTGTGTGTGAGAGAGAGAGAGAGAGAGAGAGAGAGGAAGCTTAAAGTTGTTTACACATCTCCTCTCTTACCATTGGTTATACTTTGTTTCAACAAAAATGACTGCTATGGACTAAATTGTATACCACAAAATTCATAAGTTGAAACCTTACCTTCCAGTGTGATGATATTTAGAAATAGGGCTTTTGGCAGATAATTGGATTTAGATGAGACCATGACAGTGGGACTTTTATGATGTATTACTGCCTTTATAAGAAGAGCTTGCTTCCAGAGAGCTTGCTTTTTTTTCTTGCTATCAGAGAGCTTGCTTTTTTTCTACCCACATTCACTATGTACAAAGGGGGGGTCCGTGTGAGTTTGTCTGCAGGCCAAGGAGAGAGCCCTAACCAGACATTGACCTTGCCAGTACCTTGATCTTACACTTGTTTTTTTTTTTTTTTTTTTTTAAGATTTTATGTATTTATTCATGAGACACACAGAGAAGCAGAGGGAGAAGCAGACTCCCTGCAGGGAACCCAATGTGGGACTTGATCCCAGGACCCCAGGATCATGCCCTGAGCCTAAGGTAGATGCTCAACCACTGAGCAACACAGGTGCCCCTAATCTTACACTTCTCCTCTCAAGAACTAAGAGGAATCTATTCCTATTGTTGAAGTCACCCAATCTATAATATTTTGTTATAAGTTGACTAAAACAGTGATATTTCATTTTCATTTTATGGAAGCCCCGCTAACTATTATATATATTTATTTTTCAAAGTAGTAAAAGGATAGTGTATTTTTACCATGGCAGTTATGATAATGGGAGATTGGAAATATTTGGGAAGTGATTTTGTCTTGTTATGATACATGTGTTTTTTAAATGCATATCAAGAAAACATAGACAATGTCGTGAGTTTATAAAACATAATGAAAGATTTTGTTTCCAATTCAGAAATTATTACTTGAAATGCTTAAGTAAATCCTTCGATATTCATGATTCCTGTGTAAAGGAAGATTGACAAAGTATGGAATGAGGACACCATATTTCTAGATAAACAAAATTACAGAGCTATTTTTTTTTTAATTAGAAATTTTGAGTTGCTTAACATTAAGATGTGCTTCAAAATAGGTTGGGTTAGAATGAATATCATCAAAAGAGCTTGCTTTGGGATTAACACATATAACTGGGTTTTTGTCTTTTTTATAGTCCTATCTCACTCAAGGGATAGCATACTCTCATTAATAGTGGAAGCTCAGGATGCTTTTTATGCTTTATATCAGTCCTCACTACCATTTTTTGTAAGAGGTTTTTTTTTTTTTTTTTTTTTTAAGATTTATTTATTTATTTGAGAGAGTGTGAGCGTGTGAGCCTGCTGGGGGAAGGAGCAGGGGAGACGGAGAGAGAATACCAAGCAGACTCCTTGCTGAGCACGGAGCCTGAGGTGGGGCTGAACCCAGGACATTGAAACCATGACCTGAACCAAGATCAAGAATCAGATACTTAACCGACTAAACCACCCAGGTGCCCTTGTGAGAAGTTTTATTGTCTGCATTTTGCAATAAGGAAACAATAAAAAAGGGAAAGGATATTTTCCTGATTTAATATAACTAGATTTTGACAGAGTTACATTTAAATTAAACATTAAGAGTCTGAATTAATTGGTTGTTGGTGGCTTTTTCGTTTGTTTGTTTGTTTTTAGTATGTGGCTAATGAGCTCTTCCATGAGGTGAGAAATCTGATCAAATTAAGATCCTACAAAGCTGTTTTTCTCCCAGTGATAACTTTGATGCATTTTTGTGAAGTAACAGATATGTTCTTAAAAAAAAAAAAAAAAATTGGAGCTGCTTCTGTTTCTCTTGTGTCCTGAACACATATGTTTTCTGCCTCTGAATCATTCAGTTCTGCAAATTACCAAAGAATTTAGGAGAATGGGGTACAGGGTAGATTTTTAAGAGAAACTGGACAGATTTCCTGTTCCCAATAACTATTAGAAACTATTTCCTTACAATAATTACTTGATAAAACCACAAATGGAATAGTCCATCCTTGGTTTCAAGAATCCCTAAGGAATTTCAATAGATTTAAGGCGTTTACCTAATATATATGTAATAGCTATAATCTATAATCAAAATGTTTACTTCTCCACAGTTCTTTTAAATGTCTATAATTCCACTGGCTGATGTCTTCTCAACCATGAGTCTGCATGGGCAGCTCTCTGCTGTCACAATTTCTAAGCGGTAACTTTGTTCATGGGTCCATTGTGTGGACCTCGGTTCTACGCTTGTCGCCTGCTGTGTTTATTGATCTGTTTCTTAATAATTCTGTATCAGGCAATCATACAATACACAGATTGCCTGGGAGGGGAAAAACCACATTAGCCATGCATTTAGAGGCTCTACTAGGAATGTTAGCCTTCTCTGTTATGTAGAATGATTGTAAAGCGCCGCAGTGAGACTTTTAAACAAATACGAATTGCAGCTTTCTTGTTCTAAAATATAAATGTTTCTTTAAGGAATCATTTCGGTACTTGCCTAAGGTTGTTTTCCTCTTCAGTTCGCATAGTGTATGAAATTTTCCAAGTCCAAATTAGGTGATTAGCCAAGCCGTATTCAGTAATAGTCAGTCCTTGCTCTCAAATGTGCTTTTTCCATTGCGTGGCTCTGCTGTGTCTGGACGTGGGCTGTACATTCCGGGCCAGGCAGCGTTCAGCTATTCTGATGTCACCTCTGCTCCATCTACTGGAATAATGATTTTCACTGTGTACATTCTTTAGCAACCGTCACCATTTTTTTTATAATGACTTTTTAAGAAAGCCTGTCAAAAGCATGGTGTTGCCTAAGCACATTAGAGTTATTTAGTTAGATTGAGGAAACTCAGAGCAGAATTAGGATGAAACTATTAAATTAATCCCATTCTTTTATACTCCAACATCTGCAGCCAGCACTGTCTCCTGCCGTGGGAAGATAGAGCTCCTGCTTTGCACTGAGGGAGAAGCTGGTGCACGAGGGCAAGGGAGTAGGTGAATTTTGAAGAAGGCTGCAACTGCAGCATCTGATCTGCTCTCATGGCTGATCTCAGCGCCACAGTGAGCTATTTGTTCTCAGACATGCCCTGACCTCTCATGTTCCCTTGCCTTTGTCCATGTTCTTCTTTCTTCTGAGAGCCCCCGTCTCAGTCCTGCTTACTGGGAAAACTTCGATCTCCTATTTTTCAAGATTCCTGTCATTTCCTTGTATGCGACTCCTGACACCTCAGGCTTAGAGAAAGAGCTCCCATCTCTGTCTCCCTATGGTAACTCCAGCATACTTCTGTTTTAGCATCTTGTTTCACAAAACTGTTGTCCATGTGTCATAGGTCTTTTTTCATTAGTCTCTATACTCTTTGAAGGCGAAGCTATTTTGTTGTTGTGACTTAGGATCAACCGCTCTTGCTAAAGAAGGGAAGTTCCAATACTTGGAGATCGCCTTGCTTGCAGAGTGCTTGGATTTCAGTACTCAGTGGCCAGAGAAATTAAGGCAAAGCAGCTTTGTTCTGCATAAATGTAGTTGCAGTATTTTGGGTCAGTAGCAACAGTGAGGTCAAGTGCAGCGATACCATGGCTGATGCAGCCAATGAGCATAGCTGGGGCATAATTGAGGGAATGGGTCATGGTGAAGGGCAACTCTGCTTAGGTCCTTAGCCAGAGAGACTTTGGGAGCATTTTGGAAGGGGGGATCTGTGCATAGGAGATACTCACTTCTCTGACTTTTCTACAAAATACTGGGTCTGTCTTATTCACCAGTGATGTTGGTGCTCAAGGATATTTTGTGGAAACAAAAAGTGATTCAGTGGTTTTCCTTCAAGGTTAGCCTGGGGGTCAGGGGGTGAAAGCAGAGATAACATGTCTGAGGATAGCCAGACATCTAGTGTATAGTGAAAACCTCACTCTAGGGGGCACGGTGTTACTCAATGAATGAATTAATCAAGGAATGGAAGGTGCATCTTAGCAAAATGCAGGAGGAGCCAGTAAAGTAATTGATTTTTACCTTTTACCCCCCCCCCTTTTTTTTTTTAAGAAATTGAAACTTCTTTAAAATTAGCAAGAGAGGGGAATGAAATATAAAAGCCTAAAGAGTTACCACCATGAGTCTTTCCAGCTGCAGAAAGCAAAGGTTACAGGATGGCACTGAGGACGCCAACTCCTTTGCTTAAGACTCAACAAGTCACAGCAGGGACCAGAAAGGGCCCCTGTCGTGGTTCCTTTTAGTCCTCAAAAGCAGACAAACAGTCACAGAGCCTCAGTTCTGCATTTTAGAATCTTTTTTGTCTCTCTCTTAATGAAACACACACCTCTCCGGGATGTAATGCATTTTATTTCAAGGAGGCAGCATGACTTAGTGAGAGAATGAAGGTCATATGTTTGGTTCTTTGCACCAACACTTTCTCACCTCTGTTAATTATGTTCAGCATAATTAATGGGATAATATATAAAACTAAACTAGAGCCAGGGATATACTAGATGCTCAGTTGTCTTCCTTTTCCCTCCATTGCCCCCTGCACTCTCAGAATAAGACGTCATCAGCGATAGTCCAAAAGGTCTTGTTTCCTACGTGGAAAGTTGGGGAAGTCCATGCAGCAGGAGCACCCTAGGGACAGGGATGGTTACTTGAAGAAGGGAGCCTCAGGCTTAGACCAAAATTCCTCCTTTCCAGTTTTACTTTAGTATTGCCTCTGGGGTAGCTTTTGCCTTGTAATTAACTGCTTGGTAGCAGAAGGCAGCTGGTCTAGGAACACAGCTTCACGCTTGCCCTTTCCCTGTTCGAACTATGGGAGATTGCAATAGAGTGAATGTGTACCCCTAAAACCCACACATATATATTTTTAATTTTATTTATTTATTCATGAGAGACACACACACAGAGAGAGGCAGAGACACAGACAGAAGGAGAAGCAGGCCCCATGCAGGGAGCCTAGCGTGGGACTTGATCCCGGGTCTCCAGGGTCACGCCCTGGGCTGAAGGTGGTACTAAACCGCTGAGCCCCTGGGCTGCCCTAAAATCCATATATTAAAATCCTAATCCTCAAAGTGATGCTATTAGGAGGTGGGGCCTTTTGGTGGTGATTATGTCCTGAGGACAGAACCTTATGATTGGAATTAGTGCCCGTGTGAAAGCTCATCCCTTCCACCCTGTGAGAACAGAGACACAGACCCATAGACACTTACCAGACACTAAATCTGACAACACCTTGGATCTGGGATTTGATCTTGGAATTTCGAAGCCTCTAGAACTGTGGGGAATTTCTGTTGTTGGGGTAAGCACTGAGTGATGAAGCTCTGGATTCCGCTCCCGAAACTAGTGCTGCATTGTGTGTTAACTAGCTTGAATTTAAATTATAAAATAAAAAAAAAAAAAAAAAAAAAGAAGTTTCTGTTGTTTATAAGCCACCAGTTTGTGGTGTTCTGTTATAGCAGCCTGGATGGACTAAGAGATATTTCCAGATTGTTGAATGGCTTAAAGGTCTTGTAATGTGGATGAATATTCAGTCTGCGTAGGATGGTTTTAACAGCTCATTTTAATTTGCATCATGAAAATACAATACTTTTTTTTTGTACGGCTGCATCACTTTATTAAAAAAAAACACATTTACAGTAAGATTAATTGCTTGTTTCCTACTGGGTCTTATCCAGACTGTTTTCTTTATTTATAAAATTCTCATGTCTATAATTTATAGTAGGTTTTAGAAAAATGTGTGCACAAATAATAACACCAACAAGCATTATATTTAGTTATGATAGTAGTTTCATCCACATATTTTTTCTTTTGTCAGTAGAAAGCATAAGATTTGTTTCTCAAGAAATTTAGAATTAACTGGAAAATCTGTTCTGGGTTTATGCTATCAAAATTATTTGTATATTTGGCAGCTGGGATTAGTCTACTATTTGCATTATTCCCTAATGGCTTCTCTCAATGCTGTGCTGTTCATTTGCATTCAGTCAGTTTATCTGGAATGATTCAGTTGTTTTAAGTGTATTTGTTTTTAGACAGAGGGGGAAAAAAAAAAAAAAGATCATGTATCCCTTTCACAATTTGCACGAAAGATCCGGATGCAAGTTTATTTGCTTATGCAAATTCTTCCCATGCTTCTTAAGAGATAGAATTCTCATTTCCCACTCAGATTGATTTGAACATGGTGTGTCGCCTTCTTAATCGGTGAAGGTGCAGCTAGTGGTAGAGATGCTTGTGTTTCCTCAAAGTCTCTTCGTGGCTCTCGGAAAAGAGGAGCACACGAAAGGTAGGAATTGTATATGCTACAAACATTGAGAGCGTAGAGGTACACTGAAGATTTTTTTTTTGAGGATTAGTTTTAATTAAAGTAGATTTTTATTTTCAATCAATGTATCTGCCAGGAGAAGTTTAGAAATAGGGCCAGACCCAATCCAGTAACACGTTTCTCTTCTCTTATGCTGTGAAACACAATAGTAGCTTCTGCTTGACTAATGCTGTATAGTGTGCAAACCATGTCAGATGCATCTTTCTTACACCTCCAGTTCCCTGTGCCTGCAGAGCGCAGGCAGTGATGCTTCTCCTTCCTTCCCAAGGAAGCAGATTCTCTGAAGGGAAGAGCTGCCTTCGGCACCCATAGGACCTCTCCTTCTTCATGTCTGGACATCTCCGGGTCAGTTGAAGCCTATGCATGGCACCACCCTGCCAGTCATGTTTCTTCTTGTTTGCAAAGGAGCCAGACCCCCCCACTAGAAGTTGCAGTAGTGATTCTGCAGTGAAAAGAAAAAAAAAAAAGCAGTTGAACTCTCGGACCGAGTGGTACATTTGTCAGGTCAGCCAATATGGGATCCTTTGGCTGGACTCGAGGGTGCAGAGAAATCATTTATTCACTCCATGCAAGACTCTGATAGGCACAGTGGGCAATCCGTATAAAGAATCCCCAGATTTAGTGCCATCCTTGGTCTGTTTTTAGATGGATTTGTGGTGGAGGTTTCATTACACATTGGTGGATGACCCATTGAGAGTGAGCCCCGCTGCCTGTTCAACATGTGGTTGGGCGCTCGAGGTCTCTGCCAGGCTCCTGCTGACCTGGCTTCCTTCTAGGCGTGTTGCTTAAGTCTCTAACACACCATTCATCGTGGATTCTGGGGTGCAGCTTGGGCTCGGCAGTATTATGAACGTAGGCATTCATTCCTGCTTGAGAGGAAATTTTCCCATTTAACAGCTAGTTCAATTATACACACTTTTTTTTTTTTTGGATTATATTCAGTTGTCTTAGCTATTATTTTATTTACTTCCAATTCTTGCTCATTGTGATTGTTCAAGTTTGGCACACAGGGGACAAAGATAGATGATTTCTTTTTTGGGCATCTTGTGCAAAATCTCTTAATTCATCCTAATCCCCAAACAGCTACTATAGTAGTCGCTAGTTATTCATGGGACCTTTAATGTGACTGTCCCTTTCCAGTCTTGGATCCTAAATCCTTTCCGCAGCAGCAGCACACTTGGTTTCACATGTCATATAATCTTAAAGCCCTTTTAGTTCTAAAGAAAATAATTGTTCCAAGTGAATGGGGCTGTACCAGAATTCATTTTCAGTTGGTTTGCAGTATCTACTTTATAATGATAACTGAATTTTGAATTTAATTATTCTGATTTGAAAAATTCCATGGACCTCCTGTTTGTGGATTATCTCATTAAAAAGCTGTTTGATATTATTCACATTGATGGTTGGAAAAAGTAATGCACCTGCACGTTTTCATGGAAACTAGAAGCCAATAAGCTACTTGAAAAAAAAAAAAATCTGGAATAAAAGATATTTTTAATGTCTTTTATAAGAAAAATATCAAATTAAAACTTACTATATGACATGTAAAATAGATTATTTACAATATCCTAGAAGGAATTTTTGAGAGCATAGCTTGGATTGTAAGTTGTTACATTTATTATGATTTATATTTATGTTTGAATTCATCTTTGAATTTTCTGTTTCATGTCCCACTTTCCTGGTAAATATTATGTTTCATTTTTCAGAAAGTTGCACATCTCTGGGTCTATATATTCAATTTTATACCTTCTGAACCTATAATAATATATCAAGTTAAAGCCCTGTTGAATTTTTTTAATGAAAGAAAACAATGTATCTGGCTGAAATAATGTTTCTCTACACATATCTTCTATTTTATTTGGCATCTCATATGTACCAGTTGAATAATTTATGTGGGATTTCATGTATACCTGTTGAATATTTTAAAATGACTTTGAGGACACTTTGTTACATGAAAAGCATTTTTCATTTAAAAATATGGCTTAGAAAATGTAGTAATTCATAAATAAATCTTTTATAATATCCAGAAACTAGTGGGGCATATTTTTGAAAGAAAATGAGTACATGACTTTGTTTTTTTTATTTTGTGGGAGCTGACAAATGAAGGAGAGGGTGGTAAATTGTGAAGGAAAGGTTAAAAATCACGTAGTTGAAACAGTTTTTAAATTCACCACTGCAACCATTTGAAACTGCCTTGCTGAAAAAGATTGGGAGTTCAGTAAAATCTCTTCTCTTATTTGTCTCCTATTTAAATGCTGAGAGAGAAATCATTGTTATGTAATTGCAGTACTATTGCCAGGATATAGGGTCATTTTTCTTTCATTCAAATATTGAAATGATTATTCAGGATTCTGTGATTTTATGGATAGATTCCTGCCACTTGTCCTTGTTGCAGGAAGTAGTTTAAGCTTTTGATTTTTGGCAAGATGGGATTTCCGGCCTTTGTTTTTCTTCTTTATAAATACCTAAAAGTACAATCTGAAGATATTTTGAGATCTTTACATTGCTTCAAATAGCATATCACAAGAAATGATTTATGCTCTATTTATAATTGTAAATAAGGTGTGATATGGCTTTGATTATGTCTTCCTGAACTTCTGAGTCAAATTTCTGAAGCTTGGCATGAGAAGTAAACTTGAAATAAGCATCACTTACACGTGCAAATCGGGTAATTGCTCACACAGCTACCCAACAATTAGTCACTTATTGATGCAATTAGCTGGATGTACAGCTAATTTGGGGTAAAGAAAAAAATATGTCAGTTCAAAATGAGGACAGACTAAAATTTGGGCTTCCTGTTAATGAACTCTCCTTATCAGGCAACTAGTAGTTTGAGCATAAATTGAGATACTGAAGGGTAGTACCTAAAAATATTGTCACCTGTTCTGGCTCCACTTGGTAATTCTTGGTCATATCTTACAAGTAAGATTTCTTTGGGAAAATGTGGGTCATTTTTATGCTACCTTCCCATTTATTTATTTATTTATTTATTTATTTATTTTTAATTTCAGCTTTGAGATATAATTACACATAAAATTAAACATAAAAGTGTAAACCATCCACCTGTAGAAGGATGACTGTGTTGCTTCCGTATCTTGGCTGATGTAGATATGCTGAAAAAATACATGAGAGTGCAGATAAGTCTTTAATATCTTGCTTTCATTTATTTTTGGATATATACACAGAACTGGGATTATGTGGTTCTATTTAATTTTTTGAGGAACCTCCATATTGCTCTCCATACTGACTGTATCAATTTACATTCCTAACAAACATGCACAAGTGTTTCTTTTTCTCCATATCTTCACCAACACTTGTTATCTCTCTTTTTTTTTTTTTTTTTTAATAAAGCAATTCTTAGGGTTGTGAGGTGATACTTGGTTGTGGTTTTGATTTGCATTTCCCTAATGATCACTGATGATTACCATTTCATGTACCTGTTGGCCATTTGAGTGTCGCCTTTGGAAAAGTGTCTATTCTTCTTCCCGTTTTTTCAAAGATTTTATTTGAGAGGGAGCATACACACACACACACGTGCACGTGTGCGCACACACAGGAGGAGGGGCAGAGGGAGAAGGGCATGGAGCTGGACCCCAGGCTTCATCTCATCACCCAGAAATCACCACCGGAGCTGAAACCAAGAGTTAGATGTTTAACTGACTGCACCACCCAGGTGCCCCTCTTCCCATTTTCTAAAGAGACTTTTTTTTTTTTTCTATTGAACTATGAGTTCTTTGTGTTTTTTAGGTATTAACCTTTATCAGTTATATGATTTCCAAATATTTTCTCTCATTCAGTAAGTTGCCTTTTCATTTTGTTGATGGTTTCCTTTTCTGTGCAGAAGCTTTTTAGTTTAATGCAGTCCCATTTGTTTGGTTTTGTTGCCCTTGCTTTGGGTATCAAATACAAGTCATCGTTGCCAAGACCAACGTCATGTCACTTATGCCCTATGTTTCCATCTAGGAGTGTTAAGGGTTCAGGTTTGAAGTTGAAGTATTTGATCAATTTTGAATGAATTTTTGTGTGTGGTATAAGGTTCCATGTTACTGTTTTTTGTGTGTAGATGTGTGTGCATGTCCACTTTTCCTAATGCCATTTACTGAAGAAACTATCCTTTCCCTATCGTATATTCATGGCTCTTTGTCATAAATTAACTGGCCATATATCATAAGTTTATTTCTAGAATCTCTATTTTGTTTCTTTGAGGCCTGTTTCTTTTTTTATGCCAATGCCGTACTGTTTTAATTACTATAGTTGTGTTAAATAGTTTGAAATAAGTGTGATGCCTACAGCGTTGTTCTTTCTCGAGATTGCTTACTGTTCCTCTATCTAAAAGCTTCTCACCGTTGAGTATGAGGTTAGCTGTGTACATATCATTGGCCTTTGTTATGTTGATGTACATTCCCTCTACACCCACTTTGTTGAGAGTTTTCGTTATGAATGGATGTTGATATCTGTGAATGTTTCTTTCTGCATCTATTCATAAGATCATGTGCTCCTTATCTTTCCTTTTGTTGATGTGGTGGGCACATTGACTGATTGGCCAGTGTGGAACCTTCTTGCGTCTTTTGCATAAATACCACCTGATCATGGTATGTGATCCTTTTAGTATGCTCTTGAATACTGTTTCCTAATTTTTTTTTTTTTTCAAAAAAATTTGCTTCTATGTTCTTTAGTGATACTGGCCTATAATTTTCTTTTCTTGTAGCCCTTGTCTAACTTTGGTATCAGAGCAATGCTAGTCTCATAAAAATGAATTTGAAACTATTCCCTCTGTGTCTATTTTTTAAAAAAGAGTTGGAAGAGGATTCATATTAATTCTGTAAATACTTGATAGAGTTCACCGGTTGAGTAATTTGGTCCTGGACTTAAGTTTGTAGGCAAGATTTTAATTACTGATTTAGTCTCCTTCCTAATAACGGGTCTACATAGATTTTCTATTTCTTCATGATTCAGTCTTAGTAGGTTGAATGTTTCTAAGAATTTATCTATTTCTTCTAGGTTGTCCAATTTTTTTAGTATATAATTGTAGTTTCTTATGATTCTTTGTATTTGTGTGATACCAGTTGTAATGTCTCCTCTTTGATTTCTAATTTATTTGAGTCCTCTCTTTTTTCTGAAGTTAAAACATGTATATTACTGAAATATAATTGATATACAAGGTCATATTAGTTTCAGGTGTATAACACATTGATTTGACAGTTCTGTACATTACTCAGTGCTCATCGTGGTGACTGTAGCCACCATCTTTCTCTTACCCTTTAACATTATTACAGTATTATTGACTATATTCCTATGCTGTAGTTTTCATCTCCATGAATTTATAGATGAAAATTTGTACCTCTTAATCTCCCCTATTTTACCTATCCCCTACCCACCTCTCCTCTGTCAACCACCAGTTTATTCTCTGTATTTTTTTTTTCATCTGTTCATTTGGTTTTTTGGATTCCACAAATAAGTGAAATCATAGGCTATTTGTCTTTCTCTGATTTATTTCACTTAGTATAAAGCCACTAAGTCCCTCCATGTTGTTCCAAATAGCAATATCTCATTCTTTTTATAATAAATATTCTATTATTTATACATATATATACACACAGAAATATTTATATATATATATATTTTTTTTTAATTTATTTATGATAGTCACACAGAGAGAGAGAGAGAGAGAGAGAGAGGCAGAGACACAGGCAGAGGGAGAAGCAGGCTCCATGCACCGGGAGCCCGACGTGGGATTCGATTCCCGGTCTCCAGGATCGCGCCCTGGGCCAAAGGCAGGCACTAAACCGCTGTGCCACCCAGGGATCCCTTTTTTTTTTTTTTTTTTTTTTCATACACACATCCCATCTTTATCTCTTTCTCTATCAATGGATGCTTGAATTGCTTCCATGCCTTGGCTGTTGTAAATACTGTTGCAGTAAAAAGAATGTATGTATATTTTCAAATTAGTATTTTTGTTTTCTTCTGGTAAATACTTAGTTCCAGAATTACTGGACCATATGGCATTTTTATTTTAAAATTTTTGAGGAACCTCCATACTATTTTCCATAGTGGCTGTACCAGTTTACATTCCTATTAGCAGTGCCCAAGAGTTCTCTTTTTTCACATCCTTCCCAATACTTGCCATTTCTTATCCTTTTTTTAAAGATTTGTTTTTTTGTTTGTTTGTTTTTAGAGATAAGAGAGAGTAATAGCATGTGGGAGTAGGGAGAGGCAAAGCGGGAGGAATAAGCAGAAAGAATCTGAAGCGGACTGCACGGAGTGGAGAGCCTGACATAGGGTTTGATCTCAGAACCACAAGATCGTGACCTGAGCTGAAACCAAGAGCCAGATGCTTAACTGGCTAAGACACCTAGGTGCCCCCATTTCTTATCTTTTTGATACTAACCATTCTGACTGATGTGAGGTGATATATCTGCATTTCTCTGATGATGAGTAATATCGAGCATCATTTCATATGTCTGTTGGTCCTTTGTATGTCCTCTTTGGAAAAATGGCTACAGCCCCTCTACCCATTTTTTTTTAAATCAGATTGTTTTTTAGTGTTGAGCTCTATGAATTCCTTATATATTTTGGACATTAACCCCTTATTGAAAAATTTAGAAATGTCTTTTCCAGTTCAGTAGGTTGATTTTTGTTTTGTTGGTGTTTTCCTTTGCTGGGCAAATCTTTTATTTTGTCGTCTCAATTGTTTAATGTTGCTTTTTCTTTCCCTTGCCTAAAGAGACATATCCATAAATATGTTGCTAAGGCTGATGTCAAAGAAATTATTATCTTTTGTCTTCTGGGAGTTTTATGTCTCAGATCTCACATTTAGGACTTTAGTCCATTTTGGGCTTATTTTTGTATATAGATAAGAAAGTGGTCCAGTTTCATTCTTTTACATGAAGTCATCCAGTTTTCACAGCACCATTTACTGAAAACACTGCTTTTCCCCATTGTATATTCTTGCTTCCTAATTCATAGATTAATTGACTATATATGTATATGTGTATGTATATATGTATATATATTCATATATACATATTCATATATATATATGAATATATTTTTCAGCTTTCAATTCTATTCTGTTGATCCCTGTGTCTATTTTTTGTGCTAGTATCACAGTCTTTACACTATTGCTTTGTAGTATGTCTTGAAATCTGGGCATGTGATACCTCCAGCTGTGTTCTTCTTATCAAGGGTTTTGGCAGTTTGAAGTCTTTTGTGCCTACCAACAAATTTTGGTATTTTTTTCTAGGTCTGTGGAAACTGTTATTGGTATTTTGATAGGGATTGCACTAACTATAAATTGCTTTGGGTAGTATGGACATTTTAACAATATTCTTCCAATCCATGAGCATGTTATATCTTTCCATCCTTGTCATCTTCCATTTCTTTCATCAGTGTCTTATAGTTTTCAGAGTAGAAGTCTTTCACCTGCTTGTTTAAATTTATTCTTAGGGATATTATTCTTTTCAGTAAAATTGTAGATGGAGCTGTTTTGTTTTGTTTTGTTTTTTAATTCCTCTTTCCTCTACTTCATTATTAGTGTATAAAAACACAACAGATTTCTGTATATTAATTTGTATCCTGCAACTTTATTGAATTCATTTATTAATTCTAATAGCTTTTTTAGTGGAGTGTTTAAGTTTTTCTATAGATAGTATGCCATCTGCATACAGTGACAGTTTTACTTCTTCCTAACTAATGTGAATGTCTTTTATATCTTCCCTGATTGCTGTGGGTAAGACTTCCAGTACTATATTGATTAAAAGTATTGACAGTGGACATCCTTGTTTTGTTCTTGATCTTGGAAGAAAGGCTTTGTTTTTCACTAGTGAATTTGATGTTATCTATGGTTTTCTTTTCTTTTTTTTCTTTTTCTGGTATATAGCCTTTATTATGTTGGGATACAAGATTCTCTCCTTGTTTTTTTTCCTAATTTTTCACGATTTATTTATGATGTTTCTTGGTATATGTTTCTTTGGATTATTTTTATTTGGAATTTTCTAAGCTTCCTGAATATGAATATTTGTTTCTTACCCTAAGTTCTCAGCCATTATTTCTTTGAATAATATTTAAGTTTTTATTTAAATTCTAGTCAGTTAACATGCAATGTAACATTAGTTTCAGCTCTACAAATTAGTGATTTAACACTCTATAAAAACAGCCAGTGTTCATCACAACTGCCCTCCTTAATCCCCATCACCTATTTCACCAATCCCCTCACCCACTTAACTCTGGTAACCATTAGCTTGTTCTTTATAGTGAAGAGCCTGTTTCTTGGTTTACCTCTCTCCCACTCTCTCTCTCTTTTCCCTCTGCTTGTTTTGTTTCTTTGAAAAGTGTTTGTTTCTTTTATTGTCTCTCCTTCTGGACACTTATCATGTGAATATTGGTCTTTCTTTTTTTTTCTTTTTTTTTCTTTTTTTTTATGATACCATATCAGTTCCTTAAGCTATCTTCATTCTATTTTATCTTTTTGCTTTTCTGACTGGATGAATTTCACTGTCCAGTTTTGAGTTCTTTGATCCTTTCATTTGTTTGATCTAGCATTTTTCACTTTCATTATTCTTCAGCTGTTATTTCTGTTTAGTACTTTCTTATATTTTCCATTCTTTGCTGAAATTCTCCCTTGGTTCATGCATTGTTCTGCTGACCTTAGTGAGCATCTTTATGACTATTATTTTGAACTCTTTATCAGCTAAATCACTTATGTACATTTCCTTAGGTTCTATTTCTGGAATTTTATCTTGTCTTTTGTTTGGAACATATATTTTTGTTTTTTATTTCCCTTGACTCTCTGTTGGATTTCTTTGCTTTAGATAATGCACCCATCTCTTGTAGGTTTTTAAAAATATATTTTATTTATTTATTTGAAGGAGAGAGCACAATGAGGAGGGGGTGGAGGGGCAGAGGGAAGTAGGCTACTAACAGGAAACCTGATGAGGAACTTGATCCCAGGACCCTAGGATCATGATCTAAGCTGAAGGCAGATGCTTAACTGACTGAGCCACCCAGGTCCCTCCATCTCTTTTACTTGTAGTCTTATGGGAGATGAGCATTATTATTTAGCCTACCCCTAGCTCTTGATCATGTCTCAAACTGTTGATCGTTCAAGCCACCTTCTTTAAAAAAAAAAAAAAAAAAAAAAAATTATTCATGAGAGACACACAGAGAGAGGCAGAGATAAGGCAGAGGGAGAAGCAGGCTCCCTGTGGTGAGCCTGATGTGGGACTGGATCCCAAGATCCCAGGATCACAACCTGAGCCAAAGGCAGATGCTCAACCACTGAGCTACCCAGGTGCCCCGCCATCTTCTTTGCTCTTAGTAGCTCTCAGTAGCTGAAGGTGTGCCAAGACCCATTTTGATATGGGCATTTTCTTGTTAGCCCATGTGTTTTCTTGTTAGCCCAGGAGTCAGCGTGTTTCTCAATTTCTTTCAGATGGAGTTGATCTGTATGTTGCTGTAGATTATATATGTCCATGGGAGGATGTGAGTTCAGGAGCTTCTTTAGTATCATCCCGAACCAGAATTTGTATGCTGCCTTAGTAGTTCTAAACAGTTTACAGCCAGTTTATGACTATGAAATGTGGCGGAAGATGAAGCTATGAGTTCTAGCAAGTTCCCATGAGCCCACTGTGATTTTATGCTGCTTCTTAAGTTTTAAAAACAAATAAACCATGGATCTTATTTGTAAAATTAAAACTCACAAAGTAATTGTTAAGAAAGAACAAGTCAAAATATATAGTAATCATATTGATAGCTGTCATTGACCTGCTTACTTGAGTACTAGGTACTCCACTAAGTAATTCAGGTACGTTATCTCATTTTTATTCTCTCTACTATCCTTTAAAAATACATTGCTTTGTTTCTACTTTATAGATTACGAGACTGAAGCTTACAGTTTGCCTAATTTGCACAAGATCACCCATGTTAGAAGTCAGCTCTTATTTTACATTTGGCCAACCCCTGAGCTCGGCATCCATAGCAGATACCCTCTACTTTATTACCATCTAAACCAGAACTTGACACTAAATAGTTGACTTCACTAAATTAGTTCCTTTTTTTTCTCTGGGCTCAGACTAGTTTAACTCTAGCTCTTAAGGGAAAGAAAGGAGTGAGAAGAAACTTATGGAATTTTTTTGAATTTCACAGTGAGTGTTGTAACTCAGAATTGGGGCCCTATGGTGTATAGACCTACTTCAGGGAATTAATACATTTCCTGAGAGTCATCTCGAGGCATTTCTTTAGCATCTGTCCCTAGTATACTGAAACTTATTTAGAAAAATCTGATTGATGTGTGTTGTTCATTAGATACCAAGTAGTAATTTTAATAACTACAGTAACAATGCCATTAATGGAAAAATATCATCTTCATCCCATAATTTAAAAAAAAATCCATTAATAATTTTTAAGAGCATTTTCTTAACTGAGCTGTGTCATAATAATTTATAATAAATATGATTTACAATATAATATCTGAAGCTTTTTGTTGTAACAGAGGGGTTCCAAATAATGACTATAAATAAAGAGATATAGCCTTAAGGAATAAACAATTATTTGTCCCTAAATGTTTCTATTTCTTGAACTATCATATGTGATCCTATTTTGAACAATTACTAAAAGATTATATTGACCTCATTTTATTATATTTAAATGTTCTACATTGATGTATAGATTTGACTGTATCTTTAAGATGTTCCATGAATTTAAATTTCTAATTATGTTCAGAGAAATATGAATATAATAATTAATATAATGAAATCTTAGGATTCTATGCACTGAAGCAATTTATTAAGAGAGAAAAAAATGTTGAAATAGCATTTATCACAAAATCATTCTTGCAGCGGAGAAAGCTCAGTGAATTCACAATGTATCTAGTGTTAATGGGGTAGAAAATGAAAAGATACCTATGAAAATAGTCAAGTTGATGAAAATTGTAGGGTGAAAATAATTTGAAATTGGATTTTTTTAAAGGTCTATACATCAATTTTCTGATTAGGAAAGAAGTAGAAGTAGTAGTAGCAGTAGTAGAAGAAGAAATTTAAAAAAATAAAAAAAATAAAAAAAAAGAAAAGAAAGAAAGACCCTCCCAAACTCTTTTAGATTGATAACATTTTAGAGATGGTTGGAACTAAAGCTAACTAATAATCAACTTCCTCTCTCCTCTGATTTAAAAAGGTAAAATAAATTTGAATATAGTTGACACACACGCAATAATTTCAGCTGAGGTTATGATCCTCATGGTTGTGAGATCAAGTCCCACGTCGGCTCCATGCTGAGCATGGAATTAACATTTTCTTTTTCCCTCTCCCTTTGCTCCTCCCTCTGCTCGCTGTCCTATCTCTCTCTCAAAACAACAATAAAAAACAACATAGTTTTAATCTAGGCAACTTTTGTGTTCCATTTGTGCAGTTCCCTTCCCTGAGTCTTAGAAATAGAAAGTAAACAAGACACAAATCACATTTTATTATAAGGTCTGTGTTGACAATTCGGAAGGATGAATTTATGTAAACTGTGATCAGTAATAAACTGATAACCAGTAACTTTTGGGTAGGTGACGATAAGGACATGTACTCTGGCAGTAGTTGGGGCCATGTAGAGGACGGGAGAAATAAGACCAATGATAAAACACATAGAAGTAGGAGTGGTAGTGTTTTTATGGTGTGCTCTTACAACTAGGAACAATCAGAGGAAACCTATTTATATGTAGAAAGATAATCTGAAGGAAATGGGAACAAAATGTGTTATGAAGAACTTAGTTATATATTTACAGATTACTTCCTACTTGCCTTTGTTTCCATTCTATTTCTGTGACAACATGAAAATAATAGATTTAATACAGATAGGTATTAAATGGGCAGGAGAATAAAAGCCAACCAGGTGATTTAATTTGGACTGAATAACACACACACAACTTGGCTATTCACTTAAAGATATTAGATAATAAGCCTAATGGAGAAGATTATTTGAATAGAAAACACATATTTTTTTGTGAAATCTAATTTACAAATTTTATTACCAGCATGGAGAAAAATGTTGGATTTATCTTTTGAGATTCTAAGTAAATAAAAAATAATACTTTTTTCTTCTTGTCACACCCTTCTTCCTTACCTATTTTCATCTCTCTGCACTTGGTCTTATATTAAAGGGTGGGCAATTTTTTGTGGTTTTGCAATTTTCAGAGACTATTTTTGTTATACGAACTGAAAGGGTTAGGATAGGAGTGAACACTACTTATTTTTGTGTCTTTTCTAGGTTAATTGACAATGTTGCATAAGGTCAAGATTTTTCAGGGTGAACCCACATGTATTTTCGACTGCAGCATTTAGGGCAGCGTTGCAGATGATATAGGTTTTTATATTATTCAGTATAATGTCATTTTTTTGACGAAATGACAACATGAGAAACTGTATTATTTTCTACTGCTTGTTTTCACACTATACAACACCTGACTGCCAAAATGAATGCAATATCCACACCTAACAGTGTGATAGTGAAAGGAGTCAGCAGAGGAGAGAGAGAGCCTCCTGTGTTATGTTCACCAAACTTTACGAGTAAATTATGGTTGCCAGTTTGAATAATAAATCATACACGAGACCCTTGGGCATAGCAACCTTAGTTCTACTGCCAGGCCCAGCCCACCTCAGGACCATCTTAGATAAACACCTCTCAACAGTTTTAAATGTTTGGGCATTTTGTTCTCAAAATGTTATATTATTAATATTATTTCAGAGGCACCTCAAGAAGAAACAGACTTATGCTTTCACTGGGGAGTGCCTCTTGATACCACCTTCTTTCTTACCCTATTTGGCTGTCATTTTTTTAGTGTTTACTTTCAAATTTGAGTCATTTACCTTTTTGGGGTGAGTTTTGGTTTCCAGAAGATAGTCTCTATCCATCCCTTGGACATGACTCTTTGCCTGTGAGGTTTGGGATTTTGAATTAGCTATTTTGAAGCCATTATTTTAATGTGTCCTCTCTGCCACCAGTATTATTATCTTCACCTGGTCTTGCAGTGAATCCTTGATGGTCACTGCTTTCTTCAGCTTATCTCCTAGGGTCTCATGAAGTATGTATCAGAAAATAATCTACGGGATGGACAAAGGTGCCTAGTGTGTCCCTTACACGTCAATAATCAAAGCTATGAATTTAATAGTTTCCTTTTCAGGTAACATCAAAGGGCTCCATCTTCAAAAGAGCCTTAATAAGTGCTAAATGCCACATAGGACACTATCTTGGCTCCTTTTATGATTTTATGATTTTTTAAATCATTACTATTAATTGAATCTTCTTATCTGCTTTAGATATAGAGTCTTCCTTTGACTCATTAATTTAATATATATTTATTGAGTGTCTACTTTGGAACAGGCACCGTTCTACTTGCATATAGTGGGGAACCAGATTGACAAAAATCCTTGTCCTCTGGGAGCTTACATTGTAGCAGGGCTTAGGGAACATAAAGTACAAAATTAAAGACTGACTGGGCTGAAATTCCTAGCTGTGGGTCTTAGGTCTACATGTACAGCTGTGCATTTTGTGTGCCACACAACTCCCGGGAATGCTACCTACCTAATTGTCCTATGAATGATGCTGCTGTGGACTTGCATACTTTATAGCCTGCGCAGCCCTGGTTGACGGTTTGAGTGTCGGGCCAGGTTTAAGTAGAGGCAACAGCTTTTGGTCCAGTGCCACATGATCTCTTGAGTGGCTAGGCCTGAATTTTCTGAAGGAGCAGGTTTTTTTTTTTTTTTTGTTTTGTTTTGTTTTGGTTTTTTATATGAAGGAATAGGTTTAAAGCCCAGTGAAGATTAAACACTAGTGAGCACACAGTGGTTGCAAGTTAGAGTTGACATCCCTAAACAGAAATAATGTATTTCATGGCAAATGGTGTCAGGGGACGTAAGCCCTTTCACATCTCTTTGTATCCTAGTGAGAGACATGGTCAGGCTAACTTTCCTGTCCAGTTGAGATCTTTGTAGTTCACCCTCCTAAACTGCCTTTCCTACCTAACGCATCGCTGGAAACTTTAGCGTAAACACCTTCAACGACAAGAGCAGCCTTTTGCAGGCCGCCTGGCATTCAGCTTGAGTAGAGTTTCTCCTCGCCCACCAAGCACAGGTCATAGCGTTGCCTCCTGGTTCCGAGGCGCCCCCTGCAGAGGTTCTTGCCGAGGCTGCCTGGTGCTGTCAGGGCTCACGGGGGAGCCGGGGTTGGCCTGCACCTGCCGGAAGCCCTGAGCCTGGCTGGCTTCGCCAGGTCTTACTGCATTTACTCCCAAGGCACGGTTCCTGACACTGGGGCGTGTCTACCTCAATGCCCAGTGGTTGGCCTTCTCTTGGAGTTTTTATAGATTGCCAGGAATATCTAAGTTCTGTTATATTAATTCCCTTATTCTCTTTTATATTGTTATTTTTTCCGGTGAAGTTCCTGATGCTGAGCTGAGTGAATGAGCAAAAGAATGGCAAAGAAGTGCGAAGAATTGGTCCCCATCAAATCGAAAAGTTTGTGGTTGTAATCTGGGCCCTCAAATAAAGCTGCTGCCAACAGAACATAAACATAGAAGTAAAGAGACGAGTTAGAAGCTATTACCTCAGGGCAGCTGAGCGGCTCAGTTGGTCAAGGGGCCAACTCTTGGTTTGGGCTCAGGTCATGATCTCAGTCGAGGTGGCAAGGTCAGCCACCAGCTCACCCCACTCACACTATGTGCTCTCTCTTCAGAATAAGTAAATAGACATCACATAACCCAATCTTTATAAGAAAACAGACCTCACATAAATCAATCTTTAAAAGAAAACAAATCCCTGACCTCAATTTTAGTCTGAGATTTTTTGATATAGGTTATGCAACAGCCCTGGGACAAGGAAGTCACCTAAACAAGTTGGAGGCAGCAGAGCTATGAGACTGCTCAGAGCACACAGAGGATCTTTCCGGCCAGTCACGATTTACTTTAGCTTTAGGAATTCCATTTTACTTTGACTCGGAGGATGATAAGTTGGTATGGAGAGGCCATGTTTTTTCTGGCGGTACCTTCAGTGAGGAAATGTGGGATCCTTTTCTAAGTAAGCGTAATTAGATAATATAGTAAATGTATAATATGCCCTTAGCTGGGAGGTAGTGCAACTTAGTGGTTAAGAAAAGGAACATTCAAAAAAAAAAAGAATAAAATAAAATAAAAAAATAAAAAATAAATAAAATTAAAAATAAAAATAAAAATAAAAATAAAAGAAAAGGAACATTCGAGTGAGATAGAAGTAGGTTTACATTTTAGCTTTGCCAGTTAGTGTTGATGACCTTAGAGCATGTGACAATAACTCTGAGCCCAGTGTCATTATTTATGGAGTGGAAATTATAGTACCTAATATAGGGATGTTGTCAGGTGGATTAAGTTAGATAACGTAAGACACTTTCTTTAGTGCTTGACTCGAGCAGAATACTTAACTGTTGCTACTATCCTCATTTAATGATTTGGAAATATATTTAATAGGTTTAAAGAATAATACTATTTTTCTTCTAGAACAAGTTAGGTGGATTAATGTGTTTTTGTCTATGACATGAACAAATTATAGAATATGGTTAAAAGTCTGAAGAATATGTGGATCAATCCAAAAACTCTTGGATTCTTCTTGTTTCTTTTGTGGAAAGTTTTTTAATAGTTCTCTCAATTATGGCATTATGCTAATGTCAAAAAATTTTAAAATGAAAATTTTTGACTTATTAAATACACTTTTATCTCTTTTTATATCTTCGTTTGCATTTTTAAATTTACTATATATTTTTCTAAAACAAATTCTCTATATTTGCAAATTAATTATTTTATATTTTTCTATTTGTTTTTCTATTTTATTTTATTAACATTTATTTTATATTTATATTTAAATATTTTATATATATTTACATTTATATACTTTATATTTATATTTATTTTATATATTTATATTTGTTTTTATTTTTATATATTTATAATGCTTTTAATAAATCAATGTAGCAGTCCTTTAATTTCATTAATTTATCCCTATGCGTTATGTTTTGAATTTGGGGTTGAATGATTACAGTGGTTTTATTTTTTTATGTTTATTTTAAAATAAAAGCAACCAGAGGTATAAAATAATATATAATCACTATTTTGGTTCCTTGGATGAATTTAAAAGAAAATATTTTCATTTTCTTTTTTTCTCTCAATATTCTATATTCTTTGATTAAGAATATTTTATTGCTTGTTTCCATGAGTTTACTATTATTGTCATTGATATTTGTTATTTAAATGCTGTATTAAATGGTATTATTACTTCAGAAAATGTCGTCCTATAACGTTATTTTTTTTCCATCTACTTGGCGGGATAAAGGCTAAATTTTAGAAATGCTTTGACATGTTGGTGGAAAAATCTCCCATTTTTGTTGTTTGAATAAAGTCATGTATTAGGTAGGTTTCTCCAGAGAGACAGAACCAACAGGATATGGACAGACATGTATAAAGAGATTTTTTATAAGGAGCTTACTCATATGTTTATAGATAGAGGCTGAGAGGTTTCACAGTCTGCCATCTGCAAGCCAAGTCCCAGGAAAGCCAGTGGTATAGTCCCAGCCCAAACCTGAAGTTCTGAGCAGAAGAGAATATGATGGAACTCCCAGGCTGAGTCTGAAGCATGCAAACCAGGAGGTTAGGGGGTGTGAGTCCTGGTTCAAGTCCTAAAGCTGGAAAACCGGGCACATCTATGTCTGAGGGCAAGAGAAGATCAGTGTCCCAGCTAAGGAGAAAGTGAATTAATCTTTCCTCTACTTTATGGTTCTGTTTGGGCTTTCAGTAGATTGGATGAGGCTCACCTGTATGGTGAGGACATTTTCCTTTGTCTCCAATTTAAAAGCTCTTCTCTTCCAGAAACACCTTCATAGACACTCCTGGAAATAACATTTTACCAGCTAGTTTTAGATAAAATTAACCATCACAGGCGATAAGTCCAGTTGCATATATAAGCTACATTTCAAAAAATAAAATATGTATCTAAGTGTATTACTGAGATTTCTAGTCATTAATTTTCCTTAATATTCTAAGTATTTAAAAGTGGGACCAAAGGTGGAATATTTGAATAGTTCAAAACATTCAAAAAATTGTTTTGTTATTATACCTTTAAATTTTAAATTTTATATCATTAATACTCAGCCATGAAAACAAAGAAAACATAGAAAATGCAATTTAGTTGTTTCTATATTATCCATTTTCTCTAGTAACATTTTTCCCTTCTGTGGGAAACTTCATTTCAACCTTTTGAAAACAAATCTAATTTCTCTCTGATTTCTTGCATTTTTCAAAATTATCATTTCTTTACCTGAGAAATTATTTTAAAACAATTAGTCCTTACCCCATATCTAAACCCTGTTGTTTGTTGTCGGTTATATTGAGAATAAAAAACTTTTGCTTTCTAACAACCAAATTTTAGGATACAGAGGCCTCCGTATTTTTTTCCACAAGTTGGAAATTATCTATACTTACCTAGAAATGTTATAATGAAAATTATTAGATGCCCGTTTTTTGAGACTACATATCAACATCTGTGAATTCATATTTATAACAGGAAATAATCTGTTATGCCAAATCTATCTGGATACTTATTTTAGTAAAATCACAATTTATACATAAAAACATGCTCAAATATCTACATGCATGTGTATGAAAGGAACTATACAACAAAATATACAAGCTTGCCTCTGAGAAATATTATCAGTGTGAGTTCAAATAAAGGAAATAGAAACAAAATTAATATGAGATTTTTGCTATATGCACAGTGACTGCCAATTGGGAATAGGATCCAATATGATGAAAGAGTGAAGTGTAATTGCTAATTCTTATCAGACAACAAATATTGTGATGTTAACTTCACAAAAATAAACAAACAAAAACACTGCATTGGAAGTTTGAAGACCTGAAATGAAACTCTACGTGAACTTTGTGATTCTCTTACTTCTCATCTATAAATAGACAGGGTTGGTAACATTTTATGGATTAATGGATTGCGTATATTAATGGAAAAGCAATTCAAATTTTTAATTTTTGCAAGACACATTTCGTAATCAACCCTTTTGTTCAAGTTTCTGTGTGCGCCTTGTCCGAACCAGCGTTAACTTAGAACTTAACCTGAATTACTGAATCTCTTTAGTTCAAATATCTGGGCATATATTTCTATCACTTTGATCGTTCATTTGTTCATTCATGATGCTTTTTAAATTAACTGCATTCTTCAAGCCCAGCACTCTGTTGGGTGTCAGGGATCTAGATGAGCAACAAAGCCCCTGGGTTGCTAGTGGAAATGATAGAAATGCACACAAACAACTGAAAAATACAAAAAACTAGAATCTGAAGTGTAATAAGAACACCTCTACCTCTGACGAAGTTGGGTAAGGCTTTAAGACGGAGGTAACATCACAGATGTGTATTGATATAGCAAATTTTTATTGAATGCAATATATGGTTCTGTCCAGCACCCAGTGCAGTGCCAAGGACATAACTGTTGTTGAAAGAAGAAAAGGTGGGGAGAGCAATATGCTGATAGTGAAAAGCATACAAGGGTATGGCTTGTTTAGGATGTAGAGACACTGGGTGTTGCTAATAGGTGCGTCAGATTTGGGGAGGAGGTGGCCATTAGTTTACGTGAAGAAGTAGTTTGAGACGATGACAAGGCTCTGTGCGCCTTCCTAAGATGTTTGGGTGGCACCCTACAGCAGCTCGCACCGGGGGCACCGGAGGTTTGGCAGGAGGAGAGTGTCATCTCTGACCTGTTTAGAAAGGTACTGCTCTATGCTACAAGAAAAGAAACTACTGGAGATTGCTATAAGAATATCAAAGGACAAAGCTCCAGAATTTTAGAGGGAGTTTGAAGACAAGTAGACATGTCAAGAGACCTCGCTAGAGGAAAATGGACAGCATTTCATGACTATATCGAGAGATTTGATAGAGAAATAAGGAAAAGATTATTCACTCCACGCACACATTCAACCTTTGACCTACACTTTCTTAAACCCACATTGTTAGACATTGGTTTAGGTACAAGGACATAAATTTTTTCCTTATAAAACTAATTTCGTGGTGTTTCAGGTGAGATTCTGATTTTTGTGATCATGGCGATAACTGATTAATGCTTTCTTAATGTATAGGATAAGACGAAGCTTTCCTCCAAATATTGGAATTAATTAGTGGGTGAAGTCTGATTTCTTTCTCGAAATCTTCAATCTTTTATCTTCAATATTTTGATGTCACTGAGCTCGTATACTATTCTGTTTATTTCTAAATGAGAATATTTGTGCAGCATTCTCAAGAATAATTTATTACTGCATTAGAAATAGAAACGTATTACCCCCCAGATTTTCATTGCAGTTTGCTTTTGAATATTTGTGGATTCAAATTGAGTAGAGAGGATGTTAATTAGTGTGCAGATTTTTTTAATTGTCTATAATAGGAAGTTAATTGGTGTTTTCCTTAAAGAATGAATTTAAGTAAATGTGATTTGAAAAGTGTAGTGTTGTTAATCGCACTGATCCAAGTAGTAGAGACTATTGATTGAGTGAAATAAGCAGTTTTGATTGTTTAACTGCAGGCTTCATTCTGAGAAACCAGAATTAAATGGTGGTAATGATTACAATACTTAACACGTGGTAACTCTGACCTAACTCTGGGTGCATTTTTATAAAGATGAACTCATTAATCTAAGGGACTGGAGTCTGTATTTTGACCCTTCATCATCTGCCCACTGTATCCTTTTCATTATCTCACCACACCTGCCCCCAGTACTATTGAACCCACACCTGCTTGCTGTTGGAATCCCGTTACCCTACAAGTGGGTCTTCTTATATGGAATGCAAAAAATTGGTGCAACTCTAGCTGCCTTCTGTGATGTCCAGGTGGTCCAGCAGAAACTTCTAAATCCCTGCTGTGCCAAATAGTAGAAATAGAGGCCTGACCTTGGCTCTACTATCTCCAATATTCCTTCCCACTACCTAGGCAGGCTCTGAGACTGATCTGCTGCTTATCTGCCCAAACAGACATCTAACCAGGGAATGAAATGCCTGAATCCCTTTCTTGAAGGCACCGCATGTAGTCTCTCAGTAATTGCTACTCTTACCGGCGGCCTCTCGGCGTGAACATGGACTCCACACAAAGCAGAGGGCTTGAAGACGACCGCATCCCTTCACAGATTCTGTGGAGGTGAAGTGATGGTTTGTGGTAGCAGGGCAGGTTTTGCCTCCTTTTACTAAGTTCATGTCTTGTCTCTACTCCCCCTGGCTTACAGACCTGATTAAATGTGAAATACGTAGCATCTTTGACAATTCTGCACCAACAGGAAAATCCTCACGTAACATCCTATTGCGGGTGTACACTTATACGTGCACCTAGACACCCTTAGTTATCATAGTCACAGAAGTAATAGGAAAGGAAACTTCTTTTTTCTTTCTTTTTTTTTTTTTTTTTTTTTTTCCTTTTTGGAAAGGAAACTTCTAAGCAAAGGAGGACACTCCCTCAGGGAGCCTTGGCTTTTACTTTGTCTCAACTCAGGTTGAAACATTAGAATCGTATACAGATTTAGTTTAATGATTTTACAAATTTGGCTTGTTTGGTTTTTACTTCAGTTCACCCGAATGAAGTATTAGTCTACTCTATGCTCATACACTGAAAAATGACACATTCAGTGAAGAATCAGCATGTGCCTTGCCCCAGCCCCCTACTGCCACTGTGCGAACATAGTCTCAGAAAGTAGGCAAATGTATACAAATAAAATATTTAATGGCTGTGTTGAGATATACAAAAAATTTACCTATTTAAAGTACATAGTTTGGTATCTTCTGTTATATTCAGAGTTGTGCAACCATTACCACAATCAATTTTAGAACATTCTTCTCCCCCCTCAAAAATAATCCCATACCTGCAAATGGTCACTTTCCATCATCTTGTCCTCCCAGCCCCTGGCTACCACTTAATCTACTCCTCTGCTTCTAAAGACTTGCCAGTTCTGCATATTTCATAAAAACAGAGTCATGCAATGTGTGGCATGTGACTGGCTTTTGTGACTGGCCTGTTGTACTTAGCATGATATTTTGCACGTTGTAGCATATGTGTCAGTATCTCATTCATTTTTAATGCAGAAAAAATAGTATACATAAAATTTTTAAAAATCTGTTGAAAGTTAGGTTTTCCACAGGGAAACTTAGAGATGGAGTCAGGCATGCAAAAAATTTATTGGTGAGTAATATCTGTGAAAGGAAAAAGAGCAGAAGCAGGATTAAAAAAGAAAGCTACAGATCATGATGCCCATCTCCCATCTTGGTACCCCAGGGTGAAGATTGGCCACTGGAGGAGTCCTCCAATGGGAGGGAATGGCCAGGCCCTTCCTCCGCCACCCTGTTGGTGCTTGGCCAGGAGCTTTCCTGAGAGTAAGGCAGAGGACGGAAGCAAAGCTGGATAAGCCTTTCAACTAGAGGCTATCGGTGAACCCCGCTCCTGCAGCTGGGCAGCAAGTCCTTTCTTAAAAAGCACTTTGAGTGTTGCATCTCTGTTGTTAACATGGCTAAAATAAGGGTCTGTTAAACCAGAAGACCAGTTATCTGGGCGCACGCTCGGAGCACGCTGGGTTCAACCTCAGCCTCCACTGCGCGTTCCTGTGTTGTCCTCTCTCCTGCAGCAGTTGGAAGGCAGAGGCTCTTACCTCCTCCCTTACTTCCGGAGTCCACTTTCTTTAAGTAAGAATCTTTACATACAGTGGGCGCTCAATAAATGCTGTTGATTGACAGACCTAGACAAGCAATGAGATCATTTATTTGGAACTGAGGCCTTCTTTTTGGGCACCTAGTGGAGGAGCCTCCTACCTCTTATGACTCTACACTCAAGTGGTCCAGAGGATTGCAAAGTACATATGGAAATTGTCCCGAAGCTGTGAGGTGGTTTCCTCGAGGGTACACAACCGGGGTAATGATAACCAAAGTGGAAATCCTGATTCTGCACAGCGCTTACAGCCCACAGCACACTGGCAGACCTCACTGGCGGTAAATGGCCGTGTTTAGGTAATAGGCTCTGAAGACTTAGACTTCTCTTACCGCTGCAGCCCTGTAGCTCCAGAGCCACTTCTTATTGAAATCTTCTTATGAATAACTATGACCATATGCTCCATCCAGTCCCCAGGTGCCTGAAACCTTCCCAAATTCCACATACCTCATTGTGAATTGGGAAACTAATCTGTACTCTCTCAGCCATGAAATTTGCCACTCAGAAAACTGCATATTCATAATTCGAGGACCTGTAATGATGCATTGTAACTGACAGATGATCTAATCTCTAGGCTCATATTGCTTCTGGTTTTACTTATTGAAGATGGAAGAGATTTCTCTCATTTCTATGATGGATCTTTTATACTTTTTATGAATCACGATGACAGTGTGATAAAATTAAGAAATTCCATTGATTCAGTTATGAAGGACTTCATTGCTCACCATGCATGATAAAGCTGCATCATTGTTTGCACATAATCTAAATATTTAGAACATAATTCATTTTAGAGTGCACAGCACACTGTGATCATAGAGCCTTAAAAACTTTTTTTTTTTCTTAAATTACTTTGGGGCAAAAGCAATGGAAACAGCTTTTGAAAATAATGGAAAGCCATATATCAGGAGGAATTAATTAAAGTTTGTTGTTTCAACATTTAATTTAAAAAATATTTATTTTCAGAGAGAGACATAGAGATCACGGGTTGGAGGGGGAGAGGGGCAGAGGGAAAAGCAGACGCCCTGCTGAGCAGGCTCAATCCCAGGACGTGGGATCAAGACCTGAACTGACTAAGGGTAACTGGCTAACTGGTTAAGCCACCCAGGTGTCTCTGATTCAGTTTAATTTCAGTCACAATAAGTGATTAGGTGCACTTGTCAACTATCAATCTTTCTAAGGGACGGAATACTGCAGTTTCATTCTTGAGGACTTGGATACTAACACAGAAAACCCTGTCTCTCATTCTCATAAGGAACCTCTCTCTATGAAAAATACATTAAATAAGCAGCGCATTTTGACTGAAGCACCCATATATTTTAATGTTTATTTTAGCTAAAAAAAAAAAAAGGTAGTATACAAAAAAATCATGATGTAACTCTTTGCCACCCAGTGTCCTCCTTTCTCTGTTGTGACATGAGGACATGGTAGCAATGCAGTAAATAAAACCGGAATTCAAAAAAACAAAAAAAAAAAAAAACAAAAAAAAAAACTGGAATTCAAGCCCATCAAATAGAGTTTGAAAATATTGAAAATAGTATATTTATACTTAAAAGACTGTCAAGCGTTAGAGGCAAAAAACAAAAGTGCATTTCCTGCAGATGGTGAAAGTCAGCGTACCTCCTATCTATGGAAGCCTGAGCAACGCTAAATACGTACTGGGAGAAAACAGTAACTGGGCTGTTAAATTGCACTCTTCCTTGTCCTGATGAAGGATTTGATACCCTGAATGATTGAAAGTTAAAGGAATGGAAAAACACAGTGAAGGATGTGTCAACCCTGAACCCGATCTGCTTAACGTGAAGTTCAGTCTGTCTCCTGTTGGGTCCTTGACCCTGTCTCTTCCTGCCAGATGCGCATGCAGATGCCCGTGGTACCTCACGTCCTCTTCTTGGTTCAGTGGTCTTTACCATCAATGGCTGTGAATGGTTGACAGACAGCCACGAGGGAAGTCAAGGTCTTCTTTTGAACGCCAGCCAGTGACCTCAGGAGTCCACACAGACTACAGTATTGTGAGGAAGGAACCTATGTATCTATCAGGGCTGACGTGGAACTGGCGTTCCAAAGCTATCACCAATCCTGCCAACAGATTTTCACTCTGCACTGAGTGAATGCTTGCTGTCCACCTGCTGGTACCACGTCCTAAGTGGAGAGACATTTCACTAGGTACTCACAGGAATGTTCATCCCTGCTCTCAATGCCATAGTCTAAGTGTCCATAAGAAGAGAAGGCCTGGAAGTTATCTTAGATGATTAAAGGAGATATCCAGTGTGGTTGAGATAAAACTCATCATCACCTGATCTGTCTTGAAGCCTGTGGTACCTACTGGTATGGACGCAGGAAGAACCCAGAGCAACTATCATGAGTTAAAAACAACAGAAAGCTACGTTTGACGGAAGTGTGAGGAGGAACAAGTACCAAGTTAGAACTATTCAACTTTAAAGTATTGTTATCATTCATTCTGCAGACATTTGCTGGGCTACTCTGCACCAAGTTTTTTGTTTGTTTGTTTTTGTTTTTGTTTTTTCTGTATATTCGTATTTAATTAATAAAATGTCCACTTCTCATCCTTGGAAGCAGGAGCGGGGTGCAGGTGGGGGCAAGGAAACGAAGATGAGCATTGATCAGTGGTGTGGAGAATGGCTTCCTACACCAGCCAGGCAGGTGGACCAGTTGTCCCCCTTAGCCCTGCCTAGTGCTGAGTTTCAGTGATTCCATATTAAATGAACACTAGTTAGCAAAGTAAATGCTGTAGGTGATGCATAAAAATAGATTCTATAGGAGTTAGGAGAGGAGATTGCTTTCTTTTTGGAATAATCTTGGAAGGCTAGTGATTACAAGTGATTACAACAGGATTTGAAGTGAACCTTGCAAGATGGATAAGACTGAGTGCAAAAGGGAATACGTAGTCTAAGAAGGGGGACAGATTGAGCTAAGAGCTGAACAGAGAATTGCTCAGTGTGTTCAGGGAGGGTGGAAGTAAGCATCCTGGCCACCGCTGTGATCATTGTAGGGGAAAAACAGGGACTTAGGCGAGAGAAATGGGCAGGATTTTTACATGAGGAAGAGGGAATGCTTCTCTCCTTTACTGATGGAAGTACAAAAGGATACTCTGTGTGTTCATTTGCTGCTTGATATTTTATGCCCTAGGAGACAGATCAGGGTCACTTTCTCCTTTTTCCAGCATCATTAAAACTTTAGGCATATTTGAGCCTTCTCTCCTCACGGGGAAGCATACAGGTAGCTAATGCATAGTTTTTGACCGTCAGCTGCTGGTGTGGGTTCGCTGCTGAGAGAACAGTTTACCCTTATTCAAGCTGTTGACGTCCTAGCTCCAAAGCAGGGCTTAAGTAGGAAA